>NC_059434.1:12112495-12422495 GCF_021028975.2 Sphaerodactylus townsendi
AGCAAGCCGAGCAAAATCCAAGTTCAAATTTCCAGTCAGCCATGAAGCTCACTAGCAAATTATGGGACAGTCATCTCTCGCACTCAAATTAATACATTCGAGAGCCAGCATGGTGTAGTGGTTAGAGCATCAGACTAGAACCTGGAAGACCCAGGTTCAAATCTGCATTTTGCCATGGGGGAGCTTGCCCACTGGCAAATCCCAGCTTGTCCAGTGATGGCTAACCTTTATTTAGACCGGAAAGTGCCCGGGGAATTGCAACCCCAACCCACTCTATTTTATCGCAGTGCCAACACAGTAATTTAAAATGAATACTGAGGTTTTAGTTTAGAAAATGGTTGGTCTCGAGGCATGTATTACTCAGGGTGTTTTGGTGGTAGTCGGTGGTTTTGCTTTGAAGCAACCGT
This sequence comes from Sphaerodactylus townsendi, assembly GCF_021028975.2. Lineage (NCBI taxonomy): Eukaryota > Metazoa > Chordata > Lepidosauria > Squamata > Sphaerodactylidae > Sphaerodactylus > Sphaerodactylus townsendi. The sequence goes on from NC_059434.1 coordinate 12,112,903, forward strand.
AACGGTGAATCACGACCCTAGGAGGGTTTATTTCCAGAAGTAAGCCCCATTGTCAGCAAACTGCTTACTCCCCAGGTAAAGGATCACGCTTTAGTTCTTTGCATGAAAATCAGTGGGGTTTAACAGCGCTTAACAGGGTTACCTACACTGCCTCCCCAAAACTAGGTCTTAGGTTTAATGCTAATAACGTGAGTCCAGTGGGTCCAGCCAGTCGATTTGTGTGTGTGGGACTCTTGCTTCATGTGCCCACAGAGAGGGCTCTGAGTGCCACCTCTGGCACCCGTGCCATAGGTTCGCCATCACTGGGCTAGTCATTCTCAGGCTCACATACCCCAAACGGGATAAAATGGAGCAGGGGAGAACAATATGTGCTCGCCTTGACTCCATGGGGGAAGGATGAGATACAACATGATAGAAAGATGATAGTTTAACCTTGTTGAGCTCGCATAAATAATATGTCTTGGCAGTATATGATTAAAGTAGGTACTTCCTACTTTATGAACAATGTAGCTGAGAATCAATAAACATCGCATGGTCAATATTTAACCACCACCAGCTGTAGTCTCCTTTACAAGAAATCTTTATCAAGTGCAGCCCTCAGCAGTGTTTTGAAGTTATTGTGTTTGAAAAGATGCAATTATGTTTAGTATTACACTGTTCACTGCTGAGGTGAAATGATTATTGGATATTTCTCACAGGGGCCAGATCTTTCGGCACCCTTGGCCACGGTGGGTTCAGGCATAGACCACTGAATGAGAATAAGAATATGGAATTCTCTTTTCCTGCTCCTCTTTGAAGGAGAAGACTAGCCCATGTTAGGCAGGAGCGTATCCTTATATCTAGATGTTATGGACTACAATTCCCATTGGCCCCTTCCAGCATGCTGGCAGGGGCTGATGGGAATTGTAGTCCATAACATCTGGAGTGCCAAAGGTTCGCCACCACGGGTCTATGCCTTCCCACCTCAGCCCTGCAATGAGGGTCAGCAAAGGTACGGGCAGACCAATTACCCTTTCCCCCCTCACTCACCTTTTAAGGCTTCTTGTATGTATTTTTCAATGTAGTATTTTCGAAGTTCATCGTTATTTAAAGAGTGGTCATCTATCCCATTGGCTGTCACGTAGATATCGATGTTTCCGTAGCGCTTCTTAACCCAGTTTAGCATTTTGCGTAACCCCTCTGGCACTACTGCTGAGCGAGACGGGGAATTTAGGTAGGTCAAGTCTTGGAGAAACGCCACATCCCAATCGAATTGCATCTCGACTTCCATTTTTGTCCCCTGCAGGATCACAAACCTTGTGGAGGAAGTGATTCCAGGGGCATAAAAATCACAGCACCTCTCTTTTCTCCGTTGTGAAATGTGGCAGCGCAGAGCCAGAGAGGCCTCCTATTGCTCCATAATGCCAAGGTGTTCTCTCATGGCGACCGGGTAATCACCTGTCTTAAAAATTGGATCTGAAAACCAAGCAATTTCAAACTGGAGAAATCTTTCAGCAGCCTTCCGGTGTGTGTCAAGAAAGGGATTGGCGGGCTCTGCCCAATCAGAATGCAGAGACAGAGACACCTGACCATGCTGAAGGGGATTCATTTTTTATCATAGACGCGTTGCCATGGCATGTAATATCAGGTAAATTGTGCGCTGCTTGATAAGTATCATTGCTACTGTTGTTATAAATATCACTGAGTCGATTGGGCTCGTTTATTGTGATCCAGAATTTAACCAAGTGCCCAAGCTTCTGAAAACACACTTCTGCATAGTTTCTGAAAGCCTGAACAGTAGACTGGTTTAACCATCCTCCATTCTGAATTAAAGGCCCCGGAAGACCCAAAGAGCGGTGGGTTGGGTAATATAAAGTGACCACAGGGCTAATTTGGGCTTTGATCATCTCGCTAACCATACATCGGTAATATCGAAGGACTTGCGTGTTGATGGACGACAACCCTCCACTGGGTAGAAGCAGAGACCAATTGAGTGCAAATCTATAATGCGTGATTTTTGTTTTTGACAACAGTTCCAGCTGCTTTTTAATGCTCACAAAATCTGTACACTGAGCCGGACGGGTTTTCAACTGGACTCCCTTCACCTGATGGAAAAGCCCATCTCCAGTAATGTTCCAGAGATACAGGTTTGGATCACGGAATTGGGGAGATGAGGCAACAGATTCAGCCTGTAAATACAAATGAGATAATAAGTGAGATTTTTTAAAAGGGGAGAGTTTAATGCAGGCATGAGAGAAAATGGAGCTCAAACATTACGTTAATGGCAACAAGAGATTGTAAGGCACTCCCTGCAATAAGTAAATGCATGGCCCCTGGTGCCGATATTTTTGCGATGTTTATCTTTGCTCTTCCTTGTGGTCTCTAACAAATATGGTCTATCTGGTTAGTGACTGTATTGTTTTCTTTACATAGCTTTTAATTTGTTTCTCAGATGAATCCATTTGGTTCTTAGTTAAATTACCCAGTGCTGACTGAACAAGGCTTTCTGCTGAAGCTAATAAAGAAAATACTGTACACTGCCCATCTATCTGTTGCTACACATTGATATTTCATCATTACATATGGGATATGTATGGGCTAGGGTTCTGTTTCTTTTTTTCTCCCCAGTGACTAGTGAAGGCTGAGTTGCTCAGACTTCTCAGAGATTAAAAGTGCTTACTGATATTTCCTGATGCCTTATCTCTCTTCTGGCTATGCAAACTACCTCTCACACTGAATATGGAAACAAAGGCTTTAAAGAAGTCAGTGACTTTGATTCAAGCGAACTTCTGCATGAACAGAAGGGAAGTCACTGATTTCTTCCCATTCTCTGCTTACAGTTAAAATCTGCCATGGCAGATGGTGTTTTAGGGGGATCACTGAGAGAGTAGGTCATTTTGTGCTGATGTATATCTTTGCTGCAACAGATATTGTGCTGCAAAAGAAAAAATACGTGAAGTCCAATTGTGTACATAAAATACTGTGTACATAAAATACATTTAGCTCCTTTTTGAAGCCTATAATTTAACTTCCTGAGTTGAAAAATCTATTGATTACTTGGTTAGCAAGTGCCTTATTCTGGAGATGGTAGATGGTCCTGGTTTAAAGCAGTGGTGTATATTTGTTTCCCAGTTTGATGATTCCACAATTAAATCTTGGGTTTATGAGCAGCAGGACTTTGGATCACAGTGAGACTACCGTAAAACACACTTTCGCCTTTTTATTTTTGTAGATGCTCAAATGACTTTTTCTTCCTGTGTACCTGAACAGGGAGTTAAAAGGCTACACGTCCAGCCGACAATTAAATTAATTTCACGAGAAAGTCAGTTTTGTTTCTTATATTTCTTATCATCTTATATTTCTTCTCAGTAAGACTGAAGTGTTCCCACTTTCACCAGGTGTCAAGAAAACAGCCTTTTTGCCACCCAGCTCACACGGGTTCTCGAGAGTAAGTGGATACACAGCAGACCAAAGACATTTTAAAAACATTTTATAAAAAGAAGATAAAAAAGTAAGCATGAAAAGCATGAAAAAAGTCAGCATGAATAATTACATGTGTATAAATAGCAGAAGATTAACTGAAGCATAAAACAGAATAAAGCACTCACAAATATACAAATATTAGCACAGTTCTAGAAATCCATTTAGCGTTGGCCTTAGTTTCTTCTGCAGCAAGCCGTAAGTTACCGAAAAGAGATTTACAGCATTTCAGGTGGTATTCAAGTTCAGGTAGGGTAACTCTAGCCCCATAGTAAGTTTTGTTATAAGGATTCATCAATCATGGTCAGTTGAACCTAATTCAAACCACCAGAGCCACCGGCGGAACTTTCCAGAGCCAAGCTTCTGGTCATACTTATACCTACAACCTTGGACCTGCAGTCTTGGGACCGCATCTCCCCATATTGCACCGTTAGGACCCTCGGATCATCGGAGGAGTACCTATTAGAGTAAGGCACTATGAGCCAGGTGCTTTTTGGAAAAGTACAAGTACAAGACGTCAAGATGAGGTTATCCATGAGCACAGCCTGCGGCGGCAAGCCTCGGTTGTGAAACGAGGGGCTTGCCCAGAAGGCACTCGCGGCGAGTGCGGGAGGCTTCCTCCTCGCGCTGCCGCCAGTGCCTTCTGGGGCGCTTCTGTTTCCTGACGGGAGCGCCACTCAGTAGTACGGTCAATGCTCCTGCGGCCGCGTGGGCGCTGCCGCAGGAGCACAGCCTTAATCGGGACAATGTCAAAGCCCGGCGGGACGCGGGACACATCGCGCAAAAGCATGAGTGTCCCGCAAAAATCGGGACGGCTGGTCACCTTATATTAGAGGTCCCTGGCCTAAAACAAGTTCAGCTGGCCTCTACTAGGGCTAGGGCCTTTACAGTTCTGGCCTCCCCTTCTGGTGGAAGAGGCTCCCTAGAGAGACCAGGCCCCTGCGGGATTTGTTGAGTTTCTGCAGGGCCTGCAAAATGGACCTGTTCCACCAGGCATTTGGCCAGCCGGGCTGAAGTATGTTCCTTCATCCCGGTCTCCAGTGGGCTCGGCTGGGGGTGGGGGCTTTTTTATCGCCATCTGTATCCTGTTGGTTTTACTGGTTATGTTTTAATGCTGTTTAGGTTTTAATATTGTTATATTCTATTTTATACTAAATGTTGTACACCACCCTTCGGGAGAGGGAAGCTAATAAATTGAAAGAATAACATAGAATCTTAGAGTTGGAAGAGACCCCAAGGGCCATGAATCCAAACCCCTGCAATGCAGGAACACACAATTAAAGCTCTTCTGACAGATGGCCATCAAGCCTCTGTTTAGAAACCTCCAGAGAAGGAGACTCCACTACACTCTGAAGTAGTGAATTCCACTGTCGAACAGCCCTTACTTTCAGAAAGATTTTCCTGAGGTTTAGGTGGAATCTTTTTTCCTTCACCTCGAACCCATTACTCCTGGTCCTAGTCTTTGGAGCAACAGAAAACAAGCTTGCTCCCTCACCAATAGGATATCCCTTCAAATATCTAAACATGGCTATCATGTCGCCTCTTAACCTTTTCCCCAAACTAAACATACCCAGCTCCCTAAGTCTCTCCTCATAGAGCATGGAATCCAGACCTTTCACCATTTTGGTTGCCCTCCTCTAGACCTGTTCCAGCTTGTCAATATCTTCCTTGAATTGCGGTGCCCAGAACTGTACACAGTATTCCAGGTGAGGTCTAACCAATGCAGAATAGAGAGGTACAATAACTTCTCTCGATCTATATACTATACTCCCATTGATACATCTCTTTAATATTTAGAGAGGCTGAGGCAGGTAGCTAATACTCCCTGCTCACTCTCACAACATCAAACAGGTGAGACAGAATCTAATTATGACAGGGCTTCCAATTAAATGAGACAGAAAACATTTCACAGACCTGTTTTAAAGTTCTGACAGTGATTGAATTTCTTGACACCAGGCTTCAAATTGACATGACATTTGGGGACTCTGACAAAGTAGAGTTTGTTTCCCACTACAGGCCAGGATTCTAGACTTTACTTAATCCAGCATAGAGTGGAGAATGGGCGGGAAACAAACTCCAGTTTGCATTCAGATATCACCAAGTGGAGCTTGATCAAACTGAGAAGTGCTCAGTTGAATTAGACAGGAGAAGGGAAGAGCAAAAGGAACAAACTGTTTTTGTATGTGATACTGAGAAACCTCTGACCACGGCCTGCGGATGCTTACCTTGATAACAGACTCTGTCATGCCCCAAAGGAAATCACAGGGAAATTGACCGTGTAAAGCTGGCGTTGACTCCTTTTTAGGAAAGCCATTTTCTTGTATGATTTGCTTGTAATACAATGCAGATGACTTAGGAATCCGTTCTTTTTCTTTACTGTTGAAATCAACGTAAAATAATCCTCGCCTGGTGTTGTAAGCATGTTGCCATTCAAATCCATCCAAGAGAGACCAAGCAGCGTAACCAAATACATCAATCTTGTCATACTTGATAGCTGCGGAAGGGAAATCAATGCAAAAGCCCATATGAGATAATACAGAATGTGGTTTGTATCACATGTGTACAGGGTAAGATGGTTTCAGATCAGGGGCATTTTCCTATATGTGTATGACCTCATTTCTGTTTTGAGAAAACCTTTCATAGAGGGTCCTCCCGGTCCTGTCACCTGGGAAAGTGGGTGGCCACAAGGGGCTTCTTGGTGAACTGAATGGAATCAGTCCCCTAAAAAGGCCAAGCTTGCTCTCTATTGAGTTTCAGAGCCATGTCCAAAATTATCATTGTTTAAAAAACCCAACACAATGCTACTCTTACCCACAACACACGATTTGTGGAAGTGATAGATGCCTCTTAACACCTCTGTGCTCTCATTTGGAAATTTGGTTGAGCCAAGTTTCTCAAACATGAAAGATACGTATACATGCATGCATTCATTGCACTTTGGATTCTGGCCTGCATATCTGAGAAATAAAGTCCTGGAGAATGGTGCTATCCCATCTTGCAATGATAGAACTGCACAGATAGGTCAACATAAGTCCAAACTGGGAAACATACGTGCAGGAATTGGACCACCATTAAGAGAATATACGTCCTCCCTTCCTGCTGAGGGAAGTGTTGGAGCTATTTGTAACCCCCATGCAAGAATGAGCACTGATCTGTGACATTCGGGTTTGTTCTAATCGCAGAACCTGGCCCCTTCAGACAATCAGAAGCAGTGGTGGGATCCAAAAATTTTAGCAACAGGTTCTCTCGCCAGCCGCCCTCAGCAAAGGGGGCAGAGGCGTACCTAGACTCACCCCGGGCAAAACCTGAGTTGGATGCCCCCCCCCCCATGGGCAGCCACCCCACCACGACCCCAAACATTTTTTTTGCACCAGGTCATTTCTAAATCATCTTCACATTATAGAAAATGCCCCAACTCACAAATCTGAACACAGCAATGGTGAAACACACAGGTTCTTTGATAGAGACTGGTGAGATAAAAGGCACCAAAGGCTGGGAATCAATGAATTGCAGTACCTGAAAGGGATTAACCCAGTTCAGGGAGTTACATTATTAGTCGCAATTGCTATATGGAACCTTCACGTTCAAAGGCAGTATGCCTCTCGGGGAGGTGAGGGCGTGGAGATGGGAAAGTGGACCCAATTAGTAACCCCCTCTTGGCACACACAAATAATTAGTAACCCACTCTCGGGAACTAGTGAGAACCTGCTGGATCCCACCTCTGGTCAGAAGGCATGTTCAGTTTGCTGTGACCTTACATTCTCACGAGAGTACAGGATCTGTGACCTTACATTCTCATGAGAGTACAGGATACAGTATCTGAACTCCCTAAGGTTAGTTCTTCAAAACATTATGGGCAAATGAAGAATCAGTTGTCACAACGGCCCTCTTTATGCATTAGAAACTCCTTGTGCTTGTTGAGCAACAACACAAGGAATTTGGAAGCAGATGTTCAACAGGAGTTTTGTGCCTACCCTGGGTGCCCTTTTCTCCACATGGTTGTTTTCTCCTCCATAAATTGCTCCGGAGAGTTGATATTGGCTCCTTTCAAGCAATAATATTACTTACATCTTACATGTACATTTTGTAATGCAGCCAGTAGTATCACCATTTTAATTTTATTTATTGATTTATTATTTAGATTTTTATACCGCCCTATCCCCAAGGGGCTCCGGGCGGTGTACAACATAATTAACACAATGCTAGATTGGGGAGCAACCCATACAAATACACAACAACAAATTACATAGGCTCCCTCCATTTAAATAATCATTAAAACCATGAGGTGGCTCTCTCCCACGCCAGTTCTGCAACCTGAAATGGTCGAGTGGGACGGGCTATTTGGAATTCTGGGGAAACCCATATCTTCTCTGGGATACATGTGGATTTCCCCAGTCAGCTAAATAGCACTACCCCGAATTATTTCTGGTCAGGAAAGTGGTATTTGAGATGCTGGGAGGGTGGTGAAGCTCCTGCTCCACATGCTTTGTGATCCTGATCCAAAATTAGGCAACAGTTGGTGGAAATTGAGGAGAGCATGCATCTCACATATGACTGTTACACAAAGTGGGGAATACCAGGCCCCATCTTTATAGACAGAAGTGTGAAGATTCTCTCCTGGGGACACAACTGGTTTATGCAGAGGTGGGATCCAGCAGGTTCTCACAGGTTCCTGAGAGTAGGTTACTAATTATCTGTGTGTGCCGAGAGGGGGTTACTAATTGGTAATTTTGCCACGTGATTTTTGCCTTAGTTACGCCCCTCCTCCGCTCCTCAGCAGTAGCGCACAGAACTTGAAGCAGTCTAGCAGGAGGTGCACCTGTGTGCTTGGCAGCCTGCGCCTGTGTGCATTCGTTTCCCGCCCAAGGACCGGCACAGCGGCTGAGTCCTTGCCACAGCCCCGCCCAGCAATGCCCCGCCCCGGAATGCCCGCCCCTACCCCTGCCGTGCCCCACCCAGCCCCATTGGCGCTACACTACTGTTTGAATCCAACCACCATGGGAACCTGTTACTAAAATTTTTGGATCCCACCACTGGGTTTATGGCAGCATAATTTGTGGAATGCCCTTTAAAATACACAAAGATGTTAAGGTTGAAGTAACGATATAGCTCTTACATTTTTCTGCATACATGAGACATAAAATAGATCCCTCTTACTGTCTGGTTTGAATTCAATCTTTTGAAGCTCATATAGTATTCTTTTTTTTAAGTGATTTACAAACCTTGTAAGACTTTATTAATGAAACCCTTCATTATGTAGATGACTGTGGTATCTTCTGTTTTGACATCGCTTTTGGTAAACCACCCATTTTCTGCAATAAAGATTCTAGGATTGCGATATTCCAATTTAATCCAGTTTAGTACTTCTCTTAGGTTGAGTGAGAAATTTTGCCCCATTTTAGGTAACATGTTTCGTGGTATAAAATTATTCGGGCCAAAGGAAAAAGCAAAGAAATCAGCAGTTCCTTTTATATGATTTTTCTCTGTCCTGGTAAAATTGGGCAAGATGTCAGCGAGTTCACTTTTTAGCTCTTCGGGATAATCTCCATCTCCATGGATTGGGTTGGCAAACCACCCTAGCACTGTCTGCATGGACTGCTGACACTTGGTGATGTCTGAGGTGTCCTTGGAGCGGTTGGGCTCAATCCAGTGGGATCCCAGCGTTATTGACAGAAATCCTTTCTGATGCGGCCGGAAATGCTTGTTGTAATGATGCCAGATTCTTGCATGAGCCTGAGGAAGAAAATATAATACATCAAGCATCATTTAGTTGCACCCAACTCATGATGACCCCTCATGGGTTTTCAGTGGTGGTTTGCCATTGCCTTCCTCTGTATAGGAACCCTGGTCTTTCTTAAGACTGACTGCTTCAGTTTCCAAGCTCTAGCACAGGGGTCTGCAACCTGCGGCTCTCCAGATGTCCATGGACTACAATTCCCATCAGCCCCAATTGGTCATGGTGGCAGGGGCTGATGGGAATTGTAGTCCATGAACATCTGGAGAGCCGCAGGTTGCAGACCCCTGCTCTAGCAAGTCCGGGATGTTCAGTCTGCTTAAGCAGAAATCGTATGTATTCAAAAGTAGAAATGCTCTTTGGCTAAACATTTTAGCTTTCAGAGAAGAAAAATAACATACCATAATTAACATTTCTTGGTAATGTCTACAACATAAGAGATACAGATACATTTGCAGTACAGAAATAAGGGTTTTGATCAGTGGTGGGATCCAAAAATTTTAGTAACAGATTCCCTCGCCAGCCCCCCCTCAGCAAAGGGGGCAGAGGCGTACCTAGGCAAACCTGAGCCCTGGGCACGACCCCCAAAAATTATTTTGCACCAGGTCATTTCTAAATCATCATCACATTATAGAAAATGCCCCAACTCACAAATCTGAACACAGCAATGGTGAAACACACTGATAGAGACTGGTGAGATAAAACACACTGGTGAGATAAAAGGTACGAAAGGCTGAGAATCAATGAATTGCAGTACCTGAAAGGGATTAACCCAGTTCAGGGAGTTACATTATTAGTCACAATTGCTATATGGAACCTTCACGTTCAAAGGCAGTATGCCTCTCGGGGAGGTGAGGGCATGGAGATGGAAAAGCGGACCCAATTAGTAACTCCCTCTCAGCACACACAAATAATTAGTAACCCACTCTCGGGAACTGGTGAGAACCTGCTGGATCCCACCTCTGGTTTTGATCCAATAGGACTGGACCTGACCAACTTCCCATAAAGAAAATGGCTGCTTTGGAAGATGGTATTATACCCTGCTGAGATTTCTTTTCTGCTAAACTCTCCCCTTCCCATGCTCCAACATCCAAGAATTTCTCAGCCCAAAGTTGGCAACCCTACCAATGCTGTCAGCGGGCAAGTGAGTGGATAGTGCCCTAGACTGGATGGTGCCCTAGACAATCATCTACGGGGGTCTACTGGACAGGCCATCCTTCCTGCCTTCCTACCACGTGGGAAATGTCTGTGTAACTCAGCATTGCACCTGCCCATAGCTTAAGACTAGCTTGTTGTTTTCTACCTGGATGCCCTTTGTTTCACATCTTCACATCCATTATTTGAGCAAGCTATCACTGAGGTCAACCTTTGCGATTGCAGGATGAGCAGCGCTGGGCAAAAGCATAGCAATATTGGGAATGGGATGAAGTGTATCATCTTTGTTTATAAGGCTTGGGGCAAAGCCTTTTAAAACATATTTGACTTACACAGGGTAATTTGACCTCTCCTCCCTTAGATAAAGGTGCCTGTCAGATTATCTGGAGTTTACCTTACCTCTGAGATGGACATTTTTGCCTTGTGAAGAAGAGAATGTCTCTTTACTGGGAGAAAAAATGCTGACAGACCTTGGGAAATGCTTTGATTGTCAATGACTCAGCAAACTAAGTCAGCTCAGAATGCGAAAGCCCCTTTTAATTTTTTTTTGGGGGGGGAGATATGCAAAAATAATGAAATTTTTGCAATCTATAATCATAATCCTCATAAAAAAACACAAGATACAAACCTATCTCAATTTGTTTTGGGTTCCAAAACATTCAGCTTTTCTGTATGCTCAGCTGACTCCTGATTTTCTTGGCAGTCTGTCCACAAATGCAGGAATCAGTTTGAGCACGGTTCTTTCACACATCTGCCCTCTGCATTTTCTTAGATACAGAATCTTTTTTTTGAAAACCAAATGTCCTAAATAGTCAGGATTTTCAATGAAGGGTGTTGTTATCAGTAGCACCACAGCACGCACACACCCCTATTTTTCACATGCTTATATCAATATATCAATATTATGACTACATAAAAAAGTAAGGCACTAAAATATTGATAGATCCATATATCGTTGTAATGATAGGTTCATCAGGTTCTCTGAATTCCCAACTTTCATTTAAAGGAAAGTAAGTCTCTAGCAGAGCAGCAGTGGCGTAGGGAGCAGCAGTGGCGTAGGGAGGTTAAGAGCTCATGTATCTAAGCTGGAGGAACCGGGTTTGATTCCCCGCTCTGCCGCCGGAGCTGTGGAGACTTATCTGGGGAATTCAGATTAGCCTGTACACTCCCACACATGCCAGCTGGGTGACCTTGGGCTAGTCACAGCTTCTTGGAGCTCTCTCAGCCCCACCTACCTCACAGGGTGTTTGTTGTGAGGGGGGAAGAGCAAGGAGATTGTAAGCCCCTTTGAGCCTTTTACAGGAGAGAAAGGGGGATATAAATCCAGACTCTTCTTCTTCTTCTCTTCTAGCTTCTTCCCTCATGGAGAAATATCTTTTTCCTTATATCTCAGTAAGAGAAGGAGATAAGAAAGCTGGGAATTAAGAGAATTGGCTGGACCTGTCATTATAACAGTATATGGATATATCAATATTTCAGTGCTTCAAAACACACACACAGAGGCAACCATTCATCTTCAGGTCAGGACATAGGCTATTCACTGAAAAGTTGGCTGGAGGTGGTTGGGAGTGGGGAGGACAATGAAAATCAAAATAAACATCATACAGGAGGAAAACAGGGGACTCAAAATACCCCCAGGCTGAGGAAAAATAAGATCCCCCCCATATGTCCTTGCAGGCCCTGCAGTTGTATACTTAGAATTCTATTTTATTCATTGGTGCCCCCACAAAAGCCCTAGAGTTACCCTGTACTTTTTCCAGTTTGCCACACAGAGTACTTTTAAGCGCCTTTACTTGTTTAACTTTTCTGTTCTCCTAAACCGAGAACAGGTAGCAATGCCGAAGAATCCTAGAGAATAACAACTTGGAGCAATCCTGCGTCAGCTGTTTGATGAGTTTTCAACGCTACAATCTACGTCAGAACATTTGTTCAAGGTCTAGACATTAATGTTAACCTTTGAAATGGAGGGAAGGAAAGAAAGCCGCATAAAACTAGGGACCGATGAGTCATATCTCTGCCCAGTCATGACATTTATGGTGTGCACAGGTTGTGTCTAGAGCCCAGTCAGATGTGAGCTGTGGGTTTTCTTTAATGCCCATGTGCATGATTCCCAATTTGGATCAGGACCATGGCACACAAAGAAAAAGGGTTGCAGGCCTCAGCCTTCCCAAGCCCACTAGTACCAACCTGAAATGTGTCTGGGGGAAGCTCATGTATTTCCCAGGATTCACATTGGTTTCCCCAAAGGGATCAATAATACTCCCCTCCCCTCCCCTGACTGTTTCAAGAGAGCCAGCATAGGGTAATGTTAAGGTTTCGGACTAAGATCTGGGCAACCCCGGGTTCAAACCCACACTCTGCCAAGGAAATTTGCTGGGAGACCTTGGACCAGTCACATACTTTCAGCCCTGACCTGACAAGTGTTTGGATGGGAGACCTCCAAGGAATACCAGGATCATGATATGGAGGCAAGCAATGGCAATGACAAACTATCTCCAAACATATTTTGCCTTGAAAACCCAACGAGGGGTGGCCATAAGTCAGATGTGACTTGACGGCAAAATGAATGAATGAATGAATGAATGAATGAATGAATGAATGAATGAATGAATGAATGAATAAATAAATAAATAAATAATACTGTTTCAGGAAAATGGCACAGGGAGGAAAGGCTGAAATGTGTACTGTAGTCCTAGTCCAAATTGGGCAATACATGCACAGGGAACGAGGAGAATCTGCAACTTACACCTGACAGTGACACAGGGTGGGATCCCAGACCCAACCTGCGGACTCAATACAATAAGAACTAGCATAGAAGAATGACCACGAGCTATCTCTCAGCTTAATCTTGATGTAGGATTGTTGTGAATGTAAAATGGGATAACCCTATATTTTCTGCTCTGCATTCCTTTCAGGACAAGCAATATGATACATAAAAAAAAAACAAGTTCAGAAGGGGGTGATACCCTCTTCCAAACAGATGCCTGTCTCTCTTGGTTCTTATTTTTGATAATCAGCTTTGACTTGAGGTCCCATTGATAGCCCATTGCAACAGATTAACTGCAACTTGAACAAGCACAAAACAGTCACTGGCCATTTATGTATGCTGTACTTTCCTCACAGCTGTTTGGTTTGCAGTGGTTTTTTCCCCTGTCATATTCCTGTGATTCTCCTATTGCAAAGTGTCCCTATCTAATCCAATCCATCATTTTGCTTGCCCCCTGCTTCCTAGTTCTTTCTGTGCAATTGCTAATTGGGGAGGTTGCCTGCCACCTTTTTGGGGGAGCCAACTTTGGTCTAGTATTACTTCGCTTGACATTGTCAATTTCATGATAGACCTTCAACATTAATTTTTTTTAAAAAGCCCTTCTGACTGTTTTAAAATGGTGGCCCAAAGGTTGGGTAGAACTGCTGTGGTGTGGGCAGGGGAAGTTGAGAGGAGTCAGAAAACCTGAAGAAAGCCTAACACACTTGGATCTCTTTCGCTTTCCCTGCAAAGGGAGAGAAAATGTTGCACTTAAACAGGTTTTGGAAAATGTGGGGATTCTCTGATCTGAGATCAGCGTGACCGCCAAAGAGGGCACAATGTATGCATAACTGAGAATCAAAGCCTATGTACACTCAATGTGAAGGAGACCCCTTGTGCATAAAAGCCCACTGCGTTATCATTATCAAATCCCGATTCCAGGTTTTCCCTGCCTCCTCCTTGCTGCTTACTACCTAATCTGTTCTACACCTTGAAGATCAAAGCTAAATGTTAAGGCTAAGCAGATAGTGTGGGTATGATCAATACTGGACATTATGCTCTGAATAAACATAGCACTCAATTATGCACATTTCCCTGATATTACTGCAAGTATAGTAGTTAATATATAACCTTTTGGAATGCCTGGATGTACCAAGAATGTACCACTGAGCAGATATTCATTTCTAAAATATTAAAAACCATTGTGTAGTTACTCAGTTTTGTACATGGTTCTTGACATTGGCTGATGGTGTTAGTGTGGGAACAGATTCCAGAGATCACCAGATCTTTAAAAATCTGCATAGCATTAGTCTTCTGCACCTATTCCAAAACAATTTAGCTATGTTTGAATTATTTTTTCCTAGCAATTGCTTGCAAGGCAGCAGAAAAAAAAATTAGTAGAAGGGAATGTCATTTTGGACTCTGTAGTCAAGATAACCACAGTGTACAAATGGCTCACCTGATCCCTTTTCCAAACAACAACCGGTCTGCCCTCCTCTCCCACACGTTGCCTCAAGAAAAGTGGCTTTTGAATTTTTTGAGGGAGTTCTAAAAAAACCCTGCCCTGGATTCAGGAGATCTGAATAACTACCATCCAGTCTCAAATGTGCCATTCTTGACCTAAGCGATTGAACAAGTGGTATCTGGCCAATGTCAAGGATACCTGAATGATGCTGATTATGTGAATCCATTCCAATCCAGTTCAGACCCGGTTATGGAACTGAAACAGTCTTGGTCACTCTGATGGATGACATACGCTGGGAGATGGACAGGGGGAATGCAACCCTGTTCATTTTCCTCTTGGTGGTTTTTGATACCATTGATTATAGTATCCTTCTTCCAATAACATAGTTACAATAGAAGATGCATGAAGTAACAGTGATTAGTATTGATTACAGATAGTTACATAGGCAAAGGATTATCTTAATTTGCCTTCCCATTGTGTGGGTGAAACTAAAGGATTAAGTGATAGTTTAAACAAGGTCTATCTTTTCCCCTAATTCAGTCAAGATCATACTCAAGACAATACCTTTTGTGGTATCAAAGGTCTTACACTGACTGGAGACCCAGATTAGGTTTCTGACTTCTAGTAACCACAAAGGTTACTAGATAACTACAATTTTATCTGTACTGTGCCAAAGCGAATAAGAACCTCCCAAAAAATCACTGGGTGTTTTCACAATTACACAATTTTATTTTACAACTTTGTAGAGGTCTTCACTTCAGCTCATGCCTTATCAATTCATGGCTTCTTCACTGAGGTGCAACGTTATGCAGAATTTCAAATTTTATTGTTTACAAATTTACGATGTCAAGACTTTGTGAGTAACCTTCTCACAATTCATTCACCGACTAGTATGTTTCAACACACACCAGTTAGTATGTTTCAACACACACCAGTTTGGTTAGTATGTTTCAACACACACCAGTTTGGTTTACAGTCTGTAAACCAAACTAGGGAAGTTATTGGGCTGCTGTGTGGTTTCTGAGCTGTATGGCCGTGTTCTAGCAGCATTCTCTCCTGCTAGAACATGGCCATACAGCCCGGAAACCACACAGCACCCCAGTGATTCCGGCCGTGAAAGCCTTCGACAATACATAGGGAGGTTATTGTTCATTGATTAGTTCACTGTTCATGAACCATTTACCAGTTTGTTACTTTGCAACTATTCAAATAGTACAGTACAGGACAATGTAAGTTTTGGCCTCACAGGTTTAATTACCTGACCTACCCATCCATAATCCCAGGTATAATCAATCTCACCTGCTGGGCAGATACAAAAGTCTCCAAAAGGAAAGGACATTAAACTTCATCACCACAAGTAAATTGAGCTCTACCACCACAGCTACAGCATAGCTGCAAAATTGCTGAACAGCTGTTCAAAGTGACCAATGGATAGGCAAATAAATTGGACATTCAGCTGACAGCTATCAATCATGCTCCTCACAACATTTGCAGCATCTACAGCCAGAATTCTGGAATACACAGCATTATAACATGGAAAATGCAGAGACAGCTAATCTTCCTCATCAGGAAGTATTAAAAATATGACACATAAATCCTTCTCAGGAGCAGTTGGTGGTTAAGAGAAAATAAATTATATATGTAATTTCAAATCCAGTTTTAGTCTGGATTTGAATTTGGAACAGAGAATGCTTTGATTGCTTTGGTTGATGACCTCTACCGAGAACTAGACCAGAGGAGTGTGACTCTGCTAGTTCTGCTGGATCTCTCAGCTGCCTTTCAATACCATTGCTTATGGTGGTATCTTACTGGGCTGCCTCATGGTGGTTTGAGTCCTATCTGGGTGGAAGGTCCTGGAAGCGATGCTGGGAGATTCTTGCTCTGCTCCATGGCTGTCAACTTGCGGGGTTCCATATCCCTCCATGCTATTCAATATCTACATGAAGCCACTGGGAGCAGTCATCAGAAGGTCTGGGCCGTAGTGTCACCAATATGCATATAATACTTAACTCTAGTCTTCTTTTCCACCCAAGGAAGCTGTTGGTGTTCCGAACTACTGCTTGGAGTTAGTAATGGGCTGGATGAGGATGAACAAGCTGAAACTTAATGTCTACAGGACAGAGGGGCTCTAGGTTAATAGAAAGGCAAACCAGAGACTTGAGATCTTTTCTACTTTGGATGGGGCTGAATTCCCATTGAAAAGCCAGGTTTGCAGTTTAGGAGTGCCATTCAACACAATAAACATTTTAGAAATTCAAGTCGCTGCTGTGATTTGGAGTGCTTTTGTCCAGATTTGGCTGGTGTGCTATCTATGCCCATTCCTGGCTCAGTCTCATCTAGTCACAGTGATTCATGCCTTAGTTACAGTTAGGCTGGACTACTGAAATGCATTCTGCTTGGGGCTACCCTTAGAGGCTGCAGGTAGTGTAGAATGCTGTGGCTAGGCTACAGGTTGGGGCCAGTTATCAGCATCACGTAACCCCAATTCTACAGCAATTATACTGGCTTCTGATCTTCTGAACCCAATTCAAGGAGATGTTTTTGACTTTTAAAGCTCTACATGGCTTGGGACCATGGTATCCAAAGGACCAGGGTATCCAGGGTATACATTTTCTCCTATATGCTCCTGTGCAGGAACCAAAATCACAGGTAGAGGTCCTCCTGACTGAAACCTAATGTGAATTAAATGATGTATGGTGCTTTGTGTTCTACCTGAGAATGGCTGATCTGTGACGGCTCATTCCCACATGTAAGCCATTTATAGAATCACAGAGTTGGAAGGGGCCATACAGGCCATCTAGTCCAACCCCCTATGTAGGATCAGATTAGAGCAATGATGGTGAACCTTTTTGGCTCGTGGTGTCAAAAATTTGGAAAATGCCTCATTTGACACTGCTAGCGTGTCACCTCCTCGTCACCCCCCCAACAAAGAGAAACAATCCTTTACAGATCCATTTACTTTTAAAAATACAGTCCAATCATGTGTGGTGCCATATGTTATATAAAGAAATGTCAAAGAATGATAAAAATGACCCAACTCTAACTGGAAGAATAGTTGTTGGGTGCTGGTGAGCACTGGCATATCACCCACAATGTCATGATGTGTCACCTTTGACATGTATGTCATAGGTTCACCATCACTGGCCTAGAGCATCCTTGACGCATGTTCATCCAGCTACTGCATACAGAGTGTCAGTGAGGAAGTGCTCACCACCTCGCTCTTTGCAGTGATACATCTGAGCCAGATCTCATTTATCCTTCCTTCCTTCCTTCCTTCCTTCCTTCCTTCCTTCCTTCCTTCCTTCCTTCCTTCCTTCCTTCCTTCCTTCCTTCCTTCCTTCCTTCCTTCCTTCCTTCCTTCTTCCTTCTTCCTTCCTTCCTTCCTTCCTTCCTTCCTTCCTTCCTTCCTTCCTTCCTTCCTTCCTTCCTTCCTTCCCCTTCCTTTCTTCCTTCTTCCTTCTTCCTCCTTCCTTCCTTCCTTCCTTCCTTCCTTCCTTCCTTCCTTCCTTCCTTCCTTCCTTCCTTCCTTCCTTCCTTCCTTCCTTCCTTCCTTCCTTCCACTCTCACTTTTTATCTATGCATATTGTTCAGTTCTTGTCCATGTCCATTATGGTCTTGTAAACAGTTACTTGCTTCCAGACTTGAAAATCCTCTCCAAATAAGTTTTTTTTAGGTTGGCTGAGAATTAGGTCTTGTTTTTCTGTAGGCCATCAGTGTCCAATCTGTGTTTTCACATCTGCATGTGTAGGCTGACAGACTAGCACAGGGGTAGGGAACCTGCAGCTCTCCAGATGTTCAGGAACTACAATTCCCATGGCCAATTGGCCATGCTGACAGAGGCTGATGGGAATTGTAGTTCCTGAACATCTGGAGAGCCGCAGGTTCCCTACCCCTGGACTAGCAGTTTTGTGTGAGAGAGCTAGTGCCATGTCATGCTATAAAGTTCCATTTTTTTCTTTGCTTTGGGCTTACATGCCAGATCTAAAAATCAGCGTTGGTAGCTGTTGGGTGTTGAAGAGTTCTTTTCATTACAACATTTGTTTGTTTATTAGTGCTATCCCCCTTTTCCCCCTGATCAGGACCTAGGGCAGCTTTTTGCATCATTTCTCCAGTCACGCCTCCTCTTTATCATCACAACAATATCCTTGTGAGGTGGGTTAGTCTGAGAGATTATGACAGTCTCAGGGTCATGCATGAACTTCCATGGTAGAGTGGGAATTCAAATCTGGTCATCACAGTTCCCAGTCTGGCACCCTGATCACTATGCCAGATCAGCTCTCTAACCACTAGGTCAGGGGTAGGGAACCTGCGGCTCTCCAGATGTTCAGGAACTACAATTCCCATCAGCCCCTACCAGCATGGCCAATTGGCCATTACTGGTGGCTTGTTGGAAATAATTCCTAATTTATCTTCTATCACCAACTCTCACACAGATACTATCCTATACAGTCGCTGTCCTTCTAGAGCAGTGGTGGCGAACCTATGGCACAGGTGCCAGAGGTGGCACTCAGAGCCCTTTCTGTGGGCATGCATGCACAGAGTTCATCATGTGGGGGGGTGGAAAATCACCCCCCCACACACATCTAGGTTGGCCTGGGCACGATCCTTTACCTGGGAGTAAGCTCAGTTGCTGGCAATGGGTCATGATTCACCCATTCGAAGCATTGCACCGTTGCTTCACCAAGCTTACTCCCGAGGAACGCACGCCTCAAAGCCAACCATTTTTGCCATGTTGACACTTTGCGATAAATAAGTGGGTTTTGGGTTGCAATTTGGGCACTTGGTCTCGAAAAGGTTGCCATCACTGTTCTAGAGGCAATATCTCCAGTGTCATTATGGCTGTTACTTTTGCAACACAGTCTAGAGAAAGGGTCCATGAGGGGAGAGAAGCAATGAACATGGCAGCCACAAAACTAGTCATGTGATTAGCGATGGTGGAGTACATGCTTCTGTTCTTTTGCCATGGATAAGCATGCAAGATAACCGCATGTGGACCACCTAACAATATGCCAGGTCCAAATATTTCTCAAGTCTTTCCCCCTCTCCTTTCGGCCTGGTCTCCAAGTAGAAGACAATGAGTAGCCATGGCTGTACTGCAGTATTTTTTGAAGGTACTATTTTTTCACCTGTTATTATTTAAAAAAAGGTATTTTGGGACTTGCAGCTGTTGGTGAATTAAAGTTGTACAGGAGAGGAAGGAAGAGAAAGGGAACTGAATAACTGTAACGCTACCATTAAAATAGAACCTAACAGGTATTTCTTGCAGAACTTCCACACATATGTTATTTCTCAGTTGATGTAGTTGCTGGTACGATATTGCTGAATTTCATTTCTGGCAGCAGAAACACAAGTCATATAGAGTACTACTCTTTACAGATTTATGATCTGAGCTACATCTAATTTCACTGAGCATTAAGTAAATAATGGAAGGATTGCTTCTTTGGTGTACGTAATTCAATGTAGTAAAGGAGAGGCAGGTATGTTGTTAACCTACCATTAAAAAATTACACACGTAAAACAGGATTGGGCTGATGTCATTCTGAAATTCTTCAATATTGACATAAAGCATATTTATCTTCAAACAATTTAAAATAACCTGGTAACCTTGTTAATTCAGCAGGTTGGCCATTTACCTGCCATGAGACTTTATCATGCTAGGATGTATTATTTCATGATTCTTTATGGGTGCTTCACTTATAGCTACAATTTACCAGATTTTGGACTGTTCAATAAACATTTGTTTATGCTTATCAAATAATTTTGATGTATTAATAATTTCAGTATATTAGTGGACCAGACCAATGAAGCGTGGAAGGAAGTGCAAACCGTGTGAAGATAAACAGGGAGCAGAGAAGGCGATTGTCATCTCCTTGGAGTCCCCAGTGGGGAGAAAAGTGGAGTATTGAGATCTTTGTAAATAAATAATAGCACTATGAAACCAAAAGTTAGAGATTAAGTCCTATTGATTTTAATGGAAAAGGACATAACAATCTTTATTCAGAGGTAAGACCCAATGGGTTAAATCCAACAAGCTATTCCACTGCTGAAAAAGGAAGGATGAGATTCCTTTTGATGACCAAACAGGTTCTACTGGACATTATGGGACCTGCAAGGAGAAAAGCCATTTGGAATAAGGGCTACAGTAAGGTGGGGAATTGAGCGAGACTGAGTGAAGAAGCTGGCTTGGTCCAACCCACTGAATTTAATTTGACATCACTGGTAACGACAGTAGTTTGAAGCAGCTGCTTAGCAGCTGGATTTAAGAAGTGCATGCATTTGGGCTGAATTGTGCCCTAAGTCTATAGTTTAATGTTATATTTAGTGGCAAAATCATTACACCAACAGACAAGAGAGAACCCAGCAAGACATTTCGTGAAGCCTTTTAGGCGATGCCTATTAAGATTATTTATTACTGTCACTTGCTATGATAATACTTTTGCTGATACAATGAAATCAGGCTACACTTTACCTTGATCAGATTATGTCCTACAATGTAGACGGCTGCTCTTTCCTGCCTCTCTCCTGGAGCATGGATACCCGTGCCATACCCATGCCAAGCAACTAGGTAAGGGTTGTGGATTGTAATCCAGTATTTAACTCGATCCCCAAAGGCTTGGAAGCAAAACACAGCAAAGTCCCTGAAAATATCAATGAGGGATTCATTTTTCCAGCCTCCATATTCCTCCTGCAGTGCCAAAGGTAAATCCCAGTGGTAGAGTGTGACAACGGGCTCGATCTGTCTGTGAACAAGAGCATTGAGAAGTCTGTTGTAATAATGGAGCCCCTTTTTGTTGACAGCTGTGACCATCCCAGTGGGAAAGAGTCTTGGCCATGAAATTGAGAAGTGGTAAGAAGAAACACCCAAAAAATCCAGAGCTGACAAATCTTTTTCCAGGAGAGAGTAGCTGTCACTGGAGTCATCTATCCTGGAACCAGCTCGGAGAGGTGACTGGATGAAATGTTCCCATATTGAGGGTCCTTTTCCATCTTTCCGCTGACTGCCCTCCACCTGAAAAGCGCCAGTTCCTACACCCCAGAGGAACTTTGGAGGGAACGTGTCATATAGAAACATCTGAGTTTCATTCACAGGACTTAAATTGGGGTCTTTATTCCACACGGATCTTCCGTCCATGTCCATTTCCAGTCATGATCTGCACAAAAACCAGTGCCCATAAAGCCAAAGTTCCTTTCCAGTGTTGCACAAACATTGTGTGTCTTGCTGCAGCATATGTTAAAAGTCAAATTTCTCTTACGGAGACGGGAGAAAATCCATTCAGCGCCCCAAGCTCCCTGCTGCACAGCCTGTCTTCATTCGAACTGCTGAAGTGTCTTATCAAAGCTTGAGTTAAAAAAAAAAGCTTGCGATTGTAAAACCCCTGTCAATCATTAGCTCAGACTACAGGACTTAGGATAGGTCACAATAAGCAACGTAAACCTAGGGAGGAGGCTTTCTTATAGTCACCAGGACACCTAAAAGGCATCTTTTCTTGTTACACAAAAGGACATTATAATCTGCAATGCTTTTCCGTCAGTTTGATGGTGCCCCGTGTGTCTAAAACAGCTGTAAATGTAGCTGTCAATCAGAGGGTGTCTGTCGCTGGTTCAGTTAGTTTTTTGGGGAATCGAGAAGAATTGCCTTTTCGGCACCATGGTCCCAATAACTAAAGGACTGCCAAGGGTGAATAATGGCCATTTCTGCACAAGTCACTGAAAACGTTTGCAAGCCGTTTTCAACCCCACCCCACCCCCCATTTGTTTGCATTCACCCCCTTGAAATGCTTCCTGACTACCATTTTATGATTTTTAATTTTATGGTTTTAATTTTATGATTTTTATGCTTTTTAATGGTTTAATTTTATGATTTTATGGTTTAAAAAACTTTTCTGTGGATCCAATGTTTCAAAGCCTCGTGCTTTGATTCTCCAAAGGCCATGCACTCAAGGCTTCACAGAAACCCCCCCCCCCAATTTTTTAAAAGACAGATATAAACAGGTGAGATGACAGAGCAAGCTCAGAAAATGTCACCAAGGAGGAACTCCTGGGACTTACAGAGAGATCTGGGAAATGTTTGGTCAACAGGAAAAGGATGCAAAGGTGTGTGGAGTGGAACTGTGGCTCAGTGGTAAAGCATTTGCTAATATGAACATATGAAGCTGCCCTACACGAAATCAGAACATTGGTCAGTCCTGGCAGAGCCCTTCGGGGGTTGGGCGGGATATAAATTTGAAAAAATAAATAAAGTACTGTCTACTTAAATTAACAATGGAGCTCCAATTTTCCAATAAAAGTCTTTCACATCATTTACTACCAAACTGCAGATAATGAAGACTGAATATGAGACCTTCTGTTTGCCACTCAGCCATGCCTCCCTCGGTGAACAATACGCAAAGTGGTTGCCCATTGCCCCCTCCCCCAGCTATCAGCAGACTATTCCATTTCAACACTGAACTCACAAAATGGAAGATACATCCAGTGAGTCAAGCTGTAACCTAGCTGGCACACAGGTGCCAGGAGGGTGGCACCTCCAGAGCTCCTCCTCTGTGGGCTACCACGTCAATGCAACAGAGTCCCATCCCCATCTAGGCTGGCCTGGGCCAGCTGGGGCTCACCATTATTAAAGCATTAAACCCAAGACCTAGTTTTGGGGAAGCAGTGTAGGTAATCCTGTTAAGCACTGTTAAACCTCACTGATTTTCATGCAAAGAACTAAAGCGCGATCCTTTACCTGGGAGTAAGTTCGGTTGCTGGCAATGGGGCTTGCTTCTGAGTAAACCCTCCTAGGGTCATGATTCACCTGTTGGAAGAGTTGCACGGTTGCTTCAAAGCAAAACCACCGACTACCACCAAGCTTACTCCCGAGTAACGCACGCCTTGGAGCCAACCATTTTTTCTAAACTAAAACCTCAGTATTCAGTTGCCGTGTTGGCACTTTGCAATGAATAAGTGGGTTTTGGGTTGCAATTTGGGCACTTGGTCTCGAAAAGCTTTGCTATCACTGGAATACATCATTATTTTAATTTCATTTTACTGCTTAGGTCAGAGGTCCCCAATCTTTTTATGTTTGTGTGCACTTTTTAGAATTTTGCAAAAAAAGTGGTGACTAATGCAATCATAAAATGGCTGTCGTAGACATGGGGGCCAGTTACAAAACATTAAATGGTTCCACAAAATAAGAACATAAGAACAAGCCTGCTGGATCAGATCAGAGTCCATCTAGTCCAGCTCTCTGCTACTTGCAGTGGCCCACCAGGTGCCTTTGGGAGCTCACATGCAGGATGTGAAAGCTGCTGCCGCTCTCGAGCACCTGGTCGAGATACTGAGGGTTTCCAAGCTGAGCATCCTTCTATGATGACTCTTGTTAAGAGCCTCCTGCACCTCCTGTGTTTGGGGAAAAGATGCTGAGTGGTTTTGGTTTCCAAAGGAAGGGGAAGATTTATTCCCTGCACAGCCACAGAGAGAGGTTTTTCAACTCAGAGACATAAGGAAATCCATCTATGGCATAACTGAGGGTGTACAACCTTTAACTAATATAACTCCCTTGCCATGCATTTGTTATAGTTTTGCTGTTTGCAGCTTTACTACCACATTACATCAAAAGACACAGTCTTATTGATGCAACTTTATTTTCCAGTGTTGTTTAATATTTCCTAAATTATAGACAAAGAATCCAGTTTCCGCAATTCATGATTTTTGTGAAAAGGCTAATAAATTATCTAATATGTCCTTCTTCCTGTATGCTATAATCCTATAATCCAATATAGATATTCGGCAGTTATAAGAGCAGATATAGGAGAGACCTGAAAGAAACCACAGCACTGAAACCGAATCATCTGGATCGAAACAATTTTAAACAACTGGATTTTTGTAATCCTGATTAGGAGGAGGGATTAATCAGATCATGAGTAAAAACCAAAACAATAATTAGCAGACATAAGGGATCCAGAGCATGCACATATGATTTTGATGTTTTTTGTAGTTGTGATCTCTCTAAAAAAAATTGTGAGAAGCCCCAACAGTTAACAATGCATAGAATGAGAAGGCATGATCCATGTAATTTAAGCAAATAATTAACATAATGAATCCATTCCTAGGCTGTAAACTTCTTGGAGAAAATAACTCGGGTTTTCTGTTACTCTGTAAAGGGCCATCCACAGTGATGGTGCCAAAGAAAGTCCAATTACTGTAATATTCTCTATGGGCAACCACTTTGGAAACAGATCCCAGAGCTTTAGTTGATCCCAAATGTGGCAGTCAGCTTACTGTCAGGGACTGGGTTCAGGAACTGTGCCAGTCAAATGGTGAAAGAAAGATTGGCACAGGGTTCCTGTTTGTTTTCAGGTATAATTTTAATGTTGTATTTTATTATATTATTTTGTAAGTCACGTCAGGGGAATTTGCATAAGTATTCCCTAAATTAATAAATATATAAACAATAAATAACATCCAAATTAAAAGTTGCACATTTCAAACTGTTCAAATCCTGTTACCCCTTCCCTCTTTGTTGTTTGGGATTTGCTTGGCACCAATGCAAACGAATAGAAGAGCTGCCAGCCTCCAGGTGGGACCTGGGATACTCTAGAATTACAGCACACCTCCAAACTACAGAGATCAGTTCCCCTGGAGGAAGTCTACTTTAGAGCAGTGGTTCTCAGCCTGGGGTATGTGTACCCCCAGGGGTAGATACTAGAGCATTTGGGGGTACACACACACAAAATTATGCAACGGGTTTGCTAATACTGATGTGTCTAGGTTTACACCCACACATTTGCAGTTGTCATTCATATTCAAAGATGACATCACAATATGGGGTACAATTTTAGGCAAATATGGGGTACAATTTTAGGGTTGCCAAGGGGAACATGAGTAAAAAGAAGATTGGGAATCTATACTTTAAAGCAGGGATGTCCAACTCTGATCCTCCAGGTGTTCACAGACGATTCCCATCAGCCCAGATGTTCAAGGAATACAGTTCCCATAAGTATGTGAACATCTGGTGGGCCTGAGTTGGACACTCCTGCTGTAGAGGATTAATTCTATGGCATGATATCCTACTGAGGTCTCTGTCCTCCCCCAGGCTCCATCTCCAGGAGTTTCCCAACCAGGATCAGGCACTTTCACCCCCCTACTCCTCTGGCAGCAATCTAAGCACCCCTCTTCTGTGGTTCATCCCCTCCCCCCGAGGGCCCACCCACTCTGAAAGAGTCACTTTCCCACCCTTTCTTCGGGCATTATAAAGGGGCCCCAAAGAAGCCCCGCCCCCTTTTGCCTTCCTTTCCCTCCCGTGACGCCATCACGTCGCGCGCGCCTGTGCCCTCGCGCTTGTTTATTGGCGCGAAGTTAGGAGGGTGGCCTGCGGAGGGGAGGGGGAGAGATGGAGCCCCGGTGGGCCCAACCGCCGCTAACGGCATAAACCGACGCTCCCAGAAGCCTTTGGGGCTTGGCGAGGATGGTGAGCGCGTGTTTGGGCGGGCGCGCGCCTCTGGGGAGGGGGATTGGAAAATGCTGCATTTCCTCCGCGGGGTGTGTGCGCGCGCTTGTTAGGAGGGAGTCTAGAGGGTGGGGGAGGAAGCTTTGGGGTTCCGATCCCGCCCGCCCCCTCCTCCCCCCTCCCCAGCCTCAATAAGGACGTGACACTTGATGGGGTGTGATGGTAGCGACGTGGGGCTCGATGAAACTGCCTGGGGGTCGGTGGGGGCTCTGTGGAGTGATCGTGCCTGTAGATATTATTATTATTTATTATTATTATCATCATCATCATCCCACTCCCGGTTACGTTTGAGTCCTGTTTCGTTTCCAGATGTTCTCAACGTTATTTGCTTTGTTTTGCTACCCCCTGGGATCCTCTTCCTTTTCGCCCTCCACAATCTTTCAGTGGGCTTTCCCATGCTTTAATCTAGGGATTTCCAACTGTAGCCCTCCAGATGTTCATGGATTACAATTCCCATCAGTCCCTGCCAATTGGCCATCCTGGCAGGGATTGATGGGAATCGTAGTCCTTGAACATCTGTAAGGTCACAGTTGAACGCCCCAGCCTTAACCATAGTTGAATTATTCTCTTTTCAACAAGAAAGGAATTTGACTTAAACTTCCTGTGGCTCAAAACAGGAAGTTTGATGAACCCCACCTTTGAAACCATGTTTTGATTGGGCACAAGTACTTGCCAAAGTGACTGGCTGGATGGTTGTCACAATGTTTCATAATAGCAGGCATTATGCAGTAACACCCCTGGGTTTGCCAGCCTGTGTTCATTTGACAGGAGCTGCAGCTGATTGGTGCTTTCTGCTTAATGTAATTGTACATTTTTAACCATGCATTTTACGGTTTGTGTGGATACTCAAAGAATCTTTGGTGTGAGCCTAAAAACACAGTGTGAAGTAGCCTTAAAAGATAGTTCAAACTTCCTTTCTTCTCTGTGTGTAACATGCCCAAACTTGCCTTTGTGGATATATTTGCATACCAGCTGTGACATATATTGGTCAAGGGTATTTGCATGCCATAGGTAACTTAGGCTGCTGGTAGATGCAGCCACATCTTCCTCATGTGATTTCTGTGATCATGGCAGCTCAACAGAGGAATTTCTAGAATTGCTTACAAGCAACTTCAGATGGTCGCCGTGTTGGTCTCCAATAGATCGGTTAGGTTTGAGTCCATTAGCACCTCTAGAGACACGAGAGTTTCAAAGATTTTTGAGAGTTAAATTCATGAGATAAGAACTTGTGGCTCTGTCTGCTGATATTGCGCAGATCCCATGCTAGCTGATCTCTCTGGATTGGCAGGGCATGGTCACATGCAGAAGCTGTTTGGACTCTGACATGCAAACAGTTTCCTTCCCTAGACAGTATATGCATGTTGCATGTGCAAAATGAAATTGGAGAGAATATTCAGTGGATGCGTAGTTTTCTTTTTTGCTGTCAAGTTACAGCAGACTTTCAGCGACCCTGTTGAGTTTTCAGAGCAAGAGATGCTTGGAGGTAGTTTGCCACTCCGTACCTTCTCATGACCTTGGTATTCCTTGAAGGTTTCCCATCTAAATACTTGGTAAGGGCTGAGAGTGCATGGCTGCCTCAAGGTAATCCAGCAAGCTTCCATGGTGCGAGTGGGTTTTAGAACAGTGATGGCGAACCTTTTTGAGACCAAACTGCAATCCAAAAACCACTTATTTATTGCAGTGTGCCAACATGGCAATTTAACCTGAATACTGAGGTTTTAGTTTAGAAAAAGCGGTTGGCTCCGAGGTGTGCGTTACTCAGGAGTAAGCTTGGTGGTAGTCAGTGGCTTTGCTTTGAAGCAACCGTGCATCTCTTCCAACGGGTGAATCACGACCCTAGGAGGGTTTACTCTGAAGCAAGCCCCATTGCCAGCAACAAGCTTACTCCCAGGTAAAGGATTGCGCTTTGCATGAAAATCAGTGGTGTTTAACAGCGTTTAACAGGGTTACCTACACTGCTTCCCCAAAATTTGGTCTTAGGTTTAATGCTAATAATCGAGCCCAGCAGCCCAGGCCAGCCTAGATGTGGGGAGGGGGGGCCACTCTGTTTGCGCATGCCCACAGAGAGGGCTCAGAGTGCCATCTCTGGCACCCGTGCCATAGGTTCGCCACCACTGGTTTAGAATCTTGACTTCCCAGGTCCTAGTCACCTTCACAACTGGCTCTTTCATGCATATGTAATATTTACAGAAACTTTTGTCTCTTCTGTACAGTGAATACGATTATTCACTTTAATGTTTACATTCTACTGAAAAGCATGAAAACGACAGCTCTTTCTTTATGGCTTCTGTTTTGAAAAAAAGGTTTTTCCCCCTCATTTCAGTCTTCCTGACAGTGTAATCCCAAACAAAGTTCCACCATTTTAAGCCTTCTAATTTCAGTAGACTTGTGTGTGTGTGTGTATGTGTGAAGAGCTGTAACTTCTGACTTATTGCATTGGTGACCTTATGAATTAATGACCTCCAATAAGAAAACATCTCATTGTTAACAGCCTTGTTCAGGTCTTGCAAACTGGCAACTAGGATTGCCGTTATTGAGTCAGTCTAATGTTGGGTCTTCATCTCTTCCTGCTGCCTTCAACTCTTCCTAACATTATTGCCCTTTCTAGTGACTCTTATCTTCTCATGATGTGACCAAAGTCTTCTGTGAAGAGTTCAGGCTTGTTTTAATCTAGAATCCACTTATTTATCTTTTTTGGTAGTCCACAGTCTCCATGAAACTTTCCTCCAACACCACATTTCAAATGAGTCAATTTCCTGTCACCTTTCTTTGTTGTCCAACTTTCACACCCCTACTTAGTGATGCGGAATAGAATGCATGAATTATCTTGATCCTTACACTTAATACATTTTTCTGCCCCCTTCATAGGCTGCCCTTCCCAACCTCAGCTTCCAATTCCTTGGTTGCCGTCTCCCTTTTAACCGATGACTGTATAATGTTTTTCTCTTTCTGTATGTGACCTGTTTATGTAAGCCTTTGTAAGGGCACCTCTGTTGTGTTCTGAGGTTACAGGTGTTATGCCGCTTCCTTGCTTTCATCATTTTTGTTGCTACCAAAGTCTGACCTTAGAATTCTTGGTTGGATCCAAAAAACAGCATGGCTTCGTTCCATGTGGTGGAATGACAGAACGCTCAGCATGTGTGGTTCTGAGGTAAAAGAGGACCCTTTACTCTGAACAGCTGTTTTGCTTACATATAAATGAAGTTTATAAGTAAAGCAGCATAACAGTTTTTGTATGGCTGTAAGAGTAATGGTTTAGGTAGGTATATAACCGTAAGGTTTCCTTGAACAGACATGGCCACACAGACTTATTTTGCTCACTTGCTACTTAGGCTAATAACTTTCACACAGAACACAGATTTTTTCTCACAGCATTCTACAGCACCACACTTGAGCTCCTTCCTCCACACACACTCTGTCCAGCGCGAACTCTCACACAAAGGCTTCCTGAACAAAACAGTCAACTCCACCCCTTAGGGTACAGCTACTTCACTCACCCATCCAGTCCTTTTCTTTCCTCCTCTACAGGCCTACATCACACCCCTGCAGTATTACATGGCAAAACACCACAATGATTCATCCAAGGAATAGATCACCTTTTCAGAGGCTTATTTTATGAGTTGCAGCAGCAAAGTGCCCTAATGGGATAACGTGATAAAGGCTAGGAGCTCTTATTTGTTTGAGCTTTTGAGGGAGTTTTGGAGCTTGTATTGCTGTGTGTCCGTTGCTTCCTTGTGCTGCATGGTGTTGAATCCCCTTTTCCATTCTCTACAGTTTTTTGCAGTGTGTTATAGGCTTAAAAACTGTACTATTAGATTTGTTGTGGGTTGCATATTAAAGGAGATGGATGCATGCAGATGCTGCTTTGGTTTTGATTTCTTTGTCTATATCACAGGTGAATAATTTACATGATAGGGAAGAGGGGAGTGAAGCACCACATGTACTCATTTGGAGCCCCATCCAAAAGTGAGGGCTGAATCCGCTCTTGGGAGTGATGTGCCGTCTCACTGGCGGATTTTCTCTCCCTGGGCACTTAGGTGATCCCACTGGCATGCGATGGCCGCTGCCCCCCGCCCCCCCACAGCTCTGGAACACAGTGTTGGATGCTGAGCCAGGGGCCCTGCCGCCAATGTAGCAGGGGCAGGCCAGGGGAGGAGCCAACCATATTTGACTCTCTTCTGACCTTTGTTGGCGTTATGCTGGTGGACCGTGCTTTGGTGTTCAGGGTCTTGGGGCCCATTGAGGCTCCCTGGCAGCATGGAGGCTGTTTGACTTCTTCCAGCCTTCCCACGCTGCTGGGAAGTCTCTGTGGGGGCGCTGGCTGGGACTTGGAGTCCGGGCAATCTGGGATGGGGCTGCTTGTTAAAGAACAAGGGCAGCTTCGTAATGTGCATTTTATTTAAGCTGTTTTGCCTTCAGATAGCTGAAAGGCGGGGGATATAAAAAGAAAGATTAACAATCAAAATTATTTTTTTACTGGGCTAATAACATATCTGTACAATTTCCATTTCTTAGTTCTGAAGTAGTCTAAAAGAACTTAATGACGATATATAATGACGATATAAAGACCAAACAATTATTTATTTATATCCTGTATGCTCCACCTTTCTCCAAGGAGACTCAAAGCAGCTCACATTTTTTTCTCTTCATTTTATCCTCACAACCTCCCTGTGAAGTAGGTTGGGCTGAGTGTGTTTGACTGGCCTGGGGTCCCTCGCCAAGCTTCCATAGCACAGCAGGTCTCCCAGGTAACCACTGCGCCACACTGGCTTTCAAAACAATGGGGGTACTGTGAGATGGCTCAGCAAGTATTCTAGAATCTTGTGGAAATACTTCACTATTTCACCTACTGGTGGCTGAGTCAGACCTATAGGAGGCCTTACTTCTCAAGTACTACGTGGCTTTTCCCAGAGAAGGGAAATGAGAAAGAATGTTACTTGGGTAATTATGAATCTACACCCCTTTTGTCTCATAAAACCTACTCCAGTTGCTTTCTTTTGCTGCCCTTAAAACGGTCGCTATTTAGATGGCAACTGTCTCTGGGAATAGAGATTGTGAGCTGGTCTAAAAGGAATTAGATTATTGTTTTCCAAAAAAAGAAGAAAAGTAGTATCTTTGCTGAGTTTGAATTAGGCATTGAATCATTAACTTATTTTTTCTTTAGATGTTGTTTATATTCCATTCAAAGAGCTTGCTTTAGAACACCTGTTATTGCCAAGCTTCCTGTTCGCTCGCATGAATTTCATCTTTTATTTTTCTTGATGA
Source organism: Sphaerodactylus townsendi (assembly GCF_021028975.2). Lineage (NCBI taxonomy): Eukaryota > Metazoa > Chordata > Lepidosauria > Squamata > Sphaerodactylidae > Sphaerodactylus > Sphaerodactylus townsendi. The sequence goes on from NC_059434.1 coordinate 12,144,215, forward strand.
TGACTGGTAGCAAAAAAGGAATCGCAGTCTGTGGAGTTAAATGTATTCTCTTTGATTAGAAGCTTGTATGTATAATCTAAACCCAAGGATTAATTATCCTTGGGAGCAGCAGTGGCGTAGAGGTTAAGAGCTCGTGTATCTAATCTGGAGGAACTGGGTTTGATTCCCAGCTCTGCCGCCTGAGCTGTGGAGGCTTATCTGGGGAATTCAGATTAGCCTGTGCACTCCCACACACGCCAGCAGGGTGACCTTGGGCTAGTCACAGCTTCTCGGAGCTCTCTCATCCCCACCCACCTCACAGGGTGTTTGTTGTGAGGGGGGAAGGGCAAAGAGATTGTAAGCCCCTTTGAGTCTCCTACAGGAGAGAAAGGGGGGATATAAATCCAAACTCTTCTTCCTCTTCTTCATCCCTCCAGTATTTAATAATTTGGGACCTATGTGTTCATAGGCACATAGCACATAGGCACTTGCGCTTTAGCACATAGGCACTTTAATTTCTCAACAGGAGCAGGAGGTTTGCTATGGTCTTTGCAGGTTCTGTAACACCAATGCTTGAAATCCCTGAAACATTGTTATGGCTAGGACAGGAAAAATGTCTAGTGCCTCAAGTACTGAAAACATTTGATATTCAAACTTTTTCTGAGTATTTGTTTCTGTGTAAGGTTGGTACCTAGGTACTGAGTGCTGATTGCTAAATATTTTGTCTGTTAATTAAGAACTGGAATTCTTTTCCAGACCTAGCTATTTTAACAGAAGTAGAAGTTTCATTTGTTATGATTGTATAACTTTGTGACTGCTACTGATCACTATGGTGTTTTGTAATTATCTTCCTTAAATTCTCTAGAAGTCCATTTAAATTAAATAAACATTTAATTAACAATTAAATTAATTAACAAATAAACTTTTAGTGGTATTTTCCTATCTATTTTAATCCCCACCCCCAGTAACGTTTTAAACTTTTAAATAAATCCCTGTAGCTTTCCTGCTAACCACAACTTGGTCTTCTGTGGTTAAAGATAAAGTTAGACCCCCTGTGCAAGCCATTATTGACCCATGGGGTGACGTCATATCACAACATTTACTAGGCAGACTATGTTTAAGGGGTTGTTTGCTGTTACCTTTCCCAGTCTGTTACAGTTTACTGCCAGCAAGCTGGGTACTCATTTTTTCAACCTTGGATGGATGGAAGGCTGAGTCAACCTTGAGTCGGCTACCTGAAACTGACTTCTGTTGGGATTGAACTCAGGTTCTTTGACTGTCCACCGGACTAATTTTCTGTTAGGAGTCAGTATTTATCTCCCCCAGAGAGCCCTCCGGGGATTGGGTGGTATATCAAATTAAATAAATAATAATAAATAATAAATAAGAGTTTCATCTTCTAATTCTTGCATCTGGAGGTACAGAAATAGAGACCAAGTGGAAGTTGGCAGCCCTGAACCAAACATCTTTGGGGTTTCTATAGTCTTTCTAACTATACATTAGGAATTTCACTTTCTTCTGGGCACTTTCTTTTGCTAATGAAAACTGAAGGGTCTCTACTAATGTGAGAGCATTTTAATTTTAGTTTCAGAAGCTCTTCCATGCTTAGCTGTTTTATTTCATGTAAGAAGCACTTTAGGGCCACCTGTTTCCTGTTGATACTTTCCCTGAACTGTAGTTGATAGGAGCTGTTTTTGTTGCCTTTTCAACCGATCAATTTGTTGTTGTTTTTTTAAGATACCTCAGGGAAAAAAATCTTAGATCTGATCAGTTTAATTTACAATCACCAAGAGGTTTGCTGCTGCTTTTTGGGGTCTTATCTAGATCACTGTCCATCCTACCACCAGAATGATTTGCATGTAGAACCTCAAAAGGATTTCTCTAATCACTTCAATTAGTATTAGTTGCTTAATACTAGAGTGCCTTGGAAAAGATAGGCCAAGGATACTGACTTGCATTCTTTGTTTGTGAAGTTGGTGCTGATTAGGACTACTGTTCTGTGCACATGTAGAAGCAAGCCTTTTGAACGCTGAGTAAACGCGTCTTGAATCAGATTGTATTCCTGGCATTCAGAGGTTTGTTGTTTGTGAATGGGAAGGTCCCTCTCCTCCGATCTGCTTGACAAGCTTGAGAAAATCTTGTTAGTTTCACAATTGCAAAGATAACTTTTCCTACTCACCTCTTTTCTCTGTCACCATTTCTGCTGTGCCTTAAGAACGAGAAGGGGACGTTCTTTTTTTTAAGGGTACCGTGCACACTGGCACTGGTGTGCTTTGAAAAGAAAATGGAAGAGCAGACCCCATTTTTGTTGGACTGCATGGAGTTATATTTCTGAGTAATAATGTTAGAATAGGGGAAAAGTCCTGCTGATTTTTTTAAAAAAATAAATTTTAAAATAAAATAAATTATTTTCAATAACTTTTATTTATTTGTTTATTTTGTTCCATAGGCTGCCCTTCCACATGTGGGCTTAGGGCGGTGTACAGCATTCTTAATAACAACGAAAGCAGTAAAGTCCACTGCATCTGGGTATCATAGACTCCACTAAGGGACAACTGTTAAATTAAAACCACACCACTTAAAACCACCATTCGCACCAATATCGGGAATACAGGGAAGGAGGGAATGTTGTTAACAGGAAGGGAGGAAGAAAAGAAAAGGGGAAGGAACGAGGAGGAGATGCTAATTGCTGGAATACTACTGTCTTCCAGGCCCTGCAAAATTTGCATCAGGTATTGCAAGGCCTGGGTATTGCTTGACATAGCATTCCAGAGCTCGAAAAAGCTGTGGCCCTGGTTGAGGACAGCTTTTGAGCCAGGCATCTCTTGCAAGTTGTTGTTAGATGAGTGTAACATCTAGGTTATATGTTTGAAATTAGGCAGATTCTTGCATATTCGCATGCCTCAGGCTTCAGACCATGAAACTGTAGTAAGTCCCTTCAGGATTTTAGCCTAGCATAGGAATATACTAGACCTATGATACTGTGTTAGCTTTTTTAAAAAAAAAGCTACCTTTAAAATACTGACATCCAAAGATCACTAAATTGTTTACATTCCGAGTACAACAAGTAGAGTCTATTCAGTATAGATGAATATATATATTTAACAATCATAATTAATACTAAAATATTTGGTTTCTGCTTTTATGATTCTAGAAAGCTATCTAGGCTGTACCCTAACCTGCATAATCACAGAATTCTGGGTTGCTTTTAAAACTGTTTCATTTTCACCAGGATATTCGGAAATTCTTTGGCGTTGTAAATGTTGGAAAGAGACATGAAAATGACGTCGTCAAAAACACAGATAAACTCAAAAATAAGGAAGGCGAGAAGTCAAAATCGAAGGAAATCAAGGTGGGTTTGTCATCGTTAAATCTGTTTTGCTAATGCACATTTTTTGTGATTTTCTCAGCAGCTTTCACAGTTGCCTTACTGGTTTAAAAGAGGGCAGGATTCACAGATCAGGAGAACTAATTCTGTGTACCCCCTTGGGGTTTTGGAGTTTTTCTCTATCATGTCTAAAGCGTAGGTAGAGGCTGCCAGTTTCTGCGTTCTCCTCTTTTTGTCTTCCCCCTTTTTCTCTCAGTCCAACTGAAGGAACAAACAGACATACATAAAGCTATGTTTTACTAAATCAGACTAATGCGTCACCTCTCAGCACTGTGTTCTGAGATTGGGAGTGAATCTTGGGCATGGTTTTTTCCCCGTTCTGAAACTTAAAAAAAAAAATCACATGTGGATGTTAGTATAGATCCTTGTTGCTTTTTCACATGACATTTGTGTCCTACTGCTGAACGACAAGTTTCTAGCCACTGACTGTTCCCTCAGTGTGCTTGCCTCTGTCGCTAGGAATGGAGATGCTTGAAGTTTATTCACATTGAAGCCTTTGTTGATTGCTATAGGCATAGATAATTACAAGGCTGCTGAAAAGGCAAATACTTGCCTTATTTATTTAGGAGATTTTGAGCCACTTTGGAGACCTGTGCAAGGCAGCTTACAAAGTTTTTTAAAAAGTGAAATAAAACTCTCCCTAAAATATCAGTATAAATAATATTATACAGCCTCATTTGGTTTGGCTGAGAACCTGAATATAACTGTGAACGCAGATTATTTTGGGTTGAGATCTTAAAATGGGAAGCAAGCCAGTTTTCACTTATATGCTGAGTGAAATCTGCTTCTGATGCAGATCCGTCTTGTACTATCTGGCAGATAGTGGCCCAGTCGTGATGGATGACTTACATTGTTTTGTACGCAGTTGTTTAGTCTACATGGTTTATGCACACTGTTCAAATCAGCTAAAGATCATTATCGGGTTTTAAAAAATTGTTTCTGAGAAAGAACGGACAAGATGTCACGAGTCAGAGTTTAAAGGAAAAATGCTCACCCACAAGTGAAAAGTTATTCCTTTTCATAATTGTCTTCTGCAATCTGAGATGTCATATTTATCACTGAGTACAATTTAAGAATTAACTTGTTATGTGACTTCATAGGGGATGTTGATAGTATGTGGCAATGTGATAAAAGTTGCTTGAATAAGAGAATTTTATTTTACTTATACTTCTTGAGTATTAGGTAGCAATAGGCTGATATTAGAGAATTTTTTAAAATGAATAACTAGCAAAGTATTTCAACTAGGTGAAGAAGTCATCTCCTGAAGAGGACTCCAAACAAAGGCAGGTTACCAAAAAGAGGCGGATCATCCGTGATTCAGGTAACATTCATGATTGCTTTGTCTGGCTATTTTGTATCTCTGAACTAATTTACTGGCTAGATCTTACTTTAGTTTTGATCCTATCGAATTTTTAATTCTGGTGGGTTTCTTTGAAATGAAGTAGTTTTTAGTTCTACATTATGTAAAACGAGCATAGTGAATAGACCTAACTGATAGCATGGGTTTTGTTAGTATAGGCTGGTATTTTGGCTGTTCTTACCTGCAGATACGAAGCTGAGTTATAACAAGTTAGGCTGGTACCCTAACCCAGCCCCAGACTGTCTCTTTTGACTGACAGTAAGTGTCTTAAGTTTCAGGCAGAGGTTTTCTTAGCCTGGTCATCCTTCCAACCTGAGGTGGTAGGTTCAGCACCTGGAATTTGCTTTATACAAAAGATGCAGGTTATCTTATGAGGTCTGGGTCCTCCCCATTTTTTTACTCTTGACTATCAAAACTGTCAAGATTGAGAAACTTGGAGCAAGGCTTCATTTTCCATGGCAAATACACATGAAAACTTTTTGAGGAAGGATTTTAAATAGAAGCTGTGGGTATCCTGTCCAGCAAACTGGTGTACAGGTGTGGAGATTCTTATTCAGAGTTTTGGTAATGCCTCTGGCGCTGTCTAAAACAGGGGTGTTTGTTTCGAGGGCCAGATATGACATAAACGTGACTTTGTTGGACTGGGCCTGGGGGTTGGGAGGCTGCCTCTGCTGGCCCCAGAATGGCTCGGGGTGGGGTGTGTGCCTGGACTGGCGAGCCAACAGTGTTGTGGAGTGGCTGCCTTTAAAGGGCTTATCAAGCCTGCAAGAGGCTGGATCCAGTCCCCGGGCCACATGTTTGACACCCCTGGTCTAAAAGTGCTGGAACCCACCCCTGAACAACTTGGTAAACATTTGTAATTACTTTCTTGTGAAACATGCATCTTCAAAAATGGTTGGTTTGAATTTCACCTGTCATCATTTGCTTCAGTTACATTTTATGAACATGGAACACTCAGATTATGAACAAGAATAGAATTTGAAAGAATGGTTGTCTGCCCAGCTGCATTCACACAAAGAGTACAATAGTAGCAGTTTGCCCTTGGCTGATTCTGCGTGGGCCAAAAACAGTGGTGTGAAAACGGTATAAACCCTTTTACACCCTTTTAAACCCTTTTACCCCATTTTCACACACCATTTTTTGCCCATGTGGAATCAGCCCTTGATTATGGCCCTGGCTGTGCATTAAAATGTTTCCATCCTGCTCTTTCGGCAGTATTGGTCTACACAGCAGCTTACATAAGCCATAAAACTCCTTCAGCTGCTTTCTTTAACTGACTGCTCCCACTTTTAATGAGGTATTTACTATGACTGAAGCATCCAACTCTTTCATCCGGATGTTAACAGCTAATCTGATTTGCTAGTTAGTAGTAATATGGGCAAGAACTGAACATACTGGTAGTAGTCAGCATCTGTTCAAACATTCTGTCGGGATCTTCATTCTGTAACGATTGATGCTGGTTCAAGTTCTAAGGACGTAGGGAAGCTAACAGAACAGCCTGTATCCAACCTGCTAATCAAAGTGGGCATTAGCAGTTTTCATCTGAAGTGCTGTTTGAACAAATTGCAGTGGGCTGCCAGGAGTTTCAAATGACCCTGAAAGGATCCCAATAATATATATCAGAGACAACTTGGTTTGGTTTTTTGGAGAAATATATGTAAGTTTTCTGTGTAACAAACTGTCTTTTATGGGTCCAGATCAGCTTCCTAGCAAGAGATGGCTCATAGTAGCTCTTATCATATATTAGAAGAAAGCCTTATTCAGAGTTTCAGTTTCAGAGAGAGTATAGAGACGTTTTTCTTTTCTTTAAGTTTGTATGGACTTTAAATAACTATCTTGCTATGTTTTAATTGCAGATTCTGAAGAGGAGATACAGTTGGTGAAAAAATCAAAGAAGTCTCCTGTTAGAAAACAGTCAGTAAAACCTGATAAGATTCTGAAGAAAGACCCGGTTGTTTATGTTTCAGAGACAGGTAATAGATACTCCATGATAACTGTTTATATATGGGTATTATGCTGTACTGGAGAACCTTTTAATACTTGCTTAACTTTAGGTAGTAATATACAATAAACTTTCAAGGATTCTGGATTCTGGACTATAAACTGGGTGTAGAAACTGACTTATTAGACTGGCAGAACTATGGTATACAAATAGTATATAAAAGTAACAGATGTCGTTACTGATGTAACAATTGCCTAAATATGCTACTGAACCTTATTGTATGAGTAGTCCCCTAAGAAAATGTTGTTCTCTCATTATTTACTTTAACAATAAAATGGTTTTTTTGTTCCACTTTTGATCCATGTTTCTATGCATGAGAATTGCGGGCTGATGGTACAATAACTGCTCTCGTTCAGTTATACTTAGTGTGAGGTAAGCGTACCCCGGGAAAGATCACTGTTATTAAAACATAAAATAGTTAAGTAGGAAATAGGTTAGCAAGGTGAAGAATCCCACTAGATCAGATAAGCCTGGTTTCTACTGAGGAACTGTGCAGAAAGCTGTAGTGCAAAATATGTATCGGGCACAATCAGTAGATTGAAAGAGAAAATATCTGAGTAAACAAGCTGAATATAGTTCTCTGGTGGTTAAAGTACAAAGATAAGGTCGTCAGATTTAGATGTGAATTTTTTCTCTCTCACGTTTCTCTCAGTACAGGAGTCCTGTGGCGCAGAGTGGTAAGCTGCATTACTGCAGCCAAAAGCTCTGCTCATGGACTTGAGTTCAGTTCCAACGGAAGTTGGTTTCAGGTAGCCAGCTCAAGGTTGACTCGGCCTTCCATCCTTCCGAGGTTGGTAAAATTGAGTACCAGGTTGCTGGGGGTGAAGTGTAGATAACTGTTGAAGGCAGTGGCAAACCACCCTGTAAATATAGTCTGCCTAGTAAACGTCATGATGTGACATCACCCTATTGGTCAGTACTGACCCAGTGCTTGTACAGAATCCTACCTTTACAGGCTCTGTATATTTGCTGAGCTCAACAGTGTTTCCTCATAACTAGTGTGGGTTGTAGGGCAGCCATGAGGTCTTGTATTATATTGTGTGTGTGTGTTTAATGGTCCTTAATTTTTTTGGGGTATGGACTAAAGCACAGGTGTCAAACTCGTGGCCCTCCAGATGTTATGGACTACAGTTCCCATCATCCCCTGCCAGCATCATGCTGACAGGGGATGATGGGAACTGTAGTCCATAACATCTGGAGGGCCGTGAGTTTGACACCTGTGGACTAAAGGGTGGGTGGTGGCAGCGAATAGCTTTGTTGCTTGATTACCTGAAGGCAGTTCTTTTTTGTCACACACAATCAGGCGAGTGGCTGTTTTATACGTCTGTTACAACATCTTTAAAAACATCCGTTGGGTGGTCTTACGGCAGTGGTTCTCAACCTTCCTAATGCCGCGACCCTTTAATACAGTTCCTCATGTTGTGGTGACCCCCAACCCTAACATTTATTCATTTTACAGATGGAGAACACTGATGCAGAGAGTCTTAGGCGACCCCTGTGAAAGGGTCGTTCGACCCCCAAAGGGGTCGCGACCCCCAGGTTGAGAACCACTGTCTTACAGTGATGTGTTACTTTCCACATGTTTGTTAGTTTAATACTTGATTTACTTCATCTACCAGATTTAAAATTTCTTCTGTATACTGTTAACCAAATTACATTACAGTAAGACAGATCCACAAGGCATTGGAGAGGGTGATCGAAAACCGTTTGGGAATCTCCCCCTGCCCCCTTCCCCCGGCCAAAAGAAAAGTTTCCCCTTCATGTTTCTATGTGTTCTCAGTGATTTGAGCAAGGTCTTTCCCCCTCCCTCATTTCCCCCTTTCACTGACTCTCAACCCACTGTTCTTTTTGAACATTCAGTTCTTACCGGGCTTTTTGACGGAGGTGGGTATCTTTTGATCAGTTCAGAAAAGGTTTTTTTTATATTTTTTCATGCATGAATTTTCCTATGAAGATAGTCCTATTCCATCTAAGCATGGTCTGGTTTAGTGGTATAATTATAACAAGGCAAGCCACTTTTAGAAGAAGCAAGTGGGGGACTCCTGGGGAAAGGGAGAACTTATTCTTCACACACATCCCCACCAGTCCCTGACTCCATTCTACATGGGGTAAGCAGCCAAGCGCTCCCTGTTGAATGTTTGGAACCCGGTGTGTAATGACTACACTTTCAACCATGACTTGGAGCTGAAGGCACCCAAGCTTCTGCTGATTGCTTGACTGAAGGCATTTCTGTCCTCCTCTCAATTCCTCTCTAGTTTCTTCTCTCCCCATCCTTCAAGTCCCCTTGCCCCAACTAATTGTTTTCTCTACCTGCTATTTTCCCTCTCCCTTGTCAGCTGTTTCACTCCCCACAATTTCTGTTTTTTTTCTGCCTTCTTTATTTTCCTCTTTACTTATCTCTTCAGTATGCAGGGTAACTTACAGTGACCTGTGTACGGTTTTCAAGGCAAGAGACATTGGGAGGTGGCCAGAGGTGGGATCCAGCAGGTTCTCACAGGTTCCCGAGAGTAGGTTACTAATTATTTGTGTGTGCCAAGAGGGGGTTACTAATTGGTGATTTTGCCACGTGATTTTTGCCTTAGTTACGCCCCTCCTCTCAGCAGTAGCACGCAGAACTTGAAGCAGTCTAGCAGGAGGTGCACCGGCATGTGTGGCAGCCTGCGCCTGTGTGCATTCGTTTCCCACCCAAGGACCGGCGTAGCGGCTGCGTCCTTGCCACAGCCCCGCCCAGGAGTGCCCTGCCCCTGGAATGCCTGGCCACACCCCGCCCAGTCCCATTGGCGCTATGCCACAGTTTGAATTCCACCACCATGGGAACCTGTTACTAAAATTTTTGGATCCCACCTCTGGAGGTGGCTTACCATTGCCTGACTCCACATGGGCCGAGAGAGCTCTGAGAGAACTGTGACTGCCTCAAAGTTACCCAGCAGGCTTCATATGGAGGAATGGGGAATCAAGCCCTGCAGATTAGAATCTGCTGCTTTTAGCCACTACACCATGTGCTGCCTGAAGTCCTCCCCCCCCTTTTTTTAGTTTTAAGGATATTAGCAGTTTTAAGGATATTAGCCTACTCAGTGAAAAAAATTGGACTTCTGTGCAAATCTAGGTATTTCTGCGGTTTGTCAGAAAAACGGCCCTATCTGTCCATGGCCTTAGTGTGAATTTTTTGACCTGCCAAGATTAGAATTAGATGATAATGTACCAAAAATGTGGAATGCAGGAATGCAGGAATCAAAGGGGGTGGAAACATAGTTAAAGTACTTTCAGAGTCTTGACAGCCACCTGTTTCCATTCTTGCTGATGTCCGGATTGAAGGGTTTTGGTTTTCTAGCATTAATGCTGTCTATTATATTCTCTTCAGTCTTTTTTTGTAAGCTGGTATCCACGAGGGTGTGCCTGGAGGCAGGGTAAAGAGTGGTGTTCTTTGTTACATAACTTAAGGTGGTACTGTCGTTTTCTCAGGGTTGACATGCCAGAAAACATTGGTCAAGGTTGAGCATAAAGAGTCTCAATTGCAGATCAAGGTTATTCTTATCTATCAGTTGTAAACACACAACAGGGCAAGGTTGACATAAGCAGTGATTATAGCTGATTGTGAATGCAAGAGTTAATTACTTTATTTGATGCCCACGCTAAGTGCTCATTCCTGACTGGTTCATCTGTGGGTTCTGAGCAGTATTTTGGCAGCCAGTTACTGAAAGTAAGAGATAGTGTAGAGGTACAGAAGAGATTAGTAATGCAAAGTTGTTGCCTGTGCTGACCTCTCTGCTCTTGTTCTGAGCCAGGTCAAAATGTTGCTTCTGGGGATACAGAACATGAAATGAAAAAGCAGTCAGGATGCATTTACTATCCATATATTGTAGATATTTCAGTGTTTTCCAAGGCTCAGAAAACTGGCAGGGGGATACCTGCTCAATGCAGGTTTGTCTGTTTTTGTGGAATGTGTGTTAATTGTCTGGAGCAAAAGCCAACACCAGAGCATGTTCTTAATAAGAATTGGAAGCAGAGCTGGATGGATCATAAGCTTGTTAATGTTTAAACCAGAGGCTGTCCAACTCTGGCCCTGCAGATGTTCACGGACTACGATTCTTCTCAAGATGCCGGCCATAGATGCAGGCGAAATGTCAGGAGAAAATACTACTGGAACACCGCCATAAAACCCACAACATCATACCACTAGCTATTAACTTCCTCTACAAAATTAATTAAATTCAGGAGATGTCTACAGGAGTTTTATTGCCACTCTGATTTTTCAATTTCAGAAATAATGGTTGGGGGAAGAAGAAAAAAAGGAACCAGTCAAACAACAGATGTACAGATTTCTGCAGCCTTGTGGCAATTAATAGCAGAACAGCTAACAAATAATAAAGCACTGAGAGGAAATCACCCATGGTAAAATATCATTTACAATCACCTTCTTTCCAAAGAAGGCTCCATGGGTTATCAAAGATTTTTGAGTTTTACCAAGTGTTCTTGAGGATTTTAACATATTTGCTAATTACCCAGCCTCCATCACCAAATTTTGGCATCTCACAAATAAATGGAGATTGTAAATTGGTCCATAGTGATGATGAAAGTACTACTTCATGAAACAGAACATTCCTGCCCTCTATGTTGAACTCATGATTAACTTTGTCCACCTCAGAACTCATGGAGCTAGTTGGGTAGATTCCAGAACTTTCCGTGGAGTGTTCTTCCTATTTGGACAGTTGTTATGTTGTGGACTATGGTGGCCAAAGGAATAAGGTGTCTTCTGCAGCTATTTTACAACTAAACTGCTGGTTATTGTGGTTTATAGCACATCTTATGGGTAAGAAATAAGCCAAACCCACTGTAGGATTTGTGTTAAGAGTTATCCGGTTGTGGCATTATAGGCAGCAGTAATGGGAAAGAAATCCATTTGTTCTGATGACGTTGTGCTTTTCAACATGGTGAAAAGCTCAGGTGGTGTGGACTGGTAATATTTTGCTTGCTATGAGGAGTTTGCCATTCATCTTGCAGAAAAAATTTACTTGGCTCTGGCTTCATTTGGAGTCTGTCAGTCTACTTAAATTTTCCTCTTTAATTCTTCAGCAGCCATATGGCTACCAAGTCCAGTCGCAGTTTGTGTATGCCGGTTTATGATATATCCAGAAGAGCGAGAAACGAGTACTCAACAAAAGTGGAACTTTGGGAGAACCAGTTTGTCATTTTTCAACTCAAGCTGCTAGCAGTACCCCCCTCCCTCCATTGTTTTTAGTTCTGGAAGCTCCTGAGACTGACTTACCCTGCAGTCTTGAGGAAAATCACACCCTTCTAATCCATTGACTGTAAGACTTAGAGTGGAACTGCCTTAATCTCAGGGGTGAAAGAGGAATGTTTTTCTTCCTGTGGGTAGGGAGAGCTTGTCTCTGTTTTGAATCTTAATTGCATATTCTGTCTTTTTGGGGGGACGGGACGGGACAAATCTAGGATCAGAGACTTTATCCTTTGGTAGGGTGAACGTATGACCCCAGTTAACAATCACTGCTGTAGTGCTTTGAACAGTTCTTAAGAGATTTTTATCTGGCTTTGTTGCTGGTTTTATTTTTTTTAACTTGCATATAGGTTATTTGGTTTTATTGTTTTCTATTTTGTTAAATGTTTATGGTTTGCTTTGTAAGCTGCTTTGAGGAATATATGTTGTAAGGTGGGAGTGAAATTCTCTAAATAGACTGTTTTGTGACTGAAGATTTTGGACTTTTATTTTTACATGTATTTAAAGCTATAGCACACATATAGGCGTAGTATTGTTTTGTTAGAACATAAGAACATAAGAACAAGCCAGCTGGATCAGACCAGAGTCCATCTAGTCCAGCTCTCTGCTACTCGCAGTGGCCCACCAGGTGCCTATGGGAGCTCACATGCAGGATGTGAAAGCAATGGCCTTCTGTGGCTGTTGCTCCCGAGCACCTGGACTGTTAAGGCATTTGCAATCTCAGATCAAAGAGGATCAAGATTGGTAGCCATAAATCGACTTCTCCTCCATAAATCTGTCCAAGCCCCTTTTAAAGCTATCCAGGTGAGTGGCCATCACCACCTCCTGTGGCAGCATATTCCAAACATTTCTGCTGTGATCAGCAACAACATTTGTTCTGTTCTCTGCAATATTCTGAGACACAAAACAGTATATCAAACCTTGGACACCTGTGTGTGTAGGTGATCATGAGTTCTTTTTGGATGTCTGCTGAAGGGCATTGTTTCGTGCCTCAGAATGTTACAAAGAACAGTGCAAAACAACAAAGGCCAAGGGAATCTATTCTTCATCCCTTCCCATGTGCCCTTTCCATTCAGAATATTCACATGTGGCAACTCCCAGACAGTCCTCATGGTAACATTCTGGAAAGTTGGTGGCTGGTCTTTTTGCAACCCTGATCTGGAGGTCCATGGAAGATTTTTAGGTGAGCATCTTATATGAGATGCTGAGAGACATAAGCTTAGCTGGCAACTGAGCTAAAGTAGCAAACTTGCTTTAATCTGCATTAGAAGGAGAAACAGTAGTTTGAGGCTCATGCTGGGGTTACGGTATTCTATCATGAAGGCAACATAGGACAGTAATGAAAGACCAAAGAAGACGGAGAGATGACAGGTTGGCTGGTAATGGGCAAAGACACAGGAAAGCGTGGGGTTCCGTAAGAAGGGGTACGCCCCGGAAGAATGGAAGAAGTAGCTCACCTGGTACCTGGGAGGTTTCTGATCCCTCCCCATCAACCAGATTCCCCAGTCTTTAGCAAACTTCTTTTTAAAGCTTTGTCTCTTCAAAGTGTAGATATGAGTATAAAAGAAAAAAGGCACAAAACACGATTCAAAGTTGCTTCTGCACTGGATGAGAGTATTCTGGTTGTAGTAGTTACTATTGGAAAGGAATCTTCCTGCTATTTACAAGTAGTCAGAGGGTGAGGACTGGTGAATATCATGGCTAAGATAATATGCGCGATGGTTGCAGGTGCCTCCATGTCTCTGTTCTCTCCAGTAAAGCAATAAACTGAGATTGATGTCTGATGAGACTGAGTGGATCAATTTTATGCTTTTATTACACCTGCGGCTTTCGACATTTTGCTTCAGATAAGAGGGCTATAATTGCATTAATTTAAAATGCATAATTGTGATGCCCCCAGAATTAAATTATATATTAAAAAAATCTTTCTAAGAGAGTATGAAGTCTTGTTGTGATAGGCCACCAGCAGAAAACAGCTGTTTAGGTGTATGTGAGTGGGTATCTGATGTTTTCAGGGTGGCAGCTGTTGCCACCCTAAAGAGGCGGGTGTGCAGAATAGAAGGTTGCTTTCCTCTGTTGTGGAAACACCCATGGTGAAAATGTGAAACCTCTCCACCAACTCATTGAACTCCTCTTTAAAAAGCTGCATGCTCCTCATTAGATTCTTTGAACTTTGCTTGTGCTGTAAATATTTTACTTCAGGTCTTATTGAAGCTTATTAGTACAGAAAGACAGTATAATTTTAGTGGGGTGCTGTGTGGTTTCCGAGCTGTATGGCCGTGTTCTAGCAGCATTCTCTCCTGACGTTTTGCCTGCATCTGTGGCTGGCATCTTCAGAGGATCTGATAGTAGGAATGGAAATTGAGTGGAGGATATATACTGTGAGGTCAAAAGGTGAGGCCCTCACAGTATATATACTCCACTTGCTTTCCATTCCTATTATCAGATCCTCTGAAGATGCCAGCCACAGATGCAAGCGAAACGTCAGGAGAGAATGCTGCTAGAGCACGGCCATACAGCCCGGAAACCACACAGCACCCCAGTGATTCCGGCCGTGAAAGCCTTCGACAATACATAGTATAATTTTAGTTTGCCTTAATGAAAACTGACTGTCAATCTGTATGTGTGTGAAAAGCGCAATCAAGATGCAACCAACTTCTGGCAGCCCAATAGGGTGTTCAAGGCAAGTGATGTTCAGGGGATGGTTTGCCAGTGCTTTTCTCTGCATAATGACCCTGTATTCCTTGGTAGTCTCCCATCCAAGTAATGACCAGGGCTGACCTTTCTTAGCTTCCGAGATCTAACGAGATCAGGCTAGCTTGGGCCACCCAGGTCAGGGCAACAGTTGCTATTCCAAGGCTCCATTAATTCAAATGTTGAAGACCTTCTTTCTTTATTGCTCTTTTATTTTGTTTTGTGTTGAAGTATTACAAGATTTTAAGCAGCTGCGCACAAGAGGTATATGCTCAGTGCCTGGGTACTGAGGAGTAATGAGACATGTGTTGGCTTTCAGATGAAGATGAAGACTTCGTTCATAAGAAGGTCTCCCAGAAACCCAAGGAGAATGGGACTTCGGCAGGCCTTCATCTCGGAACGTCTGCAGCACCAAAGGCAGACACAAAGGCGAAAATTAAAACTAAGCCCTCATCTCCAGTGAAACTGACACCAACTTCTGTGGTGGATTACTTTGGAACCAGTAGCATCCAGCGATCGGAGAAAAAGCTGGTGTCGAGCAAAAGAAAAGAAGTGAGTAGCGCAGGGCTTTGTTTTCTTCTAGTTAACTTGTGTGTGAGCAGAAGAAAACCACAACTATAATGAAAATATACATTAGGATGGATGGCAACGTTCCGCTAGGCACTTTCCTTCTGAGGATATGAATGTGGTGCTAATGCCAGAGAGGAAGTGGAGGACAGCAGACCTATTTTGTGTTGGTCACCTTTTCTGTGAATAGATTTTGGGTGTCTTCTTTAAAAGATGGCACTGCTGTAAAAAGATCTTAGTCGCAGCTTGATTTTTATCCGATTTTCTGCTTAACAGGAAAGCAGTATTTTTTCACTTACACTATTAAACAACTCTACCTGCCTGCTAAATCCCTACAGTTTTAAAAAGTTATGTTCTATGTCTTTTTGGCTAAAACTTCTAAAGTAGTTCACAGTATTAACTCTTCATTTTACTAAAGAGATTAAATTGCTTTTAAACAAGTAAAGCACTTCAAAAAAATCATACTAAAAAGAAGGACGCAATGAACAAATAGTTTTAAACTCTGATAGAAAAGAGCGGGTAAGACAATCTGTTGCATCTACCAACGGGAGAAAGTTCCTCAATTGTAGAGCCACTGTCAACAGGACCTGTTAGCAAGCTTGACAGCTCTTTTTTTTTAAGGTATATTTTTGGTTAAGAATTTGTTTGCCTGATCCTGTGGATTGGTTTCTATTGCATAAGGCAAGTGGTTTGTCACAGTTGATGTATAATGTTGTGCTCGCCAAATTACTTTAGTGCAGCCAGCATATAAGAGTGGGCTGCAAGGTCCTCTCAGTATTCTGTGTGAAATGTTTCCATTGCTTGGTCCTAGGGTGATTGGTGTTTGGAATATGCTGCCACAGGGTGTGGTAATGGCCACTAACCTGGATAGCTTTAAAAAGGGCTTGGACAGATTTATGGAGGAGAAGTCGATCTATGGCTACCAATCTTGATCCTCCTTGATCTCAGATTGCAAATGCCTTTTCAGACCAGGTGCTCAGGAGCAGGAGCAGCAGAAGGCCATTGCTTTCACATCCTGCATGTGAGCTCTCAAAGGCACCTGGTGGGCCACTGCGAGTAGCAGAATGCTGGACTAGATGGACTCTGGTCTGATCCAGCAGGCTAGTTCTTAGGTTCTTATGTAGGGTGTACTCCACCAGGGTAAGAACTGGATGTACCAGATTGCTGCCGTGTTTTTATGATATTTCAAGGACATATGAAAACATTTGCACCTCCGGTATTGGGGAGTCAGGTTAATGGTTTACTGAGCAAAGCATTCATGGTTTGTTTATGTATGAAATTTATATGCTGCTTCTCTAGAGACCTGCTCAGGATAATTTACAGGCCACAATACAACAATCGTAAAAACAGTTTAAGTAGAATTCTGTCTTTACTACAGTTCCTTTCTTTGTCTCTGACCGGCGTCACAGATCTATGCAAAGGAAGTTTTCAACAGCACCAATTCATCATTTTTCTTATTTCCAACTTTTTAACTGGTTAGCATAGAAATGATTCTATCTTTATCAAAATTATGTACAATTTATACCCTTCATCTCCTTCCCTGTTCAATGGAAGTGGGGAATTTGGTTCTAGGTATGGGGAACTGGTGGTTCAGAACACATAGCGCAGGACAGCTAGATTTAATCTCACCCGTAGAAGAAAGGGAACCACTTCCTGCCCCAGGGAGCTTCATGCCTTATTTGGGAAACATTGGGGGAGGGCCCCTTGTTTGAGTGGGGGTGTTAGTTTCAACTTTTGTGGTTTGAGTGGGGGTGTTAGTTTCAACTTTTGTGGTTTGAGTGGGGGTGTTGGTTTCAACTTTTGTGTCATTTACATCACTTTCCCCCTGCAGGTTAATGAGTTCTGAACAGGGGAATCAAGTATGTCTCAAATGCTTTGTTTTGCTTGGACATCCTTATTGAAGTGGATTATTGTACAGAGAGCCAATGTGGTACTCTAATCTGTAGAACCTGGTTTGATTCCCCATTTCTCCACATGAAGCTTGCTGGGTGACCTTGGGCCCATCACAGTTCTCTCAGAACGCTCTCAGCCCCACTTACCTCACAAGGTGGCTCTTGTGGGTGGGAGAGTCGAATGTAAGCCTCTTTGAGATTCCTATCAGTAGAAAAAAAGAAAGTGTAAAAGCCAACTTTTCTTTTTGCTCTCTATAGAGTGAGCATACATTGGTACAAATATCGAAGTGTCTGTGCAGTGAAATCTGTATTTGATGTCTGTTGTGATCTCTGTCACGTTGTGGGGCAAGACTAACCACTGATTTGCCCCCCTCTCTTTTGGTCACCACTGCCACTTCGGGTAAAATCCATCCCCCACCCTGTCAACCTTGCAGGGGTATCATTAAGCAGCATTCCAAGGAGTCAGGCCAGTGGGTAAGGACTTGTGAAGACTCTCTCAAGTTACGCAAACTCAGCACATTGCAGAGGATGGGATCTAAGCACATTGACAAAAACAAACTAAAACACTGGTGCTAACTAAAATACGTACAATCCATGGTGCATCTGAGTTGGATAGTTTCAGGATGGCCCTGTCCTGATGCATTTGCAATTCTCTTTAGCATCATTCCCCTCTGTCATCCTTCATGGCAAATCATCTGCTCCAAGGAGTTCCCGATGAGGTGATCAGAGCAAATAAAGGTCCCCCAAACAATGAAACAGCCTCCTTTTCTAGATCCCACCCCATGTGTATTCTGGGATCTTCACTCAATCTGGCTGCTCCAGTCCATCAAATCTGCACCCTCCAATCAAGAGTTCTAACACATCCAAGGGCTGATGTGTTGCCCCACTCAGCTGGGAAGGTTACTTCGTATCCAGCAAAAAGTATCTTTTCCCCTCTTCCTAGCCACAAAGATGCTTGGATTGCTTTCCTTCACCATAACTGACCTGCCATCTCCCTGCCCCACCATCTCACCACAATGTCTTGAACTAAATGAGGTCACCTGTCATCCTTTCCAGGTTGTAACTGTATAGACTTACATTGCAATCCTTTGTGGAATCTTATGCATCAGACTGCATTTTGACCTTTCTTTTCAAAACCTGACCATGTTTTTTTTCTCCATATTCTCAAGATCAGGGACTCATATGTTGCAAATGCTCATATGTTGCAAATGCTGTTCACAATTTGTGAATGGAAATTTGTCTTTTCTCTGAAAGAATTGCTGAAAAACTGTTATGCCAAGGGCTTTTGTAAATATTTTAAATGCAGGGATTTAGGTTGAGGCTCTAACCGTTGTTCTCACTTATGTAACCATATTCCATGTTGCGTGTCTATATACTGGGTCCAAATTGAGCCTTTCTGTAACTCTTTGTGGTGCAGCCTTCACAAAACAGGGATTCCACTCTCAATGATGAAGCTATTGCCAGGCATCTACAGCTTCAAGAAGATGCTGAGGTAAGACGCCTCAAACGCTTTTCTTTTCGAGCACCCCTTTTCTTCACGCTGAATGTGCAGGAGTCCACGTGGCTGTTTTGAGGAGTGACGTTCTTATTCCCAAATATTTTGGGCATATTGGTTCAGTGTAACCTTTCTGCTGACATTTCTTTTTTTAAAAAAATATTTAATATCTTTCCTTCTTCGATCCTCTATTCGTTCCCTCCAAACTGTTTTTTCACTTGACTACACCACCTCCTAGAAATGTGGTTCTCAAATCTTTTCCTTGATTTATCACCCTAACTTGATGATACTCACAGCTTGCGGAGGGCCACGTGCATAATTTCCTTCAACCAAAAGAGCTGTGGTTACTGCTGTCTCTGTCATGAGGCCTGCATCACGGGGTAGTAGGTCATGTGAAAGAATTTTGCTCAAGACCCTGGAAAAGCTGCTGCCAGAATAGACAGTACTGACTTCGATAGACCAATGGGCTAACTCAATACAAGGCATCTTGATGATGTAAGGCGTAAGTATGTTTATATACTACAGGATAGATAATAGGTCGTAGGCAGGGAGATGCTTGGTGAGGATGTGTAGAGACCTGCATCAGTCAATTCAGTCTGACAGATGCTTAAAAGTGTGGGTTTTATTTATTTGTTTGTTTGTTTGTTTTTCAATTTACATGCTGCCCTTTCGAACAGGGCTCAGGGCAGCAAGCATCAATAAAACCACAGCAATCATACAATATAAAACCGATACTGACACCAACGGTATCATTTAAAAACATTCACAATAAACAATAAAAGAAAAACAAATGACGATCAAACCCTAACCAGACACCCATGGGATGCAGTGATGTTCCAGTCAGGCCGGCTGGCGCGATATTAAGGCCTGGCGGAAGAGCTCAGTCTTGCAGGCCCTGCGGAACTCACAGATGTCCCGCATCTTCCAGATTGGACTCGGAGGGGAGTGTGAGGGGTCTGGTCACGTTACTGAATTGTCTGAAACTGTTCTGAAGGTGACAAGTCTGTTACAGCATCCCCAAGAGTCTCTGGGCCATACTAGAAAATATGTATACCAATTGCAAATCTGTTCGTAAGAGAAGGCTTGGAATCATAGGGAAAATAACTACATAGCTTATGTTGAAACTTAGTGTGGTACCAGCTTTGTCCTGGAGGCCGATCACAGTATGGGTTCAACGTCATGAGAGGACAGGAGGCGCCTCCTAAGCCAGGGGTGTCCAACCCTGACCCTCTAGATGTTCATGGACTACAATTGTAGTCCGTGAACATCTGGAGGGCCAGAGATGGACACCCCTATTCTAAACACTAGCATGCCTGTGCCAGTAACTTCTCTTGCCCTTGGCATTGTGAACAGGGATGCCTCACAATGCCAGGACAAAAGAATGAGAGTTGAATCCCCTTTGAATGTTACTGTAATTGAAACACTTCATAGTAAAAGCTCGGATTAGGCAGTAAACTTTAAACTTCACTGTGTTTCTCTGTTGTGAGATATAAAAGCCAACCTGACAACTAAAAAGGAGTAGTCTGTATGTGTTCAAATCTCTAAGTACATAAAGAATATGTCGAATTAATTGATGCTTTGGAAAGGTGCTTTGGTTTAGTGAAGACCTTTTTCTTCAGCCTTTTCCTTTTGTGTTGTTTGGTTCATTTGGCCACATCTATGTTTGATATGAGGGCTGCTCTTTGGCAAAATCAGGAGAGATTAATGCAATTCATCGGTCCTAATATCCTCCTGTGGTTTACGACCACATAGAGCTAGAGCCTGTGGCATTCTTCTGCTTATGAGGTTATCTGTCTGAATCACGCATCGAGGCAAAGCTTTGATCTCATTCTTGTCCAAAGATTGGATTTATGTAACACGGACAGTGCAACTTTTATTAATAAAAACTCTTGACAAGAAGAAATTAGTTTTCCTTAAAGAAGCAATATTTGACAATAATGGGTTTCTGGTCACCATAAATATTGGAGTTATCGAGTTAATGGCAAAATGAAGGAAAACTTCACTAGACTGATTGAATCGTTACAAACGGAACTGCCGAGAGCTATATTTGTATCAGGGCAGAAAGGTAGTGCATAAGATAACTTAAAAATTCCACTTGAGAATTATGAGGGAGTGTTGGCTTATTTTCCATAAGGTAAAATGCTTTCTCTCCCCGTCCCATCCTTTGCCACCAAACCTTTCTCCCATTGCCAGTGACAAAACTGTGTGACGGGGGTTTAAAGTAAAAGTTGACATGGATTGTATCATTTTAGGCAGCTCTTGCCAACTATTAGTGGTAGGGCTGCTGCGGAACTTTGGGACCGACTCTTGGTTTCCTAGGGAATATAAATGAGGTTGTTTGCTTTTGCTACTTGCAAAATGACTTATGCTAAGTTGGGGGAGGGGTGTTGAATGGTTTAAAAGTGATTTCAACCTTGTTCACAGAGAGGGTTAATCTGATTATCAGCAATAGCAGTTTACTTTTGCACTGATGAGTGATATGTGTCCTGTTGCTTGCAGGTGGAGAGACAGTTGCATGAAGATGAAGAATTTGCTAGAACGCTGGCCATGTTGGATGAAACTCCAAAGAAGAAAAAGGTAACCCTTTGTGTTGGGTTTCCTATATGTAAATAATTCTTGACCCCAGATGGGACAGTGTAGAAGAATGCATACATTTTATGTTGGTGGGGTGGGGTGGGGTGGGGAGTTAGGTAGCAATGACCCTAACTTAGACCCTATGTTATCTGCAATGTATATTTGGAATAATTGTGGTCACATTCAATGTTCCCTGTAAAAGTCACCATATTGGTGCTGCTTAGATAAGGAGACACCCAGCATGGGGCGCTCTCTTGGGCGACTCAGTTCCACACAGACTCTAGAAAGTTCCACTTAGCACTAGGGACAATCTTTCTTTCTTTCTTTCTTTCTTTCTTTCTTTCTTTCTTTCTTTCTTTCTTTCTTTCTTTCTTTCTTTCTTTCTTTCTTTCTTTCTTTCTTTCTTTCTTTCTTTCTTTCTTTCTTTCTTTCTTTCTTTCTTTCTTTCTTTCTTTCTTTCTTTCTTTCTTTCTTTCTTTCTTTCTTTCTTTCTTTCTTTCTTTCTTTCTTTCTTTCTTTCTTTCTTTCTTTCTTTACATTTATATCCCGCCATATCTCTGGGGGCTCAAGGCGGCTCACAACAGCATACATAATAAATATAAAAGATATATAAAACATTTAAAACATCATAAATATCATAGTTTAAATATCATGCTTTAGAGGGACTATTTTATCATACTTTAGAGGGACTATTAGCCACATCTGCTTCAGTCTTAAGTTTGCTTCTTTCATGTTTGCTCTTTTCTTGCTCTTCCATAGTCAATTATTTTCACTCATGTGGTTCAGTTTTGGTAAACCTGTATGCAAAGTCAAGTGGATGGATACCGATACTTGGGGCTGTGTGGGTCCAATGTCCTATTTCCTGAACCAAATCTTGTACTGTGAATGAGTTTTCCACATGCCTTGTTGTGGGTGTTAGACTGAACTGGTGGATTCTTGGGAAGTTGGGAAATAACAGGCATTGCACCAGGCAACTTGCAGGAGCTACCGGAAATTACTTTGTAACTGATCCTGAGTCAACACTGAAATTACATATGGTGGGAAGCCAGATTGGTCCAATATCTAATAGTTGTTTGTATAGACAGATACGTACCCTTTGGAAATGTCAACCAATTCTCTATTTAAGTGTAGAAAAAAGAGAAAAGGCAGGCCTAGCCATACTGAAGAATGGAAGGAGCTTATTAGTCCAGAAAACTTTGGAACAACTGGAAGGGAAAGGATTTATTTTTTTAAATCTAAACAATGTACGCTACTAAGCCTAAACAATATATCTACTTAGCTGAAACATATTTTGGGTTTGAATTATAAATGGGGACATTCATTATCGTTAACATATTAATGTCTCACTATTAACATTTTAATGTGTTTTTGTTGCCCTGATAGCTTTTATACTTGGGCAGTCTATTGCTAGTGCTGTGGAATATATTTCCTCTGGTAGTAATTAAAAGTAAATATCTCTACTTTTTCGTGTAGTCCTTCCAGTGCTCCAAGCACTGTTGAGGTTGTTGGAAGAAAGGAGGCTGGTGATAAGAGAAGGGACAATTCCCTTCTCCCCTTCGTGTGCTTCTTTTCATCCCACTTCAGTATCCTTGGGATAATGACTATCTATTGCATGGTTTGGCTGGATATCTCTGTTATTCACTTGTACTCTACAGTGTCCCCACAATAGCTTAGTCAAGACTAAGGCCCCTTCTGCACATGCAGAATAATGCACTTTCAATCCACTTTCAATCCACTTTGAAGCTGTGTGGAATAGCAAAATCCACTTGCAAACAATTGTGAAGGTAGACGAAAAGTACATTATTCTGCATGTGCAGAAGGGGACTTTATACTTCTGGTCATCTAGTACCTTTGATCCCTGACCTGGATGGCCCAGGCTAGCCTGATCTTGTCAGATCTCAGAATCTAAGCAGAGTTGGCCCTAATTAGTATTTGGATGGGAGGCCACCAAGGACTACCAGGGTCACTATGTAGAGGAAGGCAATGGCAAACCTCCTCTGTTAGTCTCTCGCCTTGTGAACTCCATACAGCAACTTCGACTTGACGGCATTTTACATACACAAAGGGTATCTTGACATGATTTTGTGGGAGTAGTGAAAGTCACATTTGACAGTAAAGTTATCCTGGCACAGTGGCATGGGGGAAAGGGGTATTGTTCTGGCAGTGCCATGTCACTTCCAGAGCAATCCCAGAAGCGATGTTATTGTATTGAGGCAATGTTCTACAACAATGTTCTGAGGGGGGATTTGATTGAAGTCTATAAAATTATGCATGAGGTAGAAAATGTTGACACAGGAAATTTTTCTCTCTTTCTCACAATACTAAAACCAGGGGGCATACATTGAAAATGCTGGGGGGAAGAATTAGGACTAATAAAAGGAAACACTTCTTCACGCAACGTGTGATTGGTGTTTGGAATATGCTGCCACAGGAGGTGGTGATGGCCACTAACCTGGATAGCTTTAAAAGGGGCTTGGACAGATTTATGGAGGAGAAGTCGATTTATGGCTACCAATCTTGATCCTCTTTGATCTGAGATTGCAAATGCCTTAACAGTCCAGGTGCTCGGGAGCAAAAGCCGCAGAAGGCCATTGCTCTCACATCCTGCATGTGAGCTCCCAAAGGCACCTGGTGGGCCACTGCGAGTAGCAGAGAGCTGGACTAGATGGACTCTGGTCTGATCCAGCTGGCTTGTTCTTATGTTCTTAACTCCCCCCAAACTCTGTAGTAAAACTTTGGCTCCCTCCCCACAACCTTCTGCCCCTTGCAGGCCCTGGGCTGGCAACCCTATCCGGTATCTTCATGATGGATACTGAATTTCTCCTGTGATTGACTTTAGTAGGAGCTTTCAATAGTGATGGGACTACTGTATGAACAAAGAATGAAGATATATTGACATTCAAACTGAAGTTTAATTCAAAAGTACACTGAGCATGTTTCTCAATCTGACCTTTTTTCTTTAGCCTCGAAAAGACCCAGAAGGTAAGCAGGAGGTTTCAAAAGCAAAAACTAGCCCTGAGGAAATTGAAAAAAATAAGCGGACTCACAAAGGTAACTTTGACCTGGAAAAATAGAAATTTTTTTTGTTTGACTCTGTTGTGCTCGTCATATGCTTAAAGCCTCCCTTTTCCCCCTAGTGAAATCTGCCAATTTAACCCTTGACTCAAGAAATTATACTGCAAAGAACCAGACTGGCACAGAAAGTTCCGGAATACTGCGGGATGCATACCCAGAGTCTTCTGTTAGTAAAGAGAGGAAGGACGTGGGGGATAAGATGCAGTCTTCAAAAGTGAGCTCTAAACTAGCAGCTCTGAAGCAAAAAGAAGAGAGTATCAGAAAAGAAAATGGGACTCCAAAAATAAAATCCGTTTCACCAAAGGAAGAGAAAACACCTAAAAAAGAGAAAGTTTCTCCCCAAAAATCTGAGGTAGGCTTGGGAAATACCACCTAGCGACAGGACACTTAGGGACACTTGGTTCCTTTTGTGCTAAAGTGTGCTGGAAGGTTTTGTGGAAGTGGGTTGGTCATATTGGTTGGCTGTCACCATCAGCTGTGGTGAAGAGCACTTGCTTCGCATTCACGTGCCCAGATGACATATTAATCCACAACCCAGTTCCAGTATACTTCATTTCCTGTGTCTAATTACATCCATACTGTGTTTTTTTTCTTTTGAAGTCTGTAAGTCCTGAAGATTCTGAAAAGAAGCGAGCCAACTATCAGGCTTATAGAAGCTTCCTGAATCGAGAAGGTCCCAAAGCACTCGGGTCTAAAGAGATACCACAAGTAAGTCTGATTGGTTTGTTATGGAAGGATAGTTTGTACTGTGTGTTGCTGGTTTCTATTGGCTCAGCTGTTCTGAGTTGGATGGAGGTCTTGTCTGCGCATTCTCTCCATCCTGCCTCTACTCTCTTCTTCACGCTTTTCTGAGTCCTCAAGAGACATTGCCTGCAACTTTCTGAATGAATCTTCGCAACCATATTACCCTAACCAGCCACCAATCTCCACCTTCTGATGGCGAACCCTCCCCACCAATCGCCACGCGGAACTCAGTCCTGTGTACCCGTCTGTGGGAGGCTGTCCCTTCCATACCAGCCACACCCCCACCCAACTTTCCCCGACCCAATGGCAAGCCCAGCCTGGCAGCCAAGGAAGCTGCCCTTCCTGCCGATCCTGTGCCACTCTCCCCACCCGTGACCACACTCCCTCTTGCCCCCCCCCACCATTCCCACAAACCACCCCGGCCCAGCAAAGCAGCAGCGCCTTGCCACCTGCTGCTCCTCTGGTCCTAATAACACCCTCCTGGGTTCTCCTTGTCCACCCCCAACAACCAACCAGCCCCGGTGGAGCAGCCTTGATAAGGTTGCGTTGGTGCGCATGGGCCATGAAACTACAGCACTAGGAAGAGCAGGGGAGAAACAGACATAAAAACAGCTTCTTGTTTGCAAATTATAGCTTGCATACTTCAGGCTGACACATTTTTGTTCCTAGGGCGGTGAAAATTGCTTGGAGGGTCTTACATTTGTGATCACAGGTGTTTTGGAATCAATTGAACGAGATGAGGCCAAGTCTCTAATTGAGCGCTATGGTGGAAAAGTAACTGGTAACATCAGCAAGAAGACCAGCTATCTTATTAAGGGCCGAGACTGTGGCGTGTCCAAGTGTGAAAAGGTATGTTGTTCCAGTGGGCTGTGCCAAGCTGATTTTTAATTGGCTGAAGGCAGAGGGGGAGTTATCCAGTCCCCTCCCAGTTATGTTTTAGCCACGGGTCTCAGAACATCCCCGATCTGCACTGGGCTGCAGAGGAGAGAGGAAGGTGGAGATTTGACTGGGTTACACTAGTGGAAACTTGGCAGGATCCAGTCATGATACTAAAATGTGTTTGAGTCATGAACTCCTTGCTGTATCATAGTGGCTTCCCATCTCTCTGACCCATATACCACCATGTTCCGCCTGTACCACACTGACAGAGACCTGTCTGCAGCCATTTAAATTTTTCTATACATCTGGAAATGTAGCCACTGCTCTCTTGTAGCCGCTACTCTAGTTTTAGGAAGGACGTTCCTGTACTGGATCATATCAGGGTTGATCCTGCCTAATGTTCTGACCCCAAAGGTGCTCAGCATTGCTTTGGGAAGTTATAATGATAATTGTAGCCAACTTAGTTTGTCCTCAGCATTTGCCTCCAATTATGGATGTTCTATTTAGCTATTGTGGTTAATGACCATTGATCTACACTTTGTCAATCCAGCTAATCATCTTTTAAAGCCACCTCAGTTAATGGCCATCTTCAGTTTCATAGATATCCCTCTTTTACTGAATTTTAACACATTGCCCTAGAAGATTTGACACTGGGAGTTATGCAGATGTGAGCTACTGTGAATTTTTGTTTCTGGCATAGGCATCAGCTATGGGGACCAAAATTGTTGATGAAGATGGTTTATTTGACCTCATTCGAAATATGCCAGGCAAGAAGTCGAAGTATGAAGTGGCAGCTGAAGCTGAGGTTTGTGCAAATCAGTGGGTAGCTCAAAGCAGGATCAGTTGATCCTGTGATGTATCTGTAAATGAAAACTGGCTGGCAGCTTGCTTTATAATTCCCAGTACTGAAGAGCTGAAACAAGGGTGAAGATGTCCTTTGTACATAATCTCTGCTTGGTGATTATATTTGGGGCTGTCTGCTTTCCCCATTCCTTCCTTAGAAAAGCCAAGTCCTATAACAGTGGTGGGGAACCTTTGGCACTCCAGATGTTATGGACTACAATCCCCATCAGCCCCTGCCAGCATGGCCAATTGGCTATGCCGTCCCTGTTTCCATTGCAAATATTAAGGCTTACTAACCCCTGTAACACTTATATAGAATGCTATTCATCATTTAGCCCAAATGATATGTATGAAACTATAAAGAATGCTCATTAGGTCAGCCAGCAAAGCTGTTTCGTTGGATTGCCTAGTTCGTTGGATTGCCCCTTCCGCACAGGCAGAATAATGCACTTTCAATCCATTTTCACAGTTGTTTGCAAGTGGATTTTGCTAGTCCACAAAGCTGCAAAATACATGTTCTGTATGTGCGGAAGGTGCCTAGATTTTACAGTAAATCTGTGGCATAGATGATCGTGCCAGTAGCTTAACATCTGTAGGCCTTTGCAAAACTTTGGTAATTATAATTCACATGTTGTGAAGTATTGCTAGCAGTACCTACAATTTTACCCTTTCAATCAACATCCTGATTTTAATCCAGGAGAACTAATCTTTGTGGTAGAACAAAACCTGATGCTTTAAATCTGGCTTGACTTCTGAACGCATTCCAGATTCATTTGTCTAAGACACCTGCTGCATCTGCTGTAGCCCCTCTGCCTACAGCAAAGAATGGGATGCCAGTGAGAGCTGTTGATCCTCATTGTCACGTTGAGTGAACATATAAAGCGTTTGGAACTCATCCCAATGTAGCCAAGAGAGACAAGTAGTGGATGGGCGAGCTGTCATTTAGGGAAGTTTGACCGCCCCTTCTGATCTCTTTGATGTCTCCCTGATAAGCTTTTGACTTCCCAGAATCCCTGTTAAGTTTTTGAGGTTTGCTGTCTTCAGGCTCAGGTCTGTCAACTCTTTCCTATGTCCCCCCCCCTCCCCTTCTTTCAAGGCAACGAAAGCGAAACCCAAATGGGGGAGAACGCCACAGAAGGTAGAGACAGAAAAAAGAAAAATTAGCCCGGCCAAGCAGGAGATTGAGGCTAAAAAGAAAAAGCCCTCCCTTGGAAAAGATGGGGCCGCAAAATCCGCCAAGAAGGAAACCACGGAAGCTAGGAGAGGTTTGGCTTTCGGTCAGAAAGCCTCGGAGAAAAAACATGCCCCAGAGGATGCTGAGAGCCCCGTTCAAGAGACAAGCAGAGGCGGGCCAGAGGTGTTGTTGTGGGTGGACAAATACAAGCCCACATCCCTCAGAACAATCATAGGACAGCAAGGAGATCAGAGCTGTGCCAATAAACTCTTGCGGTGGCTTCGAAACTGGCACAGGAACACTTCAGAGGACAAGCATGGTAAATGTACATACATTGTATTGTCGAAGGCTTTCACGGCCGGCTTTTGCTGGGGTGCTGTGTGATTTCCGGACTGTATGGCCGTGTTCTAGCAGCATTCTCTCCTGACGTTTCGCCAGCAGGCGAAGCGTCAGGAGAGAATGCTGCTAGAACACGGCCATACAGCCCGGAAATCACACAGCACCCCACGTACATAAATTATTTGTTTAAATTATTTTGGGGGCTGCTCCCCATGATGTCAGCTTTTGGTGGTTTCCAAATATGCCGCACAGGGCATAACTAACCTTTCTTCTGGGATCTGACTGGCTAATAGCGAGTTATATCTAAAAAGTCTGTTCCGTTAACAGAAGTTGCAAGTACTCCATTTTAGTTAATTTGATTTTGTACATCTCTCTATTAGACATGGCTGTGTAAACCTGTCCTCCATGTTCCCTAACAGTAAAATCCAGTAAGTTTGGAGGCAAAGATGATGGCGCTAGTTTCAAAGCAGCTCTGCTTTCGGGGCCACCAGGGGTTGGTAAAACTACTACTGCTTCCTTAGTTTGTGAGGTGAGTTGTATTTTTTAGACAGGGGTTGGGTAGGTTGGAACTCTGATTCGTGCTGTTGGGGTTTTCGTTGGGGCTTCTTATTGGTCACATCAACTGAATGGCAGGAAAAGTGCATCATTTTGATGTTGAGGAGGATGTTGGTGCCACTTTTCTGTTTACCAGTCAGTTGAGAATTCGGAAGGCTCCCCCACTGGCCCGCAGAGGAAGTTGGCAGGGATGACAAGACTTAACACAGAGATATATTCCACTAATACACAAGCCTCAATATAAAGTGCACAGTGAGTTTATTGTGCTGTTGTGATTCCTAAACATCCACTTATCACTATACCTAACGGACTACCACTATATACTAACACATAACAAATACCTATTGCCGAACATACAATCATACAACTCTTAACAGACAATTAAATATCCAAGAATTACTACTACTACTACTACTACTACTACTACTACTACTACTACTACTACTAGTAGTAGTAGTAGTAGTAGTAGTAGTAGTAGTAGTAGTAGTAGTAGTAGTAGTAGTAGTAGTAGTAGTAGTAGTAGTAGTAGTAGTAGTATCATTATTATTGTAGATGTCACAGCTGCCAGATCTTTAGCTGGCTGTTGGCCTTCATTACAATTCGAGCCTCACGCAGCGGCCTAGGAAGTTGTAATGTATTGGCATAGTATTTGTGCAGATCCCAGCAGGGCTGCCTTCTGAATTTGACAGATGTTAATTTTGTCAATTCGAAGATGTTTTAAATGCTGCCCTAGTGTTTTTGAGATGGCGCCCAGTGTGCCGATTACCACTGGGACAACCTCAGCTGGTTTGTGCCATAGACGCTGAAGCTTGATTTTCAAATCGCGGTATCTAGTGACCTTCTCCTGTTCTTGTTCAATGACCCTGCTGTCACCGGGGACTTCTATGTCGATGATGCTCACTTTCTTGTCCTCGATCAAGGTGATGTCTGGTGTATTGCATTTCAACACTTTGTCTGTTTGGATTCGAAAGTCCCATAGGATCTTGACCTTCTCATTTTCCATTACTTTCTCACTATTATTATTATTATTATTATTATTATTATTATTATTATTATTATTATTATTATTATTATATTGATACAAAAACAGTTATACACAGCAAACAAGATCATGTTGTTGTTATTATTATTATTATTATATTGATACAAAAACAGTTATACACAGCAAACAAGATCATGTTGTTGTTGTTGTTATTGTTATTTTTTATTATTATTATTATTATTATTATTATTATTATTATTATTATTATATTGATACAAAAACAGTTATACACAGCAAACAAGATCATGTTGTTGTTGTTATTATTATTATTATTATATTGATACAAAAACAGTTATACACAGCAAACAAGATCATGTTGTTGTTGTTGTTATTTTTATTATTATTATTATTATTATTATTATTATTATTATTATTATTATTATTATTATTATTATTATTATTATTATTATTATTATTATTATTATTATTATTATTATATACCGCCCTCCCCCGGAGGATGTGGAGGTTGGGGGTGTCTGCCCTTCCAGTTTTTCAGTCCAATTACTTCAGTTTCCTCCTCTTCTTGGATCATGAAAACAACTCAGTTGTCCATAACAGAATAGCAATTAGGCACAAACCTTGGAGACCATCCAAAAAAGGCTTCTCTTATATCTCCGTCTGAGCATCTAAAATGGGATGTGCATGTATTCCACATTTTCCAAAGTAATCTTCTTCAGCAGAAGCTCAGGATAAAGTGGGTAGCCAATCATTTGATACGGGTTTCATAAGCAGTCAAGCTGCCTTTCCCTCTTGACTTTAATCCGACTCAGTTGCCAACGTGGAAGCAAGAGAGACGTGTGGAAGGGGGTGGTTGTGGCAAACAGATTGGGCCGTCCTTGGGGTCACCAGCTTCAGAGTGTCCTCCTGCGAAACTAGCTGCAGACTGAGGATTTATTTGGCTTGAGGGAGTGTTTTTGGGGTGGAGGGAGGTAACGTTGCTTTAGTTGATGCCTGATATTGAAACGAGTGTCTTGATGGTTTGTTGGGATTAGGAACTGGGTTTGAGTTATGTGGAACTAAATGCCAGCGACACACGCAGTAAGAACAGCCTGAAGGAAGTGATTGCTGAATCTCTGAATAACACCAGCATCCAAGGATTCTGTTCAGGTATTTCGATTTATGCGGTTGTGTATTGATTCCCCTAGTTCAGTTACCTTGGGTTTGGCTACCAACCCGGAAATTCAAGATATTTTTGCTAGCTCTCATGCCCACTTTAAATCGATCTTTCCATGACTAGCATTTGAAAAAAGCTAGAACTTGGGAAGAAGGTCTTGGTGTGATCTTTTTTGCTTCTCCATCTTGTCTTTAGGAGCATCAACTTCAGTCAGCTCAAAGCATGTCCTAATCATGGATGAGGTGGATGGAATGGCAGGCAACGAAGACAGAGGAGGAATTCAGGTGAAACTTCTTTCGGGAAGCATAAAGGAGTTATAATCTAGCAAATGGTGTTATGGGATAAGTGGAGACTTTTGGGTGCATCTGGGGACTGCCAGAACTGGAAAGAGAATCGCACCTGAGAATAACTAATATGACAAACATAGGATTGCGTGTGAGGAGAAAGGCGGGAGGCTAACATAGATTGTATGAAACAAGCCATGGTTATTTGAAACCTGTTTTTTCTGACAAGAATAACCAGAAAGAAGCATGGAAGAATGCGTGGTATTGTGGTGTAGGTTTACATTTCTGAGGATTTTTATTTTGGCCTGATGCAAGCCTAGCAGTTGTTCTCCCAAAACTGCAGTTAAAAGTGTGGGGAAGCACCTGTGGGATGATCTTTCTCCAACCCCCTTTTCGCTGGGGAATGAGTTTACCCCTGCACCAAAGCTAAGGCAATGTTAATTATAAGACCAACCACACTTAATATGTTACAGGGTGCCCACATTCAGGAGCCACAGGCAGAGGTGGGATCCAGCAGGCTCTCACAGGTTCCCGAGAGTAGCTTACTAATTATTTGTGTGTGCTGAGAGGAGGTTACTAATTGGTGATTTTGCCATGTGATTTTTGCCTTAGTTATGCCCTCCTCTCAGCAGTAGCGCGCAGAACTTGAAGCAGTCTAGCAGGAGGTGCACCGGCGTGCATGGCAGCCTGCGCCTGCGTGCATTCGTTTCCCACCCAAGGACCGGCACAGCGGCTACGTCCTTGCCACAGCCCCGCCCAGGAATGCCCCGCCCCTGGAATGCCCGGCCACGCCCCCGCCGTGCCCCGTCCAGCCCCATTGGTGCTACGCCACAGTTTGAATCCCACCATCATGGGAACCTGTTACTAAAATTTTTGGATCCCACCACTGGCCATAGGGCAATATTTCTTTCAGAAGCACATTAAATGGGAACCTGGATTTATAGTAACCATCTGCTTAGACTGGACTTCAGATGTTTTCTTTGAACATGGTTTTACAAGGAAGGGGATGGGAGGACCCATTTTTATATCTGGCTCCTTGTTGAGAGACCCCTTGAGAATGTGGGTTGAAAGGAGGGGATGAATATATTTAAAGCAAATAATTCCATTACTGGGTTTGAGAGGGGACTAACATTATTTCCCAAGTGATTCTTGGTTTGATAAGACAAATTGGAAGCAGTATTTTGGCTTACTAAGGGTTATACATGTTTTTAACTGGGCATCTTCTTCCTTTATTTATTCTTGTATTAGTAAAGAATAGTAAGGTGTACATATTGAAAAGAACCTGCTTCTCTCAAAGATGGTATGGAATAATCTTTTGTTCTGAACAGAACAGTTTTTGCATAAAATCTATAGATAAATCCTTGTTTTATCAAGTATGTAAATCAGGAAGGTGTTGCCTTTTTAAACTCTTAATTGAGTGCCAGAGCTTTGAACTACTAATCAATCGCTGTGAAAATGTCAAGCCATTATTGAGCAGCTGAAGGCAGTTCTCTGTGTCTTTTGCAGCCTTAGTTCTATACAAAGAACATAACCTTGATGTCCCAATCTGTAATTGCAGGAACTAATTGACCTGATTAAGCGTACAAAGGTTCCAATAATTTGTATGTGTAATGATCGGAATCATCAAAAGATCCGTTCTCTCGTCCACTACTGTCTTGACCTTCGCTTTCAGAGACCACGTGTAGAGCAGATTAAGGTATTATTTATTTATTATTTATTTAATTTGGTATACCGCCCTATCCCTGAAGGGCTCTGGGCAGTGTACAACACAAAGCATCATACATAAAACCATCATAGACGCAGGTATAACAAGAGGAGCGAATAAATAACTAACCAATAAATAAACACCTACAGTTAATACTCAAGCTCCGTGAACCATAAAATTAATTCCATTAAAACAGCAATTATTACATTAAATCGGCATTCTGCAAAAAACCCTTAAAACCCTCCCAAAGAAAAGGCGGGGGGAACGGTGGGTCCCAGTGATGTTAAGGGACCCATAGAACAGGAGAACAGAGGGGGCACACTCGGCGACTGGTCTCTCCAAAGGCCCGGTGGAACAACTCAGTCTTACAGGTCCTGCGGAAATCACCAAGGTCCCGCAGGGCCTGGACAGCTGGAGGAAGAGCATTCCACCAGGCTGGGGCCAGAGCCGTAAAGGCCCTGGCCCGAGTGGAGGCCAGTCGCATCATTGAGGGGCCAGGGACCTCCAGTAAATTGGCCTTGAGCTGGGACATATGGGGTAATGTGGTCCCGAAGGTACGAGGGTCCCAGACCGCGTAAGACCTTAAAGGTCAACACCCACACCTTGAAGATGATTTGGAACTCGACTGGAAGCCAATGCAGGCGGCGCAACACAGGCTGAATATGATCTCGAAAGGCGCCCCCTATGAGCAAGCGAGCCACCGCATGTTGGACCAGTTTTCACTTCTGGATCAAACGGTTGCAGTTGGCAACATATGGGACTCTTCACTTAATGCCTCACTGGACCAGACCTGGTTTTCTTTCTGTTGTACTCATTTTTTTTTAACCACGTGCTGCTTACAGGGCGCCATGATGTCTATTGCTTTCAAAGAAGGCCTTAAGGTTCCACCCCCAGCAATGAATGAAATTATCTTGGCAGCTAATCAAGACATCAGACAAGTGAGTTCTCCATTCCAGCCTGTCACAGATGGGTGGGATCCCACAAAATGAAAGGCAGCTAACTTCCTCTGCAGACGTAATTTTGGACAAGGGGCAGGTGGCAGTTTGAGGATGGACGTGGCTGAAGGGGGGGAGATAAGGATTTGGATAAGCAAATAAGTTACATGGAAAATGTCATCTGCCAATGGGAGTAGAGTTGGAAAACAGTTTGCAGAAGTAGGCTTAAGAGTGTTCTCGGTGGATACAATAAATGGAATAGATGCAATATGTGTGGTTTGAAAATAAAGGCAACCTGCAGCAGGAAAGATGTCTGGCAGAAGGGTTCCAAGAGACAAGTTCTGAAAGAGTGGTAGAAGGTGACAAAGTCAGGAAGAACTTTTGCAGTCAGAGCAGAGTCTTGCTTGCAGTGGGAAATATCACAGCTATTTGTGAATAGTTGCTGATATATCGATGACTATTTTAGATCATTTGTAAACTTTGTGTTTTTCTTTGGAGATACCACTAGCAAGCATTATCTACTCTTTCACAGGTATTACATAATCTCAGCATGTGGTGTGCAAAAAGCAAAGTCTTGACTTACGACAGTGTCAAAGAAGATGCCAGCAAAGCCAAGAAGGATATAAAGCTGGTAAGAGAAGCATCGGAGTTGTGGATGGTCATAGACACGCCAGCTTGCTGAGTTGCTGGGAAACGGGACCAGCAAAGCTTCTGTTGCCGTGCCTGTTTCAGAAAATTCACGTTTTTATCTCGGGCAAGGGGGGGATTGGTGAAAGGCCACAGTTATCTCTCAGAAATTTAAAATTCTCTGGATCTCCAAAGTAATTCAACAACTGGAGTTGTGGGGTTGAATTTCTGAGAGAGACCATGGATAGGAATACCTATCAAAGTAACAAACTTCTTAATCACAGAACTCCAGGGAGGAAGAAACTGCAGCTGATAGAATTTGCCCCGTGGCCTTGGTTTGTCTGTTAGAGAGAACCAAGAAGGAATGAGAAATGTCCTGATAAGGACATAGGCCAGTTAGGATGAAGTTTAGCAGGATGGAGAGGGAAAACGATGCTCCTTTTCGATTGTATGACACTAGAGTATGCGAACACTCCCTTGGATGGCATTGGAAAGTGGCAGCGACTCAACCTCTTTGGTATAATGAATGTTATATAACTATCCCATCTCTGACAATATTGTTAGAAATTCTCAAAATCTAGGTCTGGCATTATTTGGTTGTCACGCTATAGAGCTTGTTTAAGGAGAATTTCAAAATTGGGATAAAGGGCACCTCCGTCAATGTAACAGGGAGTGCCGGGCATCCTGTCTGCACCAGTACTTGCTGTGTGCAGTGCCTTTAGACACTGGCATCATGAAAGGTGGGGGCACCTACATAAATTACCAGCCCTCTGTTCTCTTATCTTTTCCCCTGACTTTGGTAATATACAGTTTAAAAAGCCGACCGCCTGATGGGAAGTCGCCATGCTCAATTTCCCTGTTCATCTTGGTGCAGGTATCGGAGAGGATAAATTCAGTGATGACTCATTGCGTGTTCCGGGAGTGGAGGCGGGGCAGATGGAGAGACTGCTGTTTTCAGTGGCGGTCTGCATCTCCAGCATTACCTAATCTGGCTCTGAATGTAGAACTCTTCTGAGAGCTGATGATTTTGAAAAAGGGATGTAATTTTACAATGTCCCAGAAGTCATTGCCATTCTTTAAACCAGTCTTATATACTCTCACCTTACAGAGCTGTTGAGATGTAACCCAAAGGTCATTGTTGAGAATTCTTGAATAAATGGTACTGTAAAGGTCTGCAGCTGGGGAACTGAGGTTGGCTTGACTGACCCCTGCTAGAGCTTTCCTCAATGGCATTAACAAGTCTCGCTTTAAAACCGTTGCATTTCAGGGCCCCTTTGACGTTGTCAGGAAAGTTTTTGCTGCTGGGGAGGAAACTTCTCATATGTCCCTTATTGACAAGTCAGACCTGTTCTTCCATGATTACTCTCTAGCGCCGCTCTTTGTCCAGGAAAACTACATACACGTGAAGCCAGCTGCAGCTGGGTAAGTTAACGGAATCAGTGTAGCTGGGACTTGAATGAAGATGTATGGAGGTCGAACAGAATATGTTGGTAATAACATGACCAGGTGATCTTCTTCTAGGGGCAACATGAAGAAACACCTGATGTTGCTTAGCAAAGCAGCTGACAGTATATCTGATGGCGATTTAGTTGACCGGCAGATTCGCAGCAGACAAAACTGGAATCTTCTGCCGATACAGGTAACCACCATTTTTGGTTTCCGTTGTCTAATCTCTGTGTTTCACAGTATTCATTGATTTTGATGTATGGTTGGATCCAGCCAGTTTTTTCACTGAATCCAATTCCCTTCCGTACTACAGCCCCAGTTGCACATGATTCTCTTTGTAGTCTTTTTGGGTGATCAGAGAAGATGCCCCATTTTTCATCAGCAGAAATGCGGGTTGAATCGAGCCCCTTGATTGGCTGTTTAATTATAAAAGGTTGCTGACTCCTAGTCTAAAGTGAATGTGACCAGCAGAGTTTGGTAATTCTCTTGCTCTTGGTAGCTAGGAAGACATTAATTGCTCTTGGTAGTTTTTCATTCATAAATCAAGAAGGAAAACAAAGGGTTTTATAATTGTGGAAGGGAAAGGTGGAATAGGTATATTCAAAATGTTACTTGTCCATTTTGAAACTACATGTTTGATATAGCTGTCCTATAATGGTTTTCAGTATGGAATTTTTAATTCTAATTTTTACTGCTCTAAACTTGATTTGCTGAAATAGATGAAAAAGATCCACACAGGTGTCAAAAGCATCATATCTTAGGGTAGGTACCAACCCTATGCTAAAACTGAGGACCTAATTCATCTGGAGAAAGGGGGTTTGATGACAAATTAACAACTAAGTTCTCTTCTGCCCTCTCCACAGTGGTCAAAACAAATTAGGCACCGCTTCTAGTTAATATAATGCTTGGGCTTAAATTTGGAGGCAGGTATTCACTTTTATAGTATTGACCCTCTCTGGGATGTAAATCTATAAA
The DNA here is from genome assembly GCF_021028975.2 of Sphaerodactylus townsendi. NCBI lineage: Eukaryota > Metazoa > Chordata > Lepidosauria > Squamata > Sphaerodactylidae > Sphaerodactylus > Sphaerodactylus townsendi. The sequence continues at coordinate 12,181,139 of NC_059434.1, forward strand.
GAGCCCAAATGAGAAAATGTGTTCTATGCTTGATTTGCTGAATCCTACAAAGATCAACGTGGAGGACTGAGTTGTGCATAAGGCTAAAGGCCTTTTTCTCCTATGTGGAAATTGATAGATAAATACAAATGCGATATACTCCGGGATGACATTACAGAAAGTTTACTCTGCACTCTGGTATATCTTAGAATGAGATTTGACAAAGCTGGCAACAATAGAGTATATCTACAGTAGTAATGGAACAGTTTAGTAGAGCACCCCCATCTTTAATTTTGTCCATTCCATAACCGTTGCTTTGAGTACAGTGCTGAATTTGTGTGTGAGTATATGTGTACGTTTCAGGTACCAGTGACATCCAGTATAGCTTCCATGTAAAACCAATGTATATGTACTCTTCCCTTTTCAGGCCATTTATTCAAGTGTCCTCCCAGGGGAGCTGATGAGAGGTTACATGAATCAATTCCCAAATTTTCCAAGTTGGTTGGGCAAATTTTCATCCACCGGAAAACATGACCGTATCCTTCAAGAGTTGTCAATGCATATGAGCCTCAGGTAACCCCTTGTAGCTTCCTGACTGTAAAATATTCTTGTGGCTCATTCTTTCTGTCGGACACTATGTATTATATCGTGTTAAAACACTTCCATGGAGAATGGTAAAAAGCAGTGCAGCTATTCTTGTGAGGTTTTCTAGACTGAGGCCTAGTCTACACATAGCGTGAGTTGGATTCTGAGGTGGACAGAAATGCTTTGGAATGGCCAAGCAACAGTCTTGTGACACCTTAAAGACTAACAGATTTATTTGTGGCATGAGCTTTTGTGATCCAGAGCCCACTTTGTAAAATGCACAAAGTGCTACACTTAGCAGGCAGCTTGATATCCAAGGCTGTTAGTAACTCAAAGGTAGAGTGGAAGGAGAAGTTACCAAAAGAAGTGGGAAGACCATTCCCCTCCACAGATTGGGAACAGTTTGTTGTAGAATACAGTTGAACAAACAAACGAAACAAACCCTTCTTGCAAATTAACCCCTTCCCCTCAAAAAGCTTAGCACTTCAGGGAGAGAATATCTTGCCCAACCTGCTCTGTGATCTGGTTCAAGATGCTTTGTAATAGCATATGGTTATATTTCAGCATCAGAAGCACAGTCTCCATTTTGCCTTAAATTTATGAGGAGCTTATGTGAATCTACCTTATCAAGTCAGACTATTTCCCCATTCAGTTTGAATCACATCTGCATGCGCACCTACGCACCCACCCCACGAGTCTCCAAGCTAGCAAGCAGAAGTCCGTCTCAGCCCTGCTCTCTGAATACTAGTGTGACAAGGTTCCCCATGGTATTCTTACCAAGCTAGCAAAATGTGGACTAGACAAAGCTACTGTTAGATGGATTTGTAATCAGTTGACTGATCGAACCCAAAGGATGCTCGCCAGTGGCTCATCTTCATCCAGGGGAGAAGTGACTAGCGGGATGCCACAGGGTTCTGTCGTGGGCCCAGTGCCATTCAATATTTTTATCAATGACTTGGATGATGGAATAGAGGGCATACTAATGAAATTTGTGGATGACCCTAAATTAAGAGGGGTAGTTAGTACCCCAGAGGACAGCAACGGATCTATAGGAAGACAACCAACATGATAAAAGGTCTGGATTCCATGAGGAGCAGCTTAGGGAGCTAGGTATGTTTAGTCTGGAGAAGAGAAGGTTAATGGGTGACATGACAGCCATGTTTAAATATTTGAAGGGATGTCATGTTGAAGAGGGAGCAAGCTTGTTTTTGGCTGCTCCAGAGACTAGGACAAGGCGTAATAGATTCAGAAAACAGGAAGAGAGATTCCACCTAAACATTAGGAAGAACTTGCTGACAGTAAGGGCTGTTCGACAGTGAATTGCACTACCTCAGAGTGTGGTGGAGTCTCACTCTTTGGAGGTTTTTAAACAGAGGCTGGAGGTCATCTGTCAAGGGTGCTTTGATTTTGTCTTCCTGCATGTCAGGGCGTTGGACTGAATGGCCCTTGTGGTCTCTTTCAACTAAGATTCTAGGAACCTGGGTCTACCTTCATGCAATACATGGACCCTCCTATGAGATGAAGCTTGCTAAATACATTTTATCTCTCCCTGCAGAACTCATGCAAGCAAGAGAGCAGTAAACCTGGACTATTTGTCCTACTTACAAAATGCCATTGTGAGCCCCTTGGCTTGCCTGGGGACAGAAGGGGTACAGGATGCTGTGGCTGTCATGGATTCCTACTATTTGATGAAGGAAGATGTTCAAAACCTAACGGAAGTCACCAGTTGGGGAGGCAAGCCTAGTGCATTTTCTAAATTAGATTCCAAGGTAAGATACTCATTGAATGAATTTCAGTTGAGACTGTGCAAAAGGTGCTTTATTTATAAGCTTAAAAGCAGTGGTGTAGTGGTTAAGAGCAGGTGCATTCTAATCTGGAGGAACCGGGTTTGATTCCCCGCTCTGCCGCCTGAGCGGTGGAGGCTTATCTGGGGAATTCAGATTAGCTTGTGCACTCCCACGCATGCCAGCTGGGTGACCTTGGGCTAGTCACAGTTCTTCGGAGCTCTCTCAGCCCCACCCACCTCACAGGGTGTTTGTTGTGAGGGGGGAAGGGCAAGGAGATTGTAAGCCCCTTTGAGTCTCCTACAGGAGAGAAAGGAGGAATATAAATCCAAACTCTTCTTCTCTTCTTCTTCTAAAAGCTTGCAAAGAATTGCAGAAAGGGAGGGTATGAATTAGAAATCTTCCCCTCTAAAATTTTGTACATGCTCAGGGGCTTTAACAGACTGGTTTTCTTTCCTCACCTTTAACTCTTACTTAGCTGCTCTCAGTATTCCATCCCTTCAGGAGTAATATTTAGTCCTTGTCAGGTGCTGGGTTTACAAAATCATATTTGATAGCCAATTTGGTGTGCTGCAGAGATTCCCAAACTTTCTGTGTATCTTTACCATAAAACATGTTTTCCAGACTCCCTTGAGAAAATAATTAATGACATCAAAATGCCAATGTTTACTGCATATATGTATTTGCAGACCCTTTACAGTAACTCTGCAGCTCCCTGGGGGTTTTGACTTCCAGGTTGGGAACCAATAGGATAGCATTTAGTGTTTGACTAGGACATGAGACACTTCATTAACCTTGAATGTATCATGGAACTAAATTTATTGCATCATAAGGAGCACGAACCCACTTAGTCAGTTTTATCTAATTAGATGGATTCTAACCTTTGGAAGCTTATTCCACAATGAATGTGTTCAGAAGATCCCTTGGTCCTGAAAGACAGCATTTGGATGGATCCCTGCTCTCCCTTCCCTTCTCTGCAAAATGTGTCATTTCTCTCTTTGTTTTTATGACTGGGGATTGAGTTCCTAGATTAGTGGTAGCGAACCTTTGGCACTCCAGATGTTATGGACTACAATTCCCATCAGCCATGCTAGCAGTGGCTGATGGAAATTGTAGTCCATAACATCTGGAGTGCTAGAGGTTTGCCACCACAGTCCTAGATGATTCACTTTTACATTTGAGGCTGATTCCACATGGGCCAAAAACACCAGTGTGAAAATGCTGTGAAAATGGTGTGAAAGGGTTTAAAACGGTATAAAAGGGTTTATACTGTTTTCACACTGTTTTCACACCACTGTTTTGGGCCCATGCGGAATCAGCCTGAGAGACAATTTCCACAACAAAATACCTGCCCTGGAACCAAGCCCTGTGGCACCTGTTGCCTCACATATGCTAGTGTGGTCTGGAACTTCTCTGGGTATGCCCATTGACAGAGAGTCTCACGGAAGTTAGTCTGCCATTACTGATTCTCACTGAAAAACTGCAGTAGTTCCACAAGGAACCCCAGGGAACACAGTTTGAAAACCTTAGTTGAAACCGATTATTTCAGTTTCTCCCCGGTGGGCATCCAAAGCAACTTTTCCTATCCTCCATTTTGTCCTCACAAAATCCCATTGAGATAGGGTAGGCTGGGAGTGTGTGGTTGGCCCAGTCACCCAGTGAGAGTCCGTGGCAGAGTGGAGGTTTGAAGCTGGTCTTCCAGATCGTAGTCTTGGACTCTGAGGGCTTCATCATGCTGGCCAAAGTGAAATTTTGGTTTCACGAGTGTTGTCTCTCCTTCCCCTTGAACAGGTTAAATCGGCTTTCACACGCTCCTACAACAAAGAGGTTCATCTCACCCCCTATTCGCTGCAAATAGTGAAGAAGTCTAAACGCCAAGCGGGATCTTCGGTGGATACGGAACTGAATGAAGAAGTGGAGGCTGATGAAGTCCAGTCTGAGGAGGAGCAGGAGACTATTGAACACGACGCAATGATTAAGGTAATCTTTTCCATTAATGATGCAGCTAATGCAGCAACTCCAGGGGGGACCTTTCTCATTGAGCTCCGGGCTGCCTTTCCACAAATCTGGGACTGATTGGCTGCATCCTTCTGTTTATTAACTTAATTTTTATAGACATCTAAAATGGCCCTTTTGAAATGTCGATGTACTTAGAGGAATTTATCGGTGCAAAGCTTGAAAGAACGTTTTGAACACATTGTGCATCACCTCCCATTTTTTCAGTACATTTGACTCTATAGAAAATGCTCTGAGAATGATAGAGAGCACTGTGACATGAATTTGAACAGCAAATGGCAAAATACCACTAACTGGTTAAATACATCTTTGAAAAATCCATAGAGAATGTTCCATTCCAGTGTGTTCTGTGTTTGGATGGGCTCCCAATGAAACATGCTCTATTCCTCTCAAACAGTCCTGAAAAACTGATCGCTTGTGTAGTTTAGATGCTGAACAACCAACTTGGAACCTCTTTGAGAGCCAATGAGAATAATTTGACTTATTTTGAAAGAATGTTGCCATTCTGCATTGTTCAGCTTGCAGAACAGCTGTTGACATGGTTAGCTCCTGCAGGCAACAAGATGTTGAATCAGACTGATTGATCTGATCCAGCAGTTCTTTTCATATGTGAGAACCCTACAAGTGGGCTTTAATCGTATCAGTTGGAGCTGTTTTCCAAGTTACCGTTTTTGGTATGAAGTGGAATGCCTTATTACCTTCATTTTCATCCAGATAACTTTCCTTTCTCTTGTCGTAAGTTGTAACTGCAGATTCTTCCTTTGGCACAAGGCTTCTTATGTGGAGGAAGTCCTCAGCGTTAGCAGAATGGTTCCAGCCCGTTATCTGTTCTGACAGATGACTTCTAAACATAAGTCTTTAGCTGCAGGGTGATACTTCGTCCGTGGATGCTGCTACAGTGGAACCTCGGTTTTCGTTGGTAATCCGTCCAAAAAGAATCGCTGAAAACCGAGGCAAACTTTTCCATAGGAATCAATGTAAATCCAATTAATGCGTTCTAGGCACTCCAAAAAACATACCAAAAACACATTTTTTTGCTGAATAAACATAGTGTTTATTGCTGAAAACAGTAACAAACAATAACACTAGGTCCAACTTCAGAGCCAGTGGACCAATGTCGCACCAGAAAGCTGTCCAAAGAGGTCTATCTCTGACTCCTCTTTAAGATTTGTCTGAAATGGGGCAAGACATGGTCATTAAACAAGTTGCACGCACGGCCTGCAACAGCTTTGTCCGGGTGATTTTTCTCCACAAACCCCTGCACCTTACTGCAAATCGATGAAAACCGAGACAAATTTTTCACTGAAAAAATCGATGAAAACTGAAACCAATGAAAACCGAAGGCAATGAAAACCGAGGTTCCACTGTACTTGTGTTTGGGCAGTGGGTAGAAGGAATGCCCAAGCTCAGAAGTGCAACAAAAATAAAATAATTTGGTTATTGAGAGACTCCTGAAATTTATGTTTTTACAGAAGTTGGTGGTTTAAGACTAAAGTTCCCACAGTAATATTATGGGTTAGTCTATTTTTCCCCCTTAGACTCCGGGAGGAGTGGTGAGTTAGGGTAGTGTTTTGCACACTTTTAAGTCAATAGAATATATAGGTTGAAGTTGGCAGTTGCTTGTTGTAATAGCTGTTTAAACACTTAAATATATTTTCTGTTCTGCAGAAGAAGACAAGTTCTTCCAAGCAGCCAAAAGTGGAAAGAACTGATGATACAAAAAAAGGGAAGAAAGCAAAGAAGAAATCTAAGTGAATTATTCAGTTGTGACTAATAATTCTAACTGTTCGAAGTACTCTATGTTATTTTAGCCAGGGATGAAAGGCTAAAATGAATGGACTTTTTTTACCACTTTAGTACAAAAAGACACACACACAAAGTCTAAATAAGACAAATGGCAATTTATTTCTGCCTATTGGAGTAAAGACTTGGCTGCAAGGCGGTGTAGCTCTTGTATTTTCATCTTTGCAGAGCTCCTGGTGTTTTTTAAATAATCATTATGTTGTCAGATCTTGTATATTGTATATAATAAGAGATGCTAAATTGCGTGTTTCTTTTGTACATGATAAGTAAGCAGCAGTGTGTAAAATTGCAATAAAATTAGTTTCATATTTTAAAGTATTTTGGACTGGTGTGATGCGGCTGAGCATTATTTTTCATGTTCATTGCTTAACTCTAGAGCATAAGGCATTCTTCGTGCACAACTCTTAAGTGCATGCACTGACAATAGGAAGGGCAGGTCACTTTCTACACGATGAGGCAGAGAAGATGATTTCTAGAAAGAGTTTTGGACATCTTCAGTGCTTCCTGCTGACCAGAGGCGAAGCTACAATGGGGACATCCGGGGACAAATGTCCCGGGCGCAAAAATTGCAGGTTTGACTGGCTTTGTCTACTTTAAAGTGTTTTTTCCATTCGTGGCCGATGATACCGCAACTCTCCTGATGATACCAGCCAGGCGACTCTCCTGATGATACCAGCCAAGTTTGGTGAAGTTTGGTTCAGGGGGTCCAAAGATATGGACCTCCCAAAAGGGTGATCCCATCCTCCATTGTTTCCAATGGGAGCTAATAGTAGATGGGGCTACCCTTTTGAGGTGGTGAAGCTATTATGATTCTGGTGAGTTACTACAATGGAGACCTGAACTAGGAAATAAAAGATACGTTCTGTCCTCCTAACAAAGATGGGGGTTATTTCTTCATTAAAAATTTAAATAATCTCACACTACCCAAAGCCAACTTTATGCTAAAGTTTTGGTAATATGTAAATCAATTTATATTTCACTGATCAATTAATACCGGTAATCTGTTTAAAGACTGCTCCTGATCAATTAAACACCTCTTTAATTCTTGGCAGCTCTACTTCTAGCATTATTTTTACTTATATGTTAGGAAGTTTGGTCTTTCTTGAAAGTTAGGAAAGGAAGAAGATACTCAGATGCATGGAAATGACACACGGTGTGAATGGGATCAGACAGCCCTTCAATGCCCAGTGGCTCTTCATCAAACAATCAATACTCAGTAGTCCTTAGTCAGACTTCACCCCTTTTCCCTCCACCCATTCCTTCCCCTTTGCTGATGCCACCACCCAATCCAAACCCACTTACCTCCTGTTCGGAAACCAACGCACCCACCCCTTCACAGTTTCCACTTCCAAAATCATATTTGTTCTTACCCATCACTTACACCCCTACTGGCCACTTTTTACTTCGTGTACAAGCATCTTCAAATCTACACTTAGGCATTTACAAACTTGTCCACAGCGTCTGAAAAATTTGATGCCTGCAGATTTTGCACTTTGTCAAAGAATTCAAGAAGATGCTTCAGTTCCCATGGATACCGGAACTCTGGCATTGTGACGTTGGCAGTTGAAAGATCCAGAAGATGCAGATCTCGGATCAGAGGCTGTGACTTGACCAGTTTCTTTTATATATGCGTTGAGTGGCCTGGTCTGGCCTTGAAACTTGTTAGCAAGGGTGTATTTGAAACAGGCTAGCTGCACATTGAAAGGCATCTGATTTCAGATCAGGCAGTATTTCCACATGATGTAAAGGCAGAGCACAGGTCTGTATTAACATCAGACATACAATCTGACACAAGAGACAACCAACCTGGGGGTTGGAAGGCAAGGGGAATTTTTAAAAAAATACTGAAAGCTGTTCTGAAGCGCTTTTATGCTAAAAAAGGAAGACATAAATCTTAAATATTCCAGCTGCTGCAGAAACAGAATCAACTTTGCATTAAAATATGGTTTGGCCCTAGGGCTAGAGAAAACAGGGCACGCTTCATTCAAACTTTTATTGTAAACTGAAAAGGCTATAGTACAAACAATCTATCAAAATATAAATATTTACAGGCTCAGAATTAGAACAGATTTGGAAACTATAAAATTTTTAAACAGCAGTACCACTGGATTCAAACCTTTGATGCTTTCTTGAATGCTGTAGCACTTGTCTTGGCCAATGTCTTCTGAAAATGCACACGGTTGTATGTTCTGACTCAGAAGTAATTTTCATCATGTTACACAATAGCCAAAATCCATTTTCTGGCACGTATAATGTTGTATCTAATCTGTAATGGTATAAAATGGTATAAAAACATAATGGTATAATGTTATAAAAACATAAAATGTCTTGAACTGTTTTACAGTCTTTCACATTGCAGGAGTTGGGAAAACAGGAGCAACGGACAAAAACTGCTGTACCCTGGGTGCTGGAAAGTCACAGGTGACTTAGGCCCCCCTGTAGGGTTTTCAAGGCAAGGCAAGAGCACAGCCTTGACATGGACTGAGAGAACCATGACTGCCCCAAGATCACCCAAGCAGGCTTCTCCTGTGGGAGTGAAAAATCAAACCCAGTTCTCCAGATTAGAGTCTGTCACTCTTAACCACTACACCACGTTCACTCTCTCTGTATTCTGTAGACATTTGTTTTAGAAAAGTATGTCTACAGTATACAGCAGCTTGCCTTATTTTATTTCAAGACAGTCAGAATGTAGTCTCCTATTAGATTCTTCTCCCCTCCTTGAATTAAGCCACAACACTGCGATATTGATGAATCTGGCCTACTTCTTACTACAATTCTTATATCTCTAACAAATCTAGTATTTTACCACAGGATGAAAAACTGGGTATGGGTATGTGTGTGCACATCTGGCACACCTGAAAGAGGTTGGGAATCATCTTATAAAAGGATCTGTTTGGTTAGACGGACTGATTTGTTAAACCAATTGCTGGTTCATGTCAATCCCTGTAAACAGTTAAAATAGTCTATTTAAGTTCTCTGATTAGTTAGTCACTGCAGCAGAATCCTGGGCTTTCATAATCCTCAATGCTGCTTATACTAAACTAATCAGAATGTTATTCTAGTGACTATATTCAAATTTCGGTTGTAGGTCTAGTTGGCTGGTATCTCAAAGCTTATAGGGGGGGCGGGTGGGGGGGAGAAGTGTTACTCCGAATAAAGCAGGCCTCCTCCAGATCTGGCATGGTCAAAGATGCCAGAGACCTCTGGATCATTATTTTAATTATTTCTAACAGGTAAGAATACCTCTAAAATTATAACAAAGGCCAAACACTTACTTGACTGTAATAATTATTCTACTTCAAGGTTGAGATGTGGTGTACAGTCAACTATTTTCATAAGGCTGACAATATTTACTTTTTCTGAACACATTGGACATGTGCTTTCATTCTGCAACAAGCTGTTTAGAGAAGATATCGAAAATCAGATTTATGGCTGTCAGAAACACAAGTTAAACCATCACATTTGTGTTTTAGCGGTTTTTTAAACTTTTCTTTAGAAGGATAGACTCCAACCAAGGGGACATTCACTTCAATGTTAACATTATTGAAATCTGTACACTGGGTTCACATGCATGTGGTTAAGGTCAAAGCAAGAAATACAAAAATAAGGCTAAAGTTGATGGTGCAAATAAAATATATGTATATTTTATTATTCAGATAAAAATTCCCTACATATTTTGCCAATAGGCTTCTTTGGAATAATCTATAATATAATATGCAAATACAGTACTTTTATCATTTTGGTGGCCCAGTTAAAATTATGTAAATAAATAAAACACTGGTTTTCACAACAAAACATTGTACAGTGAACTATTGCACTCCACGCTGAAAAGGGCTATGTGCAAAAATACTCTAGGACTTTTGGTCAAATTCTCCTTTAATAGAAAGTTTTTGACAGGTTGAAAGAGGAATTCTCTATTTCTGAGAAGCCCCTTGAAATGTGTGCCAGAAAAGTGCAAACTTTTATCTGCCAAGCCTGAGATGTGTTATGGAAATGGGGACCCCGTCTGCAGGAGGGAGACAAGTATGAATATTTAGTTAGCAAACCGTATTTTTCTTTTAAGTTCTGTATTCAGTAGTTGTCATCTGTTTAGATTTCCCTGTTAGCTTGTGTGTTTGTGTCCAGAATGAAACTTTTATACAATGTATACAAACACACTCACATCAGAGAAAGCATCCTTTGGTCAGAGGGAAGTACCTCCACTAGAAGCGCAGAGAAAGTTCACATATATAACAGCCAGAAAAATGGTTGCTGAATGCTGGCTCACAGTGAATTGAATTGCGGTAGTGCCAGGTTCGCTTTGAGGATAATGTAAAGTATCCTGGCCAATGAGGCAATATTGCTGTAGTTTAGGCTGAAAAGGACTCTCACTTACCTTCTGAACTCTGAAAACAGGGCAGGGAAGTCACAGTGGGGACACACAGTCCAGTCACCTTGCACCATATGCCGTCCCTAAACAGAACAGAACGATTAAACCTGAATGCTGTACAGTGCTCCTAGTTAACACACAACACATTCACGCCAAAAAAAGGATATTTTGTTGGATCATTCATTTGGATCATGAGGAAATGAACTGCCAAAATTAGACACAATTTGCAATGATGCATTTTTTAATGTGTGAGCATGAAAATTACAGAACAGGATCCATGATCTTAATGTCACCAGTTGGCCATGTGGAATAAAAGGTGAATCAATCAACACCTGGTTTGGCTTAATATATGAACTCTAGGACTTTTGGTCAAATTCTTGGCATGTATATATGTATGTATCTGTGACCACTAAAGAAGGCTCATAGGGCCAAAATGCATTTGGTCTGATTCATTGTGATCATGCTCTTGTTTTGCACATCATCAACTTTGGGATATTGATCTGTATTGCAGATTGTACGCGAAGGACTACTTAATCTGGTGCCTTTCAACCTAGAGGCTAAAGTCAAGGCCTTGTGTATTTTAAATTTGTATTTTAAGTGCAGTGAAGAATAAATTGTTTGTTTAATTTGTTTTTATATTGTTTCTGTTCAACCTTTGTGGTACCTAACACAACAACACATTGTCAAAATATCTGGATTCCAAACTATTGGTAGGAAGCCATGGGACGCCAAAAACAAAGCAATAGTGCCACATGTTTGAAAACAGAAACATAGAAAAAAAGCAGAGGAATTCAATTGAAGTGTGAAATTGCTTACAGATTTTTTTCCAGTAAACAGTTTATCAAGTCCATTACCAGAAATTTAAGGTGAGGTAGACTTAATTAAAAGTTGTCAGCTGTGTTAGTTAGTACTTACTGTAGCAATGCAGTAGGGAAGGTTATTTTTACAGCCAGGACAGAGAAGCTCACATTCAGGTAGCAAGAATTCACAATAGGGGCAAGGTGTTGTTGGCTCTTCGGCTTCTGACGTGTCAGGTCGTCTAGAAATGGAATGGAAGAAATCTATTAAGAAATAAAGATTGCCAGGTCTCATGTCTAATCAACCAGAAAAAAAACTGCTTTCTTTGACCACTAAAAATGGGTGTATTACATTAATTCCAATTGTGTGAGTCTTCAAAACAATTCCTGGTTCTGAGAAGGCCTGCTTGCCAACTGATTTTCAGCAGCTGGCCATTTTTCTGTTCAGACACAGATGGGTCTAGCTCTTCCATATTTCTTCCATATGGTGACATCACCCTCTATAGCAGGGGTGGGCAATTATTTTTATCATGGGGCCGCATAAGAAACAAAATATTGTGGAGGGCCGGGCCAAAAGGCTGAACTCAATTCTGCATAATAGGAGCTGATAAGTGACAGACAGGTGCACAGATTGTGAATCACGACTTGGAGATCGAAGTGGCAACAGTTCTGTGACACATACAACACTCATTTGGCACAAAGAATCATACAGAGCTTAACCCACCTGCACTTAGTTATCCACTGTGACCAATCAAGCAAAATGGGGAGACTTTTTTAGGTCCCTTGACCTACTTTTTTTCATCGACTTGTAGAAAAGTTTTTGAAAGCCCACTTGAGAAGCCGGGTTGCAGCTTGGTTGCCGGGCTTCTGCAGGAGAACTCTGCAATTCAGGTCGTCCGCCCAGCAAGGCCGGAAAGAGAATGGCTTTTTTTTGAGAGCCCATGCGCCATGAAGCAGGCCTTAAGGCAACCCGGCTTCTCGCGGGCTTTCAGACGCTCTCAGCTTCTAACCCAGCAAGAGCTGGGGGGGAGCCAGTCAAGCGTCATCGGCCATGGCCCGAGCTGGATGTAATCCGCGCAGGCCGTGAGGCACGCCTGGTGAGTCTGCTCTGGTATAGCAGTGGTTCTCCCAACCCAGGGAATTAGCGCTACCCCTTTAGGGGTCGAACGAATCCCTTTCATAGGGAATTAAGCCCTAAGACCAATCAGAAAACGGGTCTTTTTTTTTTATACTTTTATATATATACCAATTTTATGGTTGGGGGTCACCACAACATGAGGAACTGTATTAAAGGGTCGCGGCATTAGGAAGGTTGAGAATCACTGCTCTATAGCAATAGATTGGCCTTCCAGGATGCCAAAATACTAAGAGGTTAGCTCTCAGCATTTTGAAGTTTGCTTGTACCTAAGTCAGAATGCCTATAATCCCCATACCATCCTGACAAAAATTCAGCGAATGGACCTTGTAGCAATATGAACCTCACCTGACCATCGCTTCAATCTTCTTTTTATATTTCACATCAATTTTATTCCGGTATTCTGGTCTCATCAACATTGCAGCAAAACCAAATGCGGACTTTTTCAGTCCTGCTCGATGACATTCAATGACAGTGGAGGTCAGGATGGGGACAATGTCTGCAGGGAAACAAAGGCAACCAGGTTTCCAAGGGTTATTTTGAGCTCCTTCGAGTTCACTAGTCATAGTTTCCATAGAAATCCATCTATCAATAGCTATTGGCTATGATAAATAAATGGAACCTCTGTGAACACAAGAAACACATCCTTGCAACTCAGGTGGAGTAACCACTGGGGATGAAATTGTTCTCATCTCGTACTTTTTTAACCCCCAGCAACAGTCAGACACTGCCTAAGGAAGACATATTCTTGGATTCTTAATTATTCCCCCTTTTCTACTACCAGATCACAGCTCAGCATTCCAGTACTATTGTTTCTAAGAAAATTACAAACAAAACTTAGCAATGCCCCAAATGATTTATATCAAGTAGGAAGGTAAAGAGTTTATACAAAGAAAGGAACGTCACAGTGACAGAAAGAATAGGCATTTTTCAAGGATGTGCATCTCTGAAATTAAATCTTACCAAATGCTGTTTATTAATGAGTCAGAACCCTGATAGGATCAGTAGCTTCAGTCTCATTCCAGTTCACAGACGATCTGCTGGCACTTTGTTTTCCAAAACCCTTCCCCACTCTCCTCCTGCCAATAACTCTACAGGTAATTGTTTCTTTGACTCTAAACTACAAACAACTAGACTAAAATCTCCTACAGTCCACACTGCACTCCAATGGGAAAAAACTGTACTGATGGAGGCCACGGAGTTGTAATCTTTGGCCAAGGCTTTGGTGTCTTCATGCATTCCCAGCAGATGCCACACACTTAATGTGGAACTTGCTGATATTGTTGGCCACGCGAATCAGCATACGTGCCCCCTTCAAATGGTCACCATACTTCACGTGAATCTGAAATACAAAAGCAAGTTACCTTAAAGGTGAAAAGTTTCAATATTTAAGATCAGTTTGGACTGGGGCATTTTGTGCGGCTGAACTGTTATTGATACCGATTCAAGGAAGTAGCAAGCATCCGGAGTCAATCTGCAAAATATCACCCTATTTTGAGAGCATGTACTGTGAGCAATTATTTCACTTGATTCCATCCAGAGGGTGTTCCTGAAGAAGTAACAAATCAGTTCTGTGGCAGAGGTTATCATGACTTCATTCTAATTCCTGCAACAGCAGCTTGATTCCTTTTTTCCCTGTAGCAGCTGTCACAAACCACTGCTGACTGCCTTGTGGGAGCCAGAGCCCACTGCCCATGCAAGACATGTGGGCAGGTGGCCCTAAACCCAGAGGAGCAAACCAGGAAGCAGCTGCGTTGAGCCTGCTTGTTCCCTCCCCCTCCTTTGGGGGACCCTCTCCCAGGGCCATTTTTGCCACCCAATCTACCCTTGGACAGAGAAGAGTTTTTATGCTGAACAATTAAGTGCCTTTTAAAACGCCTTTTTCAATTTGATCTAGTCTAAATGGCGGAGAAGGTGATAAACTGTTTCTGGATTTCAACTGGATGAAGGGAAACATCAGGCTGGACGGAAGAGGGCGTGAGGCTGTTGGTCTAGGAGCTGTTGTGAAGGAACGTGCACGCAACCAATGGTCACAAGAGTGCTCTCTAGTGTTGAAGCTCAAAAACTTCACCATGGGTGGCCTGCGTCAGATGCAGCCCCAGTGTGGGAGTGCACAGAAGACCGAAAATGAACCACTCTTACCAACAGAGGTCAGGACTGCTGTTCTGTGCTTAGAACCCGTGGAACTGATATTGTTACTGAACACTCAGAACAAGGCTTTCCCTGACATCCTGTGTTGATGATTGTAGGGAGGGCTCACAGATAAACGGAGCGTTGGTCTTCAAACAAGAGGGCAAGTCATCTAAATCTGCCTTACCCAAGAGACGTGGAGATGGCGAAGAGAATAAAGAACTTGATATGGGACACTCCTTCACTTACTATCCCTTTTCATACTGATAAAAATACTGCAGAGGAAAGATGGCAACAAAAACACCTTCCGGAATGGTGGATCAGGTACGATCAGAACTACCACTGCACAATGCCCTGAACACCCAACCAAGCCAAGCCAAGATCAAGAAAGATACTCTAGTTAGTGGTACTGAAAGCCACTGAGATGTCCATGGGGACAAAAATTAGTAGGGGTACACTCCCACTGTCCCATTGGCTGTCGATTTCTGTCCTAAAATTGGCCTGCAAGTTGGATTCCAAAGAGATTCTAGCACAGCTCTTTCCCTGTCTTCTTAGTTCTCATCCTTTCTGTCACCTCCACAAATTCATGCAGTATGAAGTCCAACACCATTTTTGCTCTGTTTTGTCTACACTGGCTCTCAACCAGGCTGTTCTGAGTTACTTTGAGCTACAAAATGGTGCTACTTTCATTAACACACACCCTTCCAGGGCAATCTCATAGTTCCACCTGCAGAGGCACATCAGTTCCACCAATGTGAGTTTTAACAAAGAACAGTAGGCATTATCAGTATAGGATGAATATGTTTACACAGTTGTGTGCATGGCTTTTCTCTACTACTGCTACATTTCCAATGGATTACCTTTACTAAAATATAGCTGTGCAGAATCATCAGGTTCGTAGCCATCTCAGAAGGTATTTTAATTTTCTGTTTCACCTGAGTACATACTCAGTTATAGAACCATCATGTACGCTTCGGTAGTTCCTAAAAAAAGTACATATGTAGTATTAATAGATTGACATTTTATGTATCTAATTAATTAATTAGACACATTAATTAGATTAATTAGACACATTTTATTTGATCCTGAGGGATCAAACTGTGTGACACAGGGATATAAAAGGGATGTGACTAGTATATATACTGAAGAAATTGGCATGGGGGAAGTTTTAAAGCCACTTGCTCAAAAAGGAAAAAGATGAGGATTTCATTAATTCAAAAGAAATGAATCGATACTCAACTGTCAGTTTTTAAATAAGTCCAGAAGCACAACTACACATAAATTTGGTCACTGAACTTTCAAAATGATAATAATCTTGAGTAATATATAAACCTATTCAAATAGGATATTTAGATTTAAGGCAGATTAAATTTCAATAGCGAAGGAAAAAAATCACTTTCATTTCCAAGGCTTCGTGCTTGACTGGTTTCAGGACTACCCAACATTAATGTGCAAAATGTATCATGGAAATAACAAATACAAATTATCACTTCTTTGCTTTCCACCTGACTAGAAAAGGATTATTACAAGAAAAAATGCTAGTCTAGTGCAGTCTGCTGGTGTTACTTTCTACGGTTGTTCTGAAGTCAATTGATTTACAGTACTTTATATAATCTTGCAGTAAAAAGATTCACAAGGTAGTCTATCAATCAAACCCAAACATTAGCGCAATAACTCCACAGCTGATGTTACGGCTTCCAAAATAGCACAACACAACCCACAAAACCAACAGCAGCCTAACAATTAAACGGCAGATTCAAATGCCTGGTGAAATTCAAATATAAAAGAGGAAGTAAGTGAGAAAGGAAGCTGGGGGTTAGATCCAGATTAAAAGTTCAGTGCAGTGTAATTTCCCGGTCTCCCTTCTCACACTACACACCACTGATCTCCATTAAACATCGCTGCTGGTGAATAAAGGGCCTGGAGTAACAAAATTGAGGGGGTCTATCCAGAGGTGGGATCCAACCAGTTCTCACCACTTCTCTAGAATTTTTTTCTGAGTGCCGAGAAGGGGTTACTAAAGCAACCTCCCCTGCCCACACAGGGGACTGAGTGTGCGGCGGCCCCACTGTTTGAATCCCACCACCATCGGAACCTGTTATTAAAATTCTTGGATCCCACCACTGGGTCTGTCACAGGAACAGGGAATTGAAGAGAACTGTTAATTTAGTCTGGATTCAGCCCTGGATTCCACAATTCTGGGGCAAACTGAAAATTTGCTGTTCCTGATAAAGGCTGATAAACACCCAACCAACACGGTATTCTGAGGAGGGCCTCACTGGCAATCATCTTTCTAGGCAGGGGTGAGACAATGGAATGGATGTGGCATGGATCCTGTGGCACAGGGAGAACAACTGATGGAAGGGACAGCAAGCCCCCAAACCTCGCATCCCCCGGGGCTAATCTCCTATATTCTGCGGGAGACAATGTGTTGAGGCAGGCAATGGGCATTTCCCACTCTCTCCACGCATCCCCTAGAGCAGCGCTTCCGGCATCCCTATGACTTCGCCACAGAGGCGCTGTGCTTGCATTAAGAGCGCCAGGGATGCTCAAAGGCGGCTGAGGGGCGACAGCGCAGCTGCTGGGCGGCCAGGCGCGCCTTGTCGCCACCCGCCGTGGAGTTCCCTTTGGGACCCCTCTGCCACTTTGAGAGGAGAGTAGCACAGGGCTTGGGTTAAGTGGGGAAAGGCCCAATGTGTTGAAGATACGCCTCCCCCCGCGCCCTCCAGCCACTGCCTTCACTCCAGTCACTCATTTCACTCAAGGGTCAGAAAAGCAATCTACAACTGCTCAACAGAAAACGAACTGGTTCCATCAGTGGGAGCACAATGAGTGCCCATACCTGCACACACTGCTCTTCTCTCGGCACTATGATGTGGCTGTCCTGGTAGCCTCAATGCACTGCTTCACAGCTACCATGTACAAATCAAATAGGTATTTACATCCTTCATTGGAAACAAAACAAGATATTTCTAAAGAGACCTCGCACAGTGGTATGTACAGTTGTTGGGATCTTTATACACAGTTTGAGTAAGCATTTGGGACTCTTTTGTACAACCTTCTGCTTAGAGCCTGGATGTCCGCTTTCGAAATTACCTTCCGTAAAACAAGATGGTTGGTAGCCATTAACTATATTGCAGTAACTCTACCCTTGCAAATTTATGACTTTTCTACATTACCCAGAGACAAACCCAGGTCAGCCATTGTGTACACACTCCACAAACAGATGCAACCACTCATGGCTCCTGAGAAACACATAATTCTTCCATTTCAAAATGTGCTTGTTACATTAACACTTCACATTTTTAGGTTCACATCTAAATTGTTTTAAGTGTGCATCTAAAAATGTAACATTCAAATGTGGCTTTACAAGTCAATTAAAACATGTCATAGTCACTGGATGCTGTGGAGGTCTGGGAGCCTGTTTCCCCTGCCATAGTGTAAACACAGGTTAACGGAGCTTCCTGCAAAGCATTTCATTTGTTTTCAAATGTCAAAGAGGGTTGAACACGGTGAGCAACTGGATCTAGGGTACATGTTATGGAACCTCTCTCAGCAAGAGAATACTATTTTCATAGAACTTTCCTGACATGCAAAAGCATAGTGAGAAGGCGGCTGCAAACTGGCATCAATCAAAAGAATTACTTAAATTATAACTACTGCATGGCTATACATACAGATAGAAAAGCATTAATATAAAACACAAGGGCAAAATAAGAATTAAAATAAAACATAAGGGCAAAATAAGCACATAAGTATCACTGGACTCTACCAGAAGAAGACAAACAACCCTGTGTAAAGTAGTGGGGCAGAGGAGAAATGGGCACCTTCAAGAAGTTATGGGAAAAAAATGTAGGGAATCTGGTGTATGTATGGTGTAATACTGAAGCATTCAAGGAGAACCCTCAAATGAAACTCTGCTGTGGGTTGGAGCCTAGATATCTTTTTTTCCCACCCAAGAAACTTTCTAGATATCAGATCGTTCAGGAACTACACAATTCATCTGATTAGGGAATTCGTGTTCTCTGAACATTCTGAGAGCCACGCAGGTTCCCTACCCCTGCCCTAGATGTAAGAAGTTCCACTTATATTAAATCCAAACTCTTCTTCTACTTCTTCTGACCCCATAATCATGGCTTTAGAGGGGTCTGCAACCTGCGGCTCTCCAGATGTTCATGGACAGTTGGCCATGCTGGCAGGGTCTGATGGGAATTGTAGTCCATGAACATCTGGAGAGTCAAGCAGGTTCTAGACCCCACGCGGACCTCTTTGGGCATCGCATAGTGGTGGATTTTGGGGGAAAGCAAGGAACCTTCTCTGGGTGCTACACAGGATCCAACCCGTTGATACTGTAAATGGGATTCAATCATGGGACACTCCACCTACAGTCTCTAGTGGTACAGTCCAGGCACAACTTTACTTCCTCGGCCACAAGTGCTGATGGACTTTGAAAATCAATATTAGGTGTCAAGTTTAGATGAAAAGCCTTCAAGGGCTACCAAAGGGTAAAATTATACTGTATTATATTGTGTGTAATTTAGTACCTTTGGTACTCCATCACTCTCTCCCATGAGGTAATCTATGAGTTGATTAGTCAGAGTTTCATCCTTTGCCTGTCCCACCTGTTGGGAAAACAACGCATTTCAGTGAGAAAACAATTAAAACCCAATGAAATAAACAGTACTTACAAACAAGCTACAGATCTGCAACTTCCAGACTTGCAAATAGTTATACTATGATGAAAAACCCAACCCAATGACTACATGCCATGTTTTTACTTTGAAATTAAAATAAACCCTATTAAACCATCAAATCTTTTATTGGCATAACAAACAATACAGATTAGTAGAGATCACAGAGTAATATAATCATGGTTGCAACTTAATGACATAACAGGGACTTAGCCACCGTTTCAGAGATAGTGGAAGAATAATTGTTTAAAAGATTATAATTTTTTTGTTGGTCTGATAGACATTCTTAATCACTGGAGGGTCAGCAAGTTGGCTATTCCATAGAAATGGGCACTGTAGAAGCATATGAATGACTGATTCAGTCTGCTTCATGCTGCAATCGTAGATTCTGTCCTGGTAGGGATCCTGTCCTGGTAGGGATCCTGTTGTTACAGCTGAAGGAAGCACATTGCACCTTGCCAAAGAAAGAGCTCTTTGCTGGTTGGGTAAGATTAAGGACGTGATTCGGCCTCCCCTAGCTATGTCCAAGTCCCTTTCGCTCAAGACAGGTCTAGGAAGCTTCCTCACCACCGGCAAGAATTCTGTCAAGGAAGTGCAGGGCTGCTCATGACGCGCTACATGGTAGCGCGGCTTAGCAGGAGGCTGGCTTCACGCGAGGAGAGGCGGACTCTGCATGGAGCCCTCAATATTACAGCCGTCAGCCGTTTCAGCCACCACTCACGCTGCCTGAACCTCCCTTACACCTCCAGGGGTCGGAGGACAGCCTGCATGGGGCTTCTAGGCCCCAAGACAGTGCAGGGCGCATTTCCACTGCATGGACATTTGGCAGGCAAGGCTAAGAGAGGGATCGAAGAAGGCTAACGTGTTCCCGGCGGTGCCGCTTGCACACAGCCTGCAGGGGACATCTGTATTTTCTCTCAAAAACACCCCTTAGCAGAGTGGGGGGTGTTTTGAGGACTCTGCCTGACGCCACCCCTGAGGGAGGGGACAGGGTCGTGGCCACATTAGAGCTTCTGGCCTGTAGCGCCGCCAGAACCCATGCCTGTCGCAACAGTGGCCTGGGAGTTCGGCGCTTTTGCCGGGCCCCTCAGGTCAGCCGCTTTTCTTTTGGCCCGTATGCAAAAGGGCCAAGGGCACCCTAAAAAAGGGGAGGAAGCAGGACCCCTATTTGTCGTAATCTGCTGAAATACTGGAATTTCTGATTAATTAATCTTTGCTTAAGGAGCAAAAGATTTCACGAGCAGGCAGCATAGCTAGTGACTGTAGTGTCAATCCCAATGTTAATATTTTTTGTATTGTCGAAGGCTTTCACGGCCAGAATCACTGGGGTGCTGTGGGTTTCCGGGCTGTAATGTGGGCCTGTTCTAAAGGCATTCTCTCTTGACGCTTCACACCTGTATCTGTGGTTGGTATCTTCAAGAGGGATCTGATAGTAGGACTGGAAGGCAAGTGGAGTATATATACTGTGAGGTCAAAAGGTGAGGCCATCTGAATAGAGTAGCCTGGCATGTGAGTCACAAAGAAGTTAGGGTTAATATTTTTTGTTCTACTAAGGTCCACTTAGGTTCTACTAAGGTCCACTACTAAGGTTCTACTAAGGTCTACTAAGTCAGAATTTTGAAGATCTACAAGAGACTGGTATGTAAAGCTTCTGAGTCCCTCAAAGTTAAAACAAGAGAGATGTAGCCAGAACCCTAAATGTGTACCAAGGTTAATGGCTCTAATCCTGGGTAAAAAAGGTGTTGACCAGTTTCAAGACGAAGGACAAATTAAAATAAACAAAATTTAGTTACTTTGGTGCTGTTTCTCTTCTTAATTGTTGTAACAGAGATTGTGGAATTCTAGTAAAAGGACGAGTCACTGTCTCTCTTTCCCTTGCCAAATGAAGTTTCTTACCGTCTCTATTGCCATTTCCTATAGCCAGTCGTGGAACAACTATCTGTATGTTTGGATCCTTTCAAAAAGTGCTTTAATGCCTGAAAAAAAGGACACGCAACATTTAAAGAATTATATCTGAACATCTTATAAATTACTGTTTTGTAATCTTCATTGTTATGCTTAAAGGAACATATAGTATATAAAGATACATTTTGTGTTCATATGTATTTCTGCATTTATACTGACTCAGAGGTTAGCAGTTGGATAGCTAGGAAGGAAGATTTCAAACGGTCAGGAATTGCACAAACCACAAACAAATAACATAATTTCCCCCCACACTGTTTCTATTTCATGAATCAATGATCTTCAAGTTTCTAATGTTTGCAGGCAGAAACCATCTGAATGCCAGCTCTGAGAGACGACAACAGAGAACTCTTGGCATCCATACTGCACCTACTCTGTATTCCTTCCAAGAAAGCACTCCTGCCTGGTCACCTCACTGTGTAAAAAAATTGCTACTCCTAAGATGGATTCACTGGTCTAATCCACATGGCTGCTATTCATGTTTCTTCACTATATAAGCTACAAACAATGTTGGAATCTAAATGAGTCTCCCCTGACTTTTTTGTACAGTGGTTTCTGGTAGGGTGAAACTTCTTAACAGTTGCAATCCAGAATGGAGTTACTTGTTTTGGACTGAACTGTAAAGTGTTGTGTAAATACACAAGAAACTATGCACTATCCAACTCACTGTCTGCAGAACTCACTTTGAATAGTAAATATCATCCAAAGGATTCAGTGGTGCTTTATGCTAAAACTTTGATGGGGATGCCTCATCATAGTTTGAAGTACAGACACACACCTCTGAGTAGTGACTGCATATCTCGCAGGCGTAGGATTAACATTTAGTAGTTTACACAATCCCCTTGTGTATCCCACAGTGAATAGGCTGACAAAGACACAATGTGGTAGGCTAAAACACAGCTAACCCAGTAAGTTAAGTTGCAGTTTTTATTCTTCTCAATACTCAACCCCGGACATGCCACTGTGTGTGACCACACACAGAAGGAAAGAACTTCCCAGCCCGAAGTAAGCTTTTCTCCCCCTTCAAAATATATAAGGCAATACTCTGATAGTTCTTCCCATTTGTGGTGTTCTCGAACCTGCACAGCGGGTGGACATTTGCGAGTGAAAGAAAAATGTGTACCTTTTGTCGGATGAGCTCCCTCTCTAAAGGAGAAGTACTTCATTAAGCTTTAACTGAATCACAGACACTCAATTAGATATGTATTGTCAAGTCGCCAACAAAGGCTTTACGGCGGATTGAGAGGGGTGCTGTGGTTTCCAGGCTGTATGGCCATGTTCTAGCAGCATTCTCTCCTGATGTTTCGCCTGCATCTGTGGCTGGCATCTGTGGATGCCAGCCACAGATGCAGGCAAAACGTCAGGAGAGAACGCTGCTAGAACACAGTCATACAGCCTGGAAACCACACAGCACCCCACTAATTAGATAGTTTCACCAAGTGCCCATGTTCTTCAGCAGTAGAAAAGTTAGATCTGAGCGCAGAAGCACCTCAGAGACCAATAGGATTCTAGCGGTATGAGCTTTCAAAAGCACTGACAAAGACAGCTTTGACTCTCTAACTCTGTTGGTCTCTGAAGTTCTAATGGACTCAAATCTAGCTGCAGGAATCAACTGGCTTCTATTTTGTGTTGATCTCTTTATTGGCAGGACATACCTCATAACAAATTGTACAATGTAATTTAAGATTAAAAACAGATACACATACAGGTAGGGTGGAGGGCGGATAAAGAATAATGTACAGGCAATAAAGAAATGAGGGAGAGAGCCAGCTGGCATAGTGATAAAGAGTGGCAGACTTTAATCTGAAGAACTGAGTTTGATTCCCCTCTCCTCCACATGACGCCTGCTGGGCGACCTTAAGCCAGTCACAATTCTCTCAAAACTTTCTCAGTTCATGTGGTGGCAGGTGAGGGCAAACCATCTTTGAACCTATCTTCCCTTGAAAACCGTAAAGAGGGCAGCAAACTCAATTGACCCTGCAGATTCTTGCCGTAGGACTGACTAGTTCGATCATCCCCTGCCAGCATCATGCTGGCAGGGGATGATGGGAACTATAGTCCATAACATCTGGAGGGCCGTGAGTTTGACACCTATGCCGTAAAGGGTCACCATAAGAGAATAAGAAGAGTTGATTTTTATGCACCAGTTTTCTCTCCTGTTAGGAGTCTCAAAGCAGCTTAGAATTGCCTTCCCTTGTGAGGTAGGTGAGGCTGAGAGAGTTAAAAGAGAACTGTTGCCAGCTCAAGGTCAACCAGCAGGCATACACACACACACACGCACAAACACAGGACAAAGAAACAAACTATAACTGTTATTTTTGGGCTGTGATACTCACTAATTATGTCGGCATAAATCTCCATCTTATTGTGCTGCTGGGCCAGGGAAAAAGCTTCATTATTACATTTGGACAGGACCAAAAATTGGATGGCAGAACCGTAGTCACCTAATTGTAGAAAAAATCTGAAAGAGAGCAAAGCATTTCATGATTTGTTTAAATTAAAACATTGTTATTCAGCAAAGGAACGTCAAAAGGGAGCAGGGTCAGTTCAACTCCTGTTCCGGGCCAGAGGAGTAGGAAAAATGACAGGCAGTGGCCTCCATGCTAGAAAAGCATGCAGGACGGAGGGCACAGCATGACTCCTTCGTGATCCTTCAAGCCCCACCAGAAGTATTAAAAAGCAGTGTGAAAGAGCCACACTCTTCCTTCTCTCCAAAAGTCCAGCCTGCAGGAAATGGCAGATGCCTACAGAGGCCATTGTGACATCACAGAGATCTCTGTGATGATTTCCCATTTCCTGTGGGAGTGACCTCCAGGGAAGCATGGCTCTGTTGTGCCCCTTTCAGCCTGGGCTAAGCTGACAGAGTTTGAAGGAGTACAAAGGAAGTGCATTCTACTCCTTCTCTACTCATCGCCAGGACCCAGAAAAGACAAATATAGGTAAAGCAACATCTGCTCAAAAGGGTCACTGATGTCTACTCACTCAGTGTGGAGATACTCTAGTCCAGGGGTCTGCAACCTGCGGCTCTCCAGATGTTCATGGACTACAATTCCCATCACCCCCTGCCAGCATGGCCAATTGGCCATGATGGCAGGGTCTGATGGGAGTTGTTGTCCATGAACATTTGGAGAGCCGCAGGTTGCAGACCCCTGCTCTAGTCGAAGGGCATCTCACTTTAGGGAGGATCATAACAAAACACAAAACCCTGAGGTCTGACTCCACAAACTTCAGCTTTGCGCCACCTGCTCCGTTCTCTACCCAAACAGCTAGAAGTCAAGGGGCAAGCTTCCAACCTTCCTGGGATTACAGTTAAGAAAAATCACCCTGCAGTGTAATTACTTGAAATGTGGCGCCACGGTTCTGTGACCTTGAATACCTATGACAGTGGTGGCGAACCTTTGGCACTCCAGATGTTATGGACTACAATTCCCATCAGCCCCTGCCAGCATGGCCAATTGGATATGCTGGCAGGAGCTGATGGGAATTGTAGTCCATAACATCTGGAGTGCTAAAGGTTCGCCACCACGGACCTAGGAAGTCAAGCTTGAAACCACCTTTCACTCCCAGCACCTGGTCTTTTATCTCAGTTCCAAAAGATTAGGACTTTGGCACAGGGGAATCCCCACTGACGATTAAACATGTGACACTCATGCGAAATATCCAGGTTTTGTGCAAAATTCCGCACCGCTTTCCTGCCGATCACGGTTCTGGCACTCCTTGTCCGCCTTATCACGGGTTTTTCCCGGACCTGGATGGATGTACACCTTTCTAAAAAAGCCACGATGGATCCGGATAGGAAGGGAGCAGTGGGGAGGATTGTGGAATTGGACTTCCCACCGTTGAGAGTGACGTGGAGCCTCCCATCCAATCAGGACACAGTGAGCTGTGTGCAGTGCGCGTGCAGCCCTTTTTAAAATGTCCATATATTTCCATAATTTTGCAAGGAAATATATAAAAAGTACCTCCCGTCTTTCATAGCCTTTTGACTTCATCTGGCTACAATGTTCCCTGATGCATGTTAAGTTCCACTTCCGACAGCTCAGAATACAACTTCATTTACCTGATGAATTGTGGGCCAGAGCCCATTTTAATGGATTATTAAAAATGACACAAGAATCCCTTCATATTTATGTGTGTGCTTGTTATTTGCTGTCAAACTGCTTCCAACTTATGAATTATTGACTCCAAAATGTCCTGTAGTGAACACACTTGCTTAGGATGTTTATACTGATAACCAGGCCATTATAGTTATACATGGATAAAATTGTAAGTCTTAATAGTAAGTCTTAGCAGGCTTCTTCCATCCAACTGTCAGACCCTGCTTGGGACCTTTTGGTAACGAATTCCGCCAGGAGACCTGTAGAAGACCTAATTGTTCCCACACTGGGCCTTTGGGGGAGTCTAGCCAATGTTGATAGGACCCTCCTCCCTTCCTCGCTTGCTGCTCGCAATAACATCATGTGGCCCTACCGCCCTTCCCTTCCGATGTATGGTTTTAGAGGGAATTGATAGTAGGCGCCATCTTAGTTGACATTAATATTATATTAATTTATAAGTTGTACTTTAATGGGGTAGGGTTTATTTTTATTAGAGCCATCTTAACTTAACTTATATATATTTATTGTATTTTAATCTGATTGTGCTCTATTTACATGTTGTACACCGCCCTGAGCCCTTCGGGGGAGGGCGGTTTATAAACCCAATAAATAATAAATAATAATAATAATAGTTTGAACAAGTAGGCTTTACCTGGCCACCATTTTGGCTCCATCAAGAGACTGTGTTTCTCTTACAACGCTAACAGCCTTCTCAGGGTTGTTCAGATGATCCAAATACAGCCGGATAACATTGTCCCATTGCTTGGCATTTTCATAGGCCAAGACAGCTTCTTTGTACCTATCAAAAGAGACCACACATAATTTAAACAGAACTTTAACTGCAGCTTAAAACCTCCAGGTCCACTTAGGTCATCACAATATATTCAGTGTCAAGCTCCCCAGTGTGCTTTGTGAATTCCTTGTGTTGAAAGCACAGAACAATCTAGGGACTTTGTAATTATCTGTTGACGAAGTGTCTATGTACAGTGTAGCCCACTGCACAGGTCTATGTACAGTGTAGCCCACTGCACTCTGGCAAACTTTTTAATGGGAATAACTTTGAGGCTACCCAGAAGAAGTAACAGAACAGGTCTGGGGGATCCAAACCATTCTTCTGGGTAATATCACCATAGGCACAAAGGTTGAGCTTATAGGAGAGCTTGCAATTTCATGGCTAATGTTTTGCACTTGCTTAAAATCAAGCAATTAGCTACTGAAAATGACATGTAAGATCTAACCACTACTGTTGGGCCAATATCTTTCAAGGACATACATCCATACCTACCAAAGGTATCTGTTGGTCACTGGATCACTTAGGCTGACCTTAAAAATTGACTCACAGAACCAATTTGGTTCCAGAAATCTCTTGGGCATTTTGCAAGCTTGGATGGATCATCTCCTGATGGTTTTATGAACTAAATTTCACCTTGTATTGTTTGCCAAACAACATTATTTAATGTCAGGTTCCTTTTCCGTTTCAACTTCTTCCTGCCCCAAAACTACAGTCTGCAGAGACACTTTTAATTTATGTATCTTTAAAAACTTAAAAACCTAGGGCCACTGAAAATATTTTCTAAAAATCTGTAGCTAGTTATCAGTCCTTTTTATGTCACATTGGGAAGCCTTACTTATATATTACTTCTTCATTTATTAGGTAACTTAAAAGGGCTTCATGGATCTATTTTTTCAAAATAGCAAAAAGGGGGGATAGTAATTCTGTAAAAGTATTCTTCTTTTGCTGTTCCTTCCAGGACACAGCACAAATAATATCACATATATCAGCTGAGATTTAAAACTCAGAAGCAAAAAATGAAATGATTAATGTTCCATTCCTGAACGAATTAACATTTAAAATGCCATCCTTCCCACACATGCTCAGATGTCAGTCCTGTCAAATTCAGCAGAGTCAACCCCTACATTCGACTATGGTTGGACGTTTACGATAGTATATTTGGATTTGTCTCCAGAAATTATACCTGCCATCTGCTTCCTTTGCTTTGGCATACTGTAAATGTATCTTTGGCGAGGACACATGGGGCAGAAGCTCACCAACCTTGGCCCTAGATGATGGAGATAATGACATGTCACGTTTTATGATAATAATTTTACATTCTTTTTTTTGTCTCAAACAATTCCCCCCCCCCCCAAAAAAAAATTGTACCAAGGAAAGTTTCTCAAAACTTGCCAAGATATATTTAAGATTAGTCCATAAGATCTCATTTATTATAACCCTGACTGGACTATAATTTTTTAGGAATGTAGAAAAGGCTCAGAATGTGGTAGCTGGTGCATAATTCAGACTCCTAGCTGTCTTTTTTTTTTAAGAGCATGTTCCTTAACCTTATGGGCATGGCCAAACATTTGAAGGCGTGTGAATATTAATTCCACACTTACCAATTTTTGCAACGGATATATACTGATGCAGCTTTGTCATAATATTGCCCTTTTTCATAGAGCTGGGCAGCTTCTGAAAATTGCTGTAATACAAGAAGTGATAAAAAATTTTATGCCAAGAGTATGCAAACTCATACTGCAAATTCATTCTTTGGAAATTCCAAGTTCCAACTACCTTCATGCTCTCCAGAATGGCTCCACAATCTCTTTTTAGAACCCTGCTAGGATGCTTGATGGCTTGGTTAACGCCTCGCCGAATATCACCCATGCGAATAGACATCTGAGCAACTCCAGCAAGGCAGGCCTCATCATGCTCCTGGAACTGAAAATCAAGAGTACAGTATAAAGTTATAACGACACAGTCACCATAATCATAAAAAAGCAACTAAAGGGATAACAACGACATCATGAACAACAGAGGTGCTGTTATTTGGAACGCATTAAAAAGAACACACACAGAAGGCAGATTTATTTTGTTTTTAAAATCAATACTTTTTTTCATTTTATGCAAGGAACAGCCTAAGTGCATATTTGTAGTATTTTCAAATTAACTCACTTGGACAGAAAAATACATTTTTTTTGGTAGCAGGGTTCTCTCGAATAAATATTCCAACATTTTTAAAAACATCATCAAAACACAGGTTTTGTAATCAAGACAGAAATAAAAACTATTTCAGTGGCGTAGTGGTTAAGAGCAGGTATACTCTAATCTGGAGGAACCGGGTTTGATTCCCAGCTCTGCCGCTTGAGCTGTGGAGGCTTATCTGGGGAATTCAGATTAGCCTGTGCACTCCCACAAACACCAGCTGGGTGACCTTGGGCTAGTCACAGCTTTTCGGAGCTCTCTCAGCCCCACCCACCTCACAGAGGGTGTTTGTTGTGAGGGGGGAAGGGCAAGGAGACTGTAAGCCCCTTTGAGTCTCCTACAGGAGAGAAAGGGAGGATATAAATCCAAACTCTTCTTCCTCTTCCTTGCCAAGAATAAAGAACCAGAGATCTGAAAGAAGGCAGTTACGTTCTCCAACTATGTGGACATATTTGCTTTAATATATATGGTTTCAGTAACAATACTGATTTCTGACATTATTAAATCAGCCTCAGTTGCTAATAAGTATTCTTGATTTTAAATAAAGTTTCAAAAGAAGATTTTAATGAGAAAGCAGAGAGTGTAATTGTGAGCAAGCCATTACCTTATTGTTCCCTGTAATTCCTTTTTCATAGTGTGCCAGAGCATTCACATAATCTCCACTAAAAGAAAGCCAAATTATAACATTATGAAGTATCAGAGTATATGACTACATCATGACATAAATGAGATAATTGGGAGAATTTGAGGAACAATTTCCAGATATTCGGTTCCGCAATGTCAGGTGTACCAAGTCAACATCCAAAAGTCTGCTCTTTGTAACCTCTTTGTTGTTTAGTATAAGGGATGATAAAGAGACTGCTGCCTAACTATTCCTAATACTTACTACTGTTTTATTCTCTATGAATACTTACTGAGATGCTTTAGGAAAGGGATGCTGTTTTGCTCATTTATCTGTCTAGACCAGGGGTCTGCCAGCTGTGCCTCTTCAGATGTTCATGGACTACAATTCCCATCAGCCCCTGCCAGCCAGGGCTGATGGGAATTGTAGTTCATGGTATCTGAGAAAGCTACAGCTGGCTTGAAAGACCCCCCTGGCATCTGCATTTCGACCTCCCTACTTTGATCCTAGAGAATTCAGAAGCAACCAGCCAATTTAGCCCCATTTCTAATAAATAAGTTTGAAAGGGTACATCAGACTTATTTACATTCTCAGAAACTGGGCTGCTTGGTTTTTCTACTAACAAAGAGAGACTTTTTAAAAATAAGGGAGATGGAACTCATTCCATTTTCTGTGACATTATCCTAGAAAGGATGCAAGAAGCTCACTCCAAGAAGACTTCTAATTAGAAACCAAAAGAGTATGGTCAGTGGACTCTTTGATTGGAAATATTCATCAAGCTGTGGATATTTTAAAAAGGTAAAGGTAGTCCCCCGTGCAAGCAACAAGTCATTACTGACTCACAGGGTGACATCATATCACAACATTTACTTGGCAGACTATGCTTCCAGGGTAGTTTGCCGTTGCCTTTCCCAGTCATCTACATTTTACCCCCTGCAAACTGCATAGTCATTTTACCGACCTCGGAAGGATGGAAGGCTGAGTCAACCCAGGGCCATCCTGACACATGGCCATACTGGGCCTGGGGGCCCCACGAGAATAGAGCCCCCATGCTATCCTGTGTGTGTTTTGACTTGTAATCAATCAATCAATCAATCAATCAATCAATCAATCAATCAATCAATCAATCAATCAATCAATCAATCAAATTATAAGGCAATTCTCTGCAAAGAAATTTCATAAATATTTGTGTGGAACACTTGAGTAATAATAAATAATTCATAGTAATTTCATACTGTGCCATCTCTGGCTTACCAACTGAGAATAATTTATACATTGAAATTTTTGTGTTTTTCAAGGCTCAGGTTGTACTGTTCAGATGTTTGTATGATTAAACTTTGTTGTACAGTGTGCAAATTGTTGTACAGTTCTGCAAATTGTTAGAAGCACCAATAAACATATGTTAAACTGTATCGACCATGTAATTTTTTTCCCCATGGTTGTGTAGGTAGGGTCTCCAGTGCATTGCTTTGGCCAGAGGGCCTGAGTCAACCTTGGGCTGTCTTCTGCTGGGATTGAAGCCAGGTTGTGAGCAGAGCTTTTACTGCAGTACCTGCAGCTGACCCCTCTGGGCTGTGGAGCTTAGAACTACACTTACATACATCTATTGGCAAAATGAACTGAAGCTTTTCAGATAAGAACACATCATTTATTATGTTGCAAACCTCACCCACACCCATACACCCACTTCTAAAAAGAAAGATTTCCACCGGCACTTGCATCCAGGTACTTAAGAAAGGCTACAGTAGCTGAGCTGGAAAAGTGCTCGCTAAGAGGGAATTCTTATTGTCCGGGGTAAGTATGCAACCACGAGGCTGCTTCATTATTACATTACTTTTGTATCTGAGCCACAAGGGTGTACTGAAAATGCACTCAGGCATAATCTGAGCATTACAATATGCACAACATATTACTCTAAAGAAAAACCAAGGACAGCAGACTATCCTGGAGTTTCGCCCTTCCCAATTCCTCTCTACTGAATAGTTTAATATAGTTCATGTTTCATCCACATGGCTAACAAGGGATTCCAACTGTCTCCAAAAAGAAAACTCAGGAAGCAGTCTGTATTTTCAGCAGCGATCTTGTTTAGAAAAGGTTTCAACTGCTTTTGAGGTAGTTGCTTACAATTTTTCCTTAACAGCAACAGAATACAGTTGAACTTTTGAGAACATACGTGAATTCCAGTTGTATAGCATATTCCTTTGATATGAAGGGGATTTCATCTGGTGCCAAACGCTTAGCCAGCTGCAATGCACTGTCCCAGTGCTGCAAATCTCTTCTCATCTATTAGCAAAAGAAGTGTTGATTTTAATAGGTGGGATTTTGATGATCCCAAAGAATCAGCATATTAAAAACAAAGCAATATTAGGGGGCTTAGTTAGTTACCTCAAGGGCAACAGAAGGACAAGAAGATGCTAAATACAAATCCTGAGCCAAATTAAAGTCACTAGTAAACATGGCAAGGTGCCCCGCCAGAAGGTTGTGGTCTTCTATACCCTGAAAAAGACAACATAAAAATAGGTGAGATCTCTATTAAGGGACAAATCTGATTATAAATAACATTGCTACTCTGTCCAGGGGTCAACCCCTCCCCCGGGAATAAAAAGTTTAAAAAATCTCAGTTCCTGGCTGTTGTGTAAGGAACAGGAATGTGCAACCTAAGGGGAGGGGTGTCCTTTCCATGCTCTGGGCTACACACACTTTGTATGCTGATTTCATTTGCTATCCCTGAAAATTATGCTTCGATGTGCACAACAGCTCCCCCATGAGAAAAGTTTTCTAATACATTTCAATGTGAGGGGCTGTGCTGCAGGTGCAGAAAAACCTTGTATTTAAAAGGCACAGTCGGTTCTCAACCTAGTGTGATCTCACTTTCCCTCTCATTCACGATTTTTATCTCTCTCTCTCACACACACACACACACACACACACACACACACACACACACACACACACACACACACACACACACACACAGAGTGTGAGTGAGTGAGTGAGTGAGTGAGTGAGAGAGAGAGAGAGAGAGAGAGAGAGAGAGAGAGAGAGAGAGAGAGAGAGAGAGAGAGATAAAACTGATCCAGTAGTTGCTTTGGTACCAGCACTTGCCACTAGCAAATTCAACGGCTTACAGTCAAAGCTAACTTACATATTCTATTCTCCCCAGTTTTCAAGCCTGGACAGGAAAAGGTGCTCCAGGTATTTGACATCTTCAGGGAGCTTTCAAACTAGCTAGTTTTGTTCCACCCTACATGGTCATGAACGTGGAAGCCTAGCACTACACCTGGTACCACAATGTATGGATAGAAAGTCGTGTTTGTACGGGAGAATCAATGAGAGCATAGGAGTCGCCACAAATACCACCAGATCGGCAGCACATTTTACAAGCATGGGTGTTTGCCAAAGACAGATATTCAGAAAGAACTAATGGGGTTTTTCTCTGTACTTGGGTTTTTTAAAAATCAGCATCGTCAATTATTTACAGTGCAACCCTAAGAATAATTACACCATTCTAAGGGCTTTAACTTCAACGGACTTGATAATTCTGTTTAGGAATGCTGTTACTCAAAGAAGTCAGAGGTCACACATTTTGCTTTTTTTATTGGAACTTCCAGCTGAAGTTCAGGCTGTCAGAAATCAAGATAAACTGCAGTGTAATCTGACAAGAGTTGAGTTTAAACAGCTGAACAGGCAGAACATTTTACACTTGCGTGTTACCTTTATTTGCTCTAGTGACATGACCATTCCCACATTCCTGATCGTCCTGTAAACCCGAATTGCAAACTCCAACTCCATGTGATGTAAACAAGCTCTGGCTAGCTCATTCCAACTGGACGGACTGTTCAGCAGTTTGCACAACTCCCATGCCTCTGAAAATCTATGCAAAGTGGTGAAGACAGAGTGAACAACAGCAATAATCACACTATGCGTGCCCAGGTCTAGGTATACTGTATTCACGTACTGCAATTAAAAGGAACCTACCTTTTCAACATTATGGTCTGGGTAAGCATTTGTTTCAGATCGTTAGGCCCCACGCTTTTTAAAGTACCAAGAAAGCTATGAGTGCTAAGGGCAACAGTGTTGGTTTTCCCACTTTGAGTCTGGCAGGTTAATTCTCCGTTATATAACAACAATGGCTTGTGAGAATAAGGAACTCTAGTGCCTCCTGCCAAAATCACCTTGGATCCTGCATTACAATGAAAAGAACGTTATTCCGTAAATTTCCCATTCTAACAAAGTTAACACTTGGTTGCTGATAAATGTCTAACAGTGAAGTCCTAAATAGAGTTATACCCTTCTATGTCCATTGAATTGGCAGGAGGGCGTAACTCTCCTTAGAACTGCTCTGTAAGAATCGTTAAAGAAACAAAATCTGATGCATTAACTTTATGAATTGAATTGGTTGTCTTCAGCAGGTCTGTGCATGCCTGTTTGATACAATGCCGGAAAATGAATGATTCTTACAGCCCAATCCAGAGCCCTTGGATGGTCGGAGATGGTGCCACTGCAGCGCCGCCCTGCTGCTTCCAGAGAGCTTTTCTGTGGTGTAGAGAGGCAAAAAACCAAAAAGGCCTCTCCACTGCTGAAAAGCCCTCCACTGGGCTCAATGGGTGTAGGTCACCAAAAAGTTCCCAGGAGACAATGTCAGGATGGAAGTCGACTAATATCAGCTCCAGCCCTGCCCATGCCTCCAGAATGACCCCATGATGCTGGCAAAGCTGATGGGGATGCAGGGAAACTGACAAGGTGGAGCATCCTGGGAAGGTCATGGCAGCTGCCAGCCAATGGATTTGCCTCTCCGCCGGAGTAAGCACCTCAGGGAGGGCAAATTTGCTGGCATAGGGTCCCGCTGCCTCCACCTTTGCCTGACCCCCCCCCCCCCCCGGGTCAGGCCATTGATGTTCAAGTGTCAACCAACTAAATAAAACCCAATGGAAATAAAGATTAACATAATGTTCTACAACTTAACACCTGTGCACTGACAAAAGAAAAGAATTACATTTAAAAACTAGAGATTTAAGCTTGACTACCATAAAAATTCTAATATAAGAATTCTGCATTCCTCAACAAGGCTGCCCGTTATCCCTGTTTATATTGGCAATGGACATATTAGCTGTAAGAATAAGATCAGGTAAGAAAGCAAGAAAATACTGGATAACAATTCACAGTGAAATACGGAAGATATTAAAAATCAAATCACCCACCAGAGTCTTTCGCTGGTTTGACTGGAAAAATGTCCTGATCCCAAAATAAGAAAATCAATTAAATCCTAGCAGGAATAGAATTTGTTTGATTCCAGGCCAAAAGATAACTATATTGGATGTAATGTTGCCTCAATCAACATTCCAGACTCTAACATGCGAGGAGAGCAATGAAAAGTTATCATACCCTGATTGAGATTATTTGTAATAGTCTAGACCAGGGGTCTGCAACCTGTGGCTCTCCAGATGTTCATGGACCACAATTCCCATCAGCCCCATCAATTTGTAGTCCATGAACATCCATGAACATCTGGAGAGCCGCAGGTTGCAGACCTCTGGTCTAGACATCTTACAGGGAAAGTTACCCCTACAATTGATTTACTATCTAAAGATTTAAGTACACTGTCACTTGTTGAAAAAAATAAACCACAAAAATAAGATATTTAACACTTCTGAAGTAGACAGCCTAAGCTAAGAAGGCATGAAACTGCCTTTAGTCTTTGTTTTGATTGTTGTTCTTTCTCTCTTAAAACTCACACACCCTTTCTAAATTAAACTTGTGAGCTCCTTGGAACAGGGACCTGCCTTTTGTTCACTCTACTCTGAAAACTGCTGTTATACGGAGTGGTGGTCTCATATAAATACTAAATTGCAAGATCTAGCTCTGTCACTGGATGATCTACTTCTCATGACTGCCAACGAAATATACCGGCTTATAAAGCAAAGACTCCTTGAACAGGAACCTCAAAAATTGATGACACAGGCAAATAAGTTTGTTCTCCCATCCATCTGAACATTTTGCCTCGTTTCTCCATTCCAGCTATTTACATCTCCTACACGATCCCAACCTGAGACGTGCTGTTACCTTGGCCAGATGCAATGTTCTCCCCTCCACTAGACGATATAATAGAGAGTGTCATATTTCATCTATTGATAGAACTTGCAGCTGTAACCTTGGTCTCGAGGAAACTGTTTACCATGTTCTCCATCATTGTCCCCTATATGAAGCTGAGCGGGAAAATTTCCTCAATCCTCTTATGGCTGGATTGGGCAACACTGCAGATGCTGCCAAGACTCTGTTCCTGTTGGACAGCAACTCTACTAGCACTCTTGAACCAACTGCTAGATTTCTGTGCGCTGTCATTGTGATACGTTCTCAAATGCTTGCCAATTTTAATTCAACAGTTTAATATTTTAGTTTTTTTATGCTGCATGTCGAAACAGATATGCCATTAAAGGTCTCATTTCATTTCAACTGCTGTTATACTGATGGATGAAAAACAAAACTTTAAATACCTTGTATAGTATCCTTATGGAAGACATAAGTATATATTTTATCATCATCATATGCAACAAATACTCCCTTGTCCATAGCCCAGTTTTCCCACAGAATGCCCTTGATTGTTGGCTGGAAATTTGGAATCTCATAGACGCCATCATTTACCTACAGAAGACAGCAGCGCAGAATAAACTGAAGGAGCAAACAAAACGTGATAAATTTTATACATTCTTACATTAAGATGACATTTACAACCAGAAAATCATAAGGGCCACAGCTGAATAAGGAGACGATTGTCAAGAGATGGATCCCTTTTAGAAGTCTCCTGTCAAGTCAAACAATGGTTCAGCCTGACACATAACAAAAACGATCACAGAAACCTCTCTGCAAGGCAGTGCGATGCTCAGGCAGCAGTGCAGTCATGGCACAAGTACTTCTCCAGCGCAGAAACCTGTGCTGGCATCAAAGGGGCCATTTCTGGGGGTGGGGCCAGCTTTAGTTGGCTTTCTGAAACCCTTCAGCCCAGGAACACCCCCATTTGCTGGTGTATACACTTATGCCAGCGAAAAGATAGGTGCAGCCAGTGGTGGGATCCAAAAATTTTAGTAACAGGTTCCCATGGTGGTGGGATTCACAGTGGCCAATGGGGCTGGGCGGGGCACGACGGGGCGTGGTTGGGCATTCCGGGGGCAGGGCATTCTTGGGCGGGGCTGTGGCAAGGACGCAGCCGCTGCGCCGGTCCTTGGGCGGGAAACAAATAAGAACGTAAGAACATAAGAACATAAGAACAAGCCAGCTGGATCAGACCAGAGTCCATCTAGTCCAGCTCTCTGCTACTCGCAGTGGCCCACCAGGTGCCTTTGGGAGCTCACATGCAGGAGGTGAAAGCAATGGCCTTCTGCGGCAATGGCCTTCTGCACGCAGGCGCAGGCTGCCACGCACGCCGGTGCACCTCCTGCTAGACTGCTTCAAGTTCTGCGCGCTACTGCTGAGGAGCGGAGGAGGGGCGTAACTAAGACAAAAAATCAAGTGGCAAAATCACCAATTAGTAACCCCCTCTCGGCACACACAAATAATTAGTAACCTACTCTCGGGAACCTGTGAGAGCCTGCTGGATCCCACCTCTGGGTGCAGCCCTTGGAGCTGCATAAAGCAGTTCCACGGAGGTTGGAGGAGTGTCTCTGCCAGATAAAATGTATGTCTGGTTTTGGCATTTAACCAGATTCCTCAGAAGTCTATGATGTTTTTTATGAATTAACATCATCGAGAAAGACCTAACACACATTAGTTACAAGAATATTGTTTTTAGACCAAATAGGTCTGGATTCAGGTGCGCAATCAGTCATCACTCTTATAGGGTGGCACTGGACATGCCACTTTCTCTAAGCCTAGCCTACCTCTCAGGAATGCTGGAGATAAAATGAAATGACCTTAACATGCACCAGGTCTTCAGTTGTTTCGAGAACACGTGAGATACAGCTGAGAAAGAAAGTGGAAAAGACAGTGGGGGGGGGGGGGGGGGGGGGACCACTGCACCCTGCAATCCACACTTTGTACATCTCAACTGGGTAAAACAACTTACAGGACAGTAGACAAAGCCATCACTTTTATCATCAATAAAAACTAGTCTGGAGCCGCTGGGATCTGGGAAGATTTTTCGCACACTGACAGGATGTCGATAGTCGTTCACATATTGCCAGTCTTCAATGTAAAAATATTGAATAATTCCAGCCTAGTGAAGAACAAATAGCTGCGTAAGAAACTAGCAAAGCAACATGCTTGGGAGTCAGGGTGAATTGTCTAGACATCTTCTCTAGCAAAATACTTTTTGACTTGAGAACTACAGAACAGCAAGGCCTACACATCAGCAAGAAAAGCCTACTAGAATGAAAAATAAAAACAAAGCAAACCAACGGCAACCTGTCCCTACACTAGTAAAAAGAGATGCCTGTGTGGAGACATACTCAAGGCCTACATGGAAGGAGAACAAGACAGAATAGGATCTCCATCAAAGATAGTGATTCCCTACCCTTCAGAAACATATTTGGGAAGGGGGGCACACCCCTCCAACTTTGGAAAGACCCCTGCCTCCTTTCTTCAAACCAGATCTAAACCAAGGTTACTGTTTATAAGTGTGTAGGTTAATGTACAAGGAGAGATAATTTTTGGTATATCCTTCCTCTGCACCTGTGCTAGTGAAGATCTTTCTATCAGTAAAGAGTCATCTGCCCCTTTGGCATCTGAAGATATACAGTGGAACCTCGGTTTTTGTTGGTAATCCGTCTGAAAACAATAGATGAAAACCGAAACTGATGAAAACCGAGGCAAACTTTTCCATAGGAATCAATGTAAAAACAGCCACAACTATGAGCTGTTGGAAGCGGTGGCTAAATTTTTAAATGGTGTTATTTTAACTCGAGTTATTTTAACTCGTCTGTTATTATCTTGCTAAGTTAATCTTAAACTATTTATATGCCATTAAATGTATTTGAAATCGAAATCGAATCAATGTAAATCTAATTAATATGTTCTAGGCACTCCAAAAAACATACCAAAAACACATTTTTGGTGAATAAACATAGTGTTTAATGTTGAAAACAGTAACAAACAATAACACTAGGACCAGCTTTAGAGCCAGTGGACCAATGTCGCACCAGAAAGCTGTCCAAAGAGGTCTGTTTCTGACGCCTCTTTAAGATTTGTCTGAAATAAGGCAAGACATTGTCATTAAACAAGTTGCAGACACAGCCTGCAACACCTTTGTCTGGGTGATTTTTCTCCACAGCCCCCTGCACCTTACTGCAAATTGATGAAAACTGAGGTAAATCGATGAAAACCGAGACAAATTTTTCACTGAAAAAATCGATGAAAACCAAAACTGATGAAAACCGAAGGCAATAAAAACCGAGGTTCCACTGTACACTCAAAGAAGAATCTGCCACCTCCCATTGAGAAGAAGAAGAAGAAGAAGAAGAAGAAGAAGAGTTGGATTTATATCCCCCCTTTCTCTCCTCTAGGAGATTGAAAGGGGCTTACAAACTCCTTTCCCTTCCCCCCTCACAACAAACACCCTGTGAGGTAGGCTGAGAGAGCGCAGAAGAACTGTGACTAGCCCAAGATCACCCAGCTGGCGTATGTTGGAGTGTACAGGCCAAGCTGAATTCCCCAGATAAGCCTCCACAGCTCAAGCGGCAGAGCGGGGAATCAAGCCCGGTCCCTCCAGATTAGAGTACACCTGCTCTTAACCACTATGCCACTGCCAAGCCCTGTTTGTCACCAACACAATGGGGGGGGGGGGGGGAAGAGTATGACTTTAGAATTGACCATAAGGATGCAATACCATACAGTACACATTTCAGGTACCAAATTTCTATGCGAAAAATTATTTCAGGAGCAAAGCTACTCTTTCATCATTGAAACTATCAAAAGCGTTAAAACATCCTTTCTACGTCAAGTTCTGGATTTCCTCCACGTGAGGATATTTTTCTTGTTTTATTTCTTTGTAACAGGATGCCCAGTGTCATGAAATGTATGCTCACAAAACATGATGATACCGTAACACATTAACACTTCATACCAACTGAGTGAACTTTGAAACAGACAAATACTCACATCAGTACCATAGATGAGGAAGTCACTAGTTAAAGTATGGCACAAAATTTTACTTTTATCATCATTATCGGGAAACAGTCTGGTCTCCCGTTCTTCCTGGGTACCCAGGACTTCACTTTCTATCTATAATATCCAACAAAAGCACAAAGTTTCTTATCAGCAGAAAGAATTGAAATAACTTCAATCATGTTATAATTTGAAATGAAAGAAGTCAGCCATATTCTGTATCCATCTCACCCTTATCCTTTGGCTTGAATTACTTACACACCTTCAAGTACCATCCCAAAGGTCCTCAAGTCATTTTGCCAAACCAAATGTATTATTGTCGAAGGCTTTCACGGCCGGAATCACTTGGGTGCTGTGTGGTTTCCGGGCTGTGGAAAACACAGCCAATGTTTCTCCACCCACCCTGGACACTCCACCCACAAAACACAGACAATGTTTCTCCACCCACCCTGGACACTCCAACAGATATATATACTCCACTTGCTTTCCCAACATCAGATCCTCTGAAGATGCCAGCCACAGATGCAGGCGAAACGTCAGGAGAGAATGCTGCTAGAACACGGCCATACAGCACCCAAATGTATTATTAATTTATTTAAAAAAATTATTACCATTAGCTGCTTTTCTCCCTCAAAGCTGTATAATAATCCAGAGCTTTTTGTCCTCAAGTGAGCTCGCTGACACTAACCCAACATCCTACTGCCCCTCAGGTTGTTTATGTTGTACAATCTGCTTCTAATACTGCAATCCAAAGAACATGTTCCGGGGAATAAGCCCCGTTGAATCAGATTCAGTACGATTGTGAGCAGACTTGCCCAGGATTGTAGCTCTCTAAATTACTCTGGGAAGTGCACAAGATAAGGGTTTTTTCCACAGGTGTGCCATCATAAAGATAAAAGGGGGTGGAGCTGTCTTATATATGCATACAAGTCACAGGTGTCCAATAATAATATATTTGTGTATAACATTTTTATATAACATTATAACATTAAGGGGGACATGTTCTATTCAGGCTCCTTGTCCTTTCAAGTAAATATAGTATTTTAATATTTCCATCCACTCCAGCATCAAACTGAGTATATCATCACACTGCATGTATTTACAGTCTGTGCTCAGTTTTATTCTGGCTCCTAATATGCTTACCATATGTAACTGGACTTTACCCTCAAAAAGGGCCGCAGCATAATCAGAATTAAGGCACATATTGTTTACAGTTCCGAGATATTCCATGTCCTTGAGTTTTTTGACACCTGTAGAATTTTAAAAACAAGGGTATTGTGATTATGTGTCTCCTTTGAACATTTATTTAGAGATTTAAAATTCTAAACATTTAGGATAACATGTCCAAGCACTGAATGCTGCGGCTAGCTTTCAGAGCTGTCCTAAGCAGACATATGCCTTTCTAACTCCACTGAATTCAAGGGTGGAACTTTGCTTTTTTTGCCATCAAGTCACAGCTGACTTATGGAGACACTGTAGGGCTTTCTAGACAAGAGACATTCAAAGGTGGTTTGCCATTGCCGGCCTCTGTATAGTCTGGAAGTCTCCCATCCAAACACTTGCCATGATTGAGGCTGAGAGGGTGTGACTGTCCCCTAGTCACCCAGCAAATTTACAGGGCATAAGTGGTGGAGCGCCAAGGGGGTGGGGATGTGTGCGTCGTGCACTGGGCGCATGACTGGGGGGCGGAAAATCGCCCCCGGCCCCTCCCCCTTTCCCCATGCCCCCTACAGCACTCCGCCCCTGCGGCACACACACACCGCCCCCCTTCCCACACTTACCTACGTTCCTTTTCTTTTTAAAAAACTTTTTGAGGCTGAAAAAAGCAGCCTATTTACAGTTCAGGCTAAAAATTGCCTGATGAACTACAGTTCCCAGGAGACCTTGGGGCTCACAAGGTCTCCTGGGAAGTATAGTTCGTCAGGCAGTTTTTTTCCCTGAACTGTGAAGAGGCTGCTTTTTTCAGCCTCAAAAAGTACTAGAAATAGAAAAGGAAAGTAGGTAAATGTGGGAAGGGGGTTGGGGTATGTGTGCTGCGGGGGGCCCCGCGGGGGGGCCAGGGGGCGGCAGAAAAAACATACTGCGCACCGGGCGCAGTTTGGCCCAGCTACACCTCTGCATGGCATATGCCATTTATCACACAATCCCAGTGATAATTCATTCTAAATGCTTCTATAACCATCATCATATTCCC
The DNA here is from genome assembly GCF_021028975.2 of Sphaerodactylus townsendi. Classification (NCBI taxonomy): domain Eukaryota; kingdom Metazoa; phylum Chordata; class Lepidosauria; order Squamata; family Sphaerodactylidae; genus Sphaerodactylus; species Sphaerodactylus townsendi. The sequence goes on from NC_059434.1 coordinate 12,222,378, forward strand.
AACATCTAAATTCTGGGAACAGAAAAGTCTTCTCACCACTTCTAATTAGGTGCTAGGGTCAACAGGTTATGACTTCAAGCAATAAACTTCCATTGTATACAATGCAATATACTTAACAAATGTGACAGCAGAGGACTGCTTTTAAAGGAAGGAACTACGGGTCCACTTACTGTTCTCTCCAAGAGCATAAAACCATGCACGATTATTCATGCCCACAGCCAAGTGGTAATGTCCCACAGCAACAAAGCTGGGCTCGACTTCCACAGAAACTGTAACTGGTATCTCCTAAAAGAGACCACAATCCTATAGCTGATGACTGACTAAAACAATCAAACGGTTTACATTTAACTTGATTTAAAAATGAATGAAGTACCATACTCTTTCAATGTGGTTGGCTACAGTGACTTCAAGGAGTGAGGTGAGGTACGCAATCCGAGTGCTGCAAGAGTCTCCAAGAATGGGGAGCTTTGTTAGGAAGACGTGAAGGGATCCTCTCTTTGCAGACACGGCCAGCAGTTGCCCATCATCAGTCCACGACAGCTGATCTAAACCTACAACATCAAATTTTGCAGAACAAGGTCATTTTGTCCCAGAGACCCAAGACTCAACTTTTGCAAGATGACAGCTTCAAGGCTTCATCACAGAGAAGTATTTCTGCAAATCTTATATCTTTGCATCTTGCAAGACATTTATGTCTATCAATGGAGCTTAATGTCACATGCAACATTACACGTATTGGCCTACACCCCCACAGTTAATCTTTGCTAGTGGACTGGTATTTCTGTTCCTTGCTACCTTCCCACTGCAGCCCAAAAGCTCCTGGAAATGCTGCTCCTGGAGAACAAGGAACCTGCAAGAACCTTTTACTCCAGGAGCAAAGTAAGGAGGAAGTCAGAGGTCTGCAGTGGGACAACTGAACTGGAATAATCCTACCCTCTTCCACTAGATTTACAATGGAATCCAAGTTATTATTGTAAGTTCTTATTTAAATTGCTAGTTCACTCTCAGTCTGGGGGACATTAAGTTACATTCAACTTCAAAAGATGCTACATTAGTGTTATCTCACTTGTGTAATCTTGCCTTTCCACACATCAGCTCAACGTCACTTTCTTGGGTTCTCTTGTTTTATCCTAACATCCCTATGAAACAGGCTAAGCTAAGAGATACTGACTAGGTCAAGGCTGTTTGCGATGACCCGCACAGATAAGAAAAGATTTGAACTTAAGGTCATTCTGATCCATATCTAATATACTGTTATACCACATTTTAAAAAAAATATAAAGATGAGAATATATATATTAAAAGGTCTGGCATAATATTTATTATCTATTTATATACATTTCTATCCTACCCTATACCCGAAAGTCTCAAGGCAGGTTACAACATAAGACATAAAAATCACCTAAGTTAGTAGATAAATGCCTCTTTTCTACTTTTCTACTAACTCTGTAGTTTATAATGCCAATAAAGGCTTTGGAATTGGAAATCACCTAAAAAGTATTCTAAACTGTGCACAATAAAAACTGTTTAAAATCCTGAAAAGCCTATTAGAATTCCTAAAAACCTATTATAATCCTGAAATTTCCAAAAGGGGGAAACTATCTCTTTGGCCAAAGGCCAGGGTAAATAGGTGAGTCTTTACCAGTTTTCTAAATATGGCAAGGCTTCCCATTTGGAAACTGACATACCTTTATTTTCATCTTCTAAGTTTATTATTGCATACATTTCATTTAGGTCTGACAGGTCATGGATCTTAATGCTGTAACAAACAGAGAACCCCCTTTTAATATTTATCATGTAATCGTGTGCTACAAACTATCAATATTTTAGTTGTACAACTATGGGAAACAAATAATTGTCAAAAATAACATAAATCTAGAAATAAAGTTCAGAAATCATGAAGTCAATCATTTAGCTTTATGACTATTGAATGAACAGTTACACTCTTCTGAATCCACTGACTATAACAGACTTAGAAGGGTGTGGTTCTGTTTAGAATTGCCCTTAAAGTTTGCAAAGACAATCCACAAATAAGAAGTTACTTCGACAGTCTTTGAGATGGTAATCCTGTCTAGACCTCCGCAGAACCCTGTTGCGAAGAAAACAAGACACTTGTGAAAGCAGAAACATCAGAAACTATCAGAATGGGATTAAACTAGAGCATTCTGATAACTAAACTAGAACATTCCAATAACCTTTAGAAAGACTGTCACCAGCACAAACTCCCTGCATCTGCCTGAATGCAGTGGATTAGGTATGGACATTACAGCATACAAGACTCCTGGTTCACCGCTGTATACCACTTCTTTCAGACACAAAAGGTAATTTGGCACAAATCTTAATTGTGTAGAATTCAGTATGAATCTTAGAACTACATAGAGTGTGGGATCATAGTTAATCTTTGTAATTCAGCAGTCTGTTCCATGCCTGGAAACTCCAACGCATGAATGAATCCCTAACATCCATAAATTAAAAGGACGGACTCTAAACTGTGTGTGAATTACTTTTTGCTCATGAATTTATTCCATCCTTTACTGGGCAGCACATCCACATATACAATCCTTATTTTCCATCTGATGGCACAAAGTCCTTTGGATACAAGTGGCAGTTGCTAAAGTATTTTCACGCATTCCCAGCATTTTCACTAACAAGCATCCATCATTTGCTTTGAGATATCTGGTATTTTAATGGCCTCATCCAGAAAACACAGTCACTCACCAGTTATCTCCACACGATGCAGCTTTGTTGAGCGACTGTGATATTGCAATGCTTGTCAAATTATCTTTATGATTGCAAACTTGTAAGATTTCATGACCAATCTCTCGAATGTGTGTAGAGATCACCACAAAGAAGCCGAGCGAGAAACCAATCATGATATAACCATCCCCATACCTGGAGAGACAGCAATAATGTAATTACACACACAAAGTCCAGGCAACGTGAGTGCAAGAAAACCAATGCAAACAAAAACTGAGGGGAGAGCCACAAATTTCCGAGGTAGCAAAAAATAAATTGGGAATATTTATGGAAATAAAAGTGGTATCTCAATCTACAGTTGAGTGGTGGACAAATGGCTAATTACACATCTTTTCTTTTCAAGGACACTATTTCAGTCATGAAGTACGCACAGAAAACAGATTTTAAACCCAGTAGGCTAAGAACTGTGTCAGAATTGTAATGAATCACTTACCATTTGTAAGCCACAATGCTCCCATAGTGCTGTTGAAACTGCAGTTCAATTGGGTTATCGGGATCTTGGAAATTAAAAAGATACAGTATTTTCTTGCCAAGCACAACACTTACCTGTAAAAAAGTGAAATAGGAATAGTGGAATAGTCACTACTGGAATGGGATTCATGCTCTCAGACACACTTTGCAATTCAGTTCAAAAAAGGAACAGTGTGTGAGTTATTTTAAACAAAAACAAAGGGCTGTGGGAAAGCCCTTTGGAGGGGGTGGGGAAGCACTGGAGAAGGGCCATCCCTGCCCACCAGCCCAGTTTGGATTAGGCTGTTAAGATGCCTTGAGCTAAGAGGGAAAGTGGGATATAAATGTCTACATAAATAAACACATTGAGTCATTGCTAAATGTCTGTATGTGCTATTTTTGTATCAGCATTGTGAATTCCTCCAGAGCAAAATTAACCGAAGCACAATTAACACAATTAGCAACTTGTCTTGTCTTCAATCACTTACTGTGGTCTCGCTTCCTGAGGTTCTGTCATCTGTCTTCATGACTATGAACTGCATATCACTGGGTTCTCCTTTCACTGTTCCCTATAAATAATAAATGTAAAAAGTTAATATTCATATCACAGAAAAGTACATTGCGAATAGAAATCCATACATGATTAAGAGTTTATTGCAAGCTTTAAAACCATTAGATGGTGTGATAAAATAATTCACTTTCCTACATTTGCGTATTTATTTACAAAGATGAGGACAGAACTTTTATTCAAGTTTATCTTGTTCTGTTCCTTTCAATTGGTGTTTGGATTTTTTAACATTGCTATGGTATGCATTCAGTGTAGATATTGTGTTTGGAGACATTCTCATTACTTCAAAGATAGGAAACACTCTCCTATCTGTAACCTTTTTGCCCTCTCAACAAACTGCATTGAAATTCCCAGGTACGGCATTCCTCACTCGAGGGATTTTCTCCCACAACTCTCAGGCAGGTAGTAGAGAGCCTCTGCATAACAAAGGCAATGAAAATTATTGATGCAGACTTCCGCACACGCAAAATAATGCGTTTTCAAACCACTTTCACAACTGTTTGCAAGTGGATTTTGCCATTCCGCACAGCTTCAAAGAGAACTGAAAGCAGTTTGAAAGTGCGTTATTCTGCATGTGCGGAATGAACCTCTGCTAGAAGAAAAAAAAACTCTTTACACAGCCAAGCATTTGGTGCAGTGGGGTGAGATCAATGAAGGGCATGGAACAAAGTGTGCCTTCTTCTCCCCACCATGCTCCGCTTTCGTAAAAGTAAAAAAGAAAAGAAACAAATATGCTTTACACTTGAACAGGCAAACTGTAGCAGCATTCTCTCACTTCCCCCAGGTAATGAAAATTTAAAGATGGCCTGAAGAAATGGACATTGAAAGCAGAGAGCAGCTTAAGACAAAGGGCCTTGGCATGTTGAATTTGGATCCAAAAGCCAGAGATGTAATTCAGAATACTCTTCAGAAGGCAACACATAAGGTGCGCTCAGATCAGATTTTTTTATTTGAATGTACATGCCTATTTAGTTACAAATGTACATACTGCTTCTCTCTTCCATTTGTGACGAACCAAAATCATCACTACTGGCTAAAATCAGGATTCTGATTTACAATCGTCTATCTTCTGCTTTCTCTTTCGCCATAAAAAATTTCACATATGAAATTAACAGCATGTTACAGTTAACAGTTACAGTCTTCTGGATAACAACAAGTTTATTACCACTCGGATAGTGTCCCCTTCATGGTTACTAATTGTTATCAATTTGTCTTCACCACCTAATGCTATAAGTTTCCCATTGCTCCAACAGCCGGACGTGATTCGCTTGGTGTGTTTACCTGATAAAAGTAATGCACAAATAAAAGCCAGATTAAATATTTTTGCTTCCTAAAGAATAATATTAAAAAATATTTAGAAATGAGCAGCATATAATTTAAGTAATTGTAACTGAGCGACCCATGAACCTTTTTTTCTCCTCACATCTTTGCCAGGAAGCCTCAGTGCCCAGTCAGGTTGCTATGACAACCCCAAATAGTACCCAAAGTCTTGCAAGGTGATCTCACGAAATTTCAGTCAAAAGTTAGTGTTGTTGCTGCAACCTGTTGCATGCCAAGGTCTCTGGCTTTGATTGTGCTGCGAGGACCATCTCCAAAATATGCTGCCATTTGCCAAGCATCGCTTGACCCCCCGATCCTTGGTAGAGGGCAACGTGCTGTGCAGTAGGTCCTGTGGCACAATGCAAGGCAAATACTTTGCCACAAAGTTGGGTTGTCTAAGCAACCCAAAAAACCAACCATTTTCATGAGTGTGCAATGTGTGTTCACAGTATCAGTCTGCAGGACACCACAGATGCATGCACCAATCAAAGGTGGGGGAGGGATTGTTGGATTCTTATGTCTACCTGGAGATCACCCCAACTAAGAAGAAACCTCTCCTCTTTTTGCATGCAGCTGTTACTTGAATTTTGTTATCTAAATCCAGATATTTAATAGTACCATTATCTCACTAAATGGACACAATGCTATTATCAAAATGAAACACCAATCTAGACAAATATCTTACTACCTTTTTATAGAAAGTGACGTAACAGACAAATGGTTAGATACAGCTTTTTTTTTACTCAATCTCAACCAATCCCCCTCCTTATTACTGTCCCCACCTCACACAGTGTTTGTCCATTCATGTCCCATGATCCCCAGCATAGCCTTATGGTGGTCAAAGGAGACCCTTTTCTCCCACTTCCTCTATAAGGGGTCTGCAGGGGTCTGCAACCTGCAGCTCTCCAGATGTTCATGGACTACAAATCCCATCAGCCCCTGCCAAGATGAACATCTGGAGAGCCGCAGGTTGCAGACCCTTGCAACTGAAGATCTGGCTGGATCTAACCCAAATAATGTCCCATTACACACCATTAAATATCATTTAAATGTTTAGTTTTCTCTATCTGCTCTCTCTTTTTTGACAATGACTTCATTGTGGCACTGACCGAGGATAGGAATCTTGCGAGAAGTTTGGTGATTATATATTAGCAAGTTTCCCTTGGCTGTTCCAGCAGCAAGTAAGGCTTCCGTTTTCGACCAGCGCAAGAAAGACATCAGTTCCCTGCAAGACAAAATAATTTGGGCTGTCAACCATTTAAAGGCATTTTAATGAATTAACACATTTTCATATTTTCAGAAATCGACAATAAGAATAGAGTCCATGGTTCAAAAACTGTTTAATAAAACTTAGGCCATTCCATGGCACCATTATACTCGATCACATATTAGCTGTTTTGCATTCAAATGTTTACTGAGTTTATAAGTCTTCCTTAGTTAATACTGTGTAAAGCTGAAAGAAGCTGGAGTCAATGAGGAGATATGGGAGAAGAGATTACAAAGAATGAACTTACTGCTGTTTGTTTGATAAAACTATGAAGAAAATACAGGCGGGAGGGGAAAAAGGGGAAAATGTATTATTTGAAAACGAATGAAGAAGAGTATTAATATAAAATGGAATATTCAAATGATACAATAATTTTTTAAAAATACTGTGTAAAGCAGTGGTTCTCAACCTGGGGGTCGGGACCCCTTTGGGGGTCGAATAACCTTTTCACGGGGGTCGCCTAAGACTCTCTGCATCAGTGTTCTCCATCTGTAAAATGGATACATGTTAGGGTTGGGGGTCACCACAACATGAGGAACTGTATTAAAGGGTATTAGGAAGGTTGACAACCACTGGTGTAAAGGATAACAGCCCACACAGTCACTTCTGGATATGCTGACATAACCCCTATCTCACTCCTTTCCCATGCTGGGATCCAGGGACCTCAAAAACATGTGGAGATCCCTATGCTCCCTCTTCTCTATAGGGAACAGGCAGGATAGAAATGTGAAAAATAAAAATAAATAAATAAATTATTTTAATCAGTAGAGATCATTCAAGAAGTGGCATGAGAATCAAGGAGAAACCTGGAAAATCTAGCAAGACTTTGCTCAATGTCCTGTCTTCTAAATAGGGACCCTCAAAGCATTTCAGAAGAAAAGGAAATTAGATCTGCCTTCTTTGTACCATCGAGAATGTCAGTACTCATAAAGCCTGTGCTCTTGACACAGAAAGATCATTGCCAAAATGTTATATTGACCATGACTGAAAACCAGTCATCCCGCAAACGCTGTTTCCTTTATCAACTCCACATTTTAATCATATATAAGATATTATATATACATTAACTTCAATATGAAAATTTTTCATACCTCATGCCAGTATCCACCTGGCTGGTTTTGTTTGTGTTGGCATCCCACAGATAAATGGAACTGGATTTATCAGCAATTATTGCTAGGGTATCTCCATCTTGATCCCAGTCCATTGCAATGCAGTTGCTAAATCAGCACAGAAAGCATTTATCAGAAGTTCTTAAATCAGATTTGATAGGAAAAAAATATTACACGGGATGAAAATGCAAAACTTGCTCAGATTCCCTGATGGAGACATGAACATTCTATCATGCTGGCCTTCAAAAATTGAGGACAGCCTCTTCCTAATCTCATCGAAGTACAACTCTCCCTAACTGCTGATGGACAGAAGAACGGCCACGCTGGATCATCCCAACAAGTCCACGGAGACTGCAACAGCATCATCCCAACTGTGCTCCCCAGCAACTGATTTAAGGAGGCATATTCCCTCTGGTACTGGGAGGAGTAGACTTCCACACAAGTGCCTCTGTTCATCCACTATGACTGTTACTGTGTTTCCACAAAGTCATATTAAAAAGTTAGCATTTCTCTTCTTTAGACAGAAAAATGAACAATGAACTAAATTATTTCTTGCAACATTTATCCCTATTTTTTGCTTAAAATTTTTTTGCTTAACACATTTTCAGTCCTTTGGTAAGACTCACCCAGATAGACTGATTTCATTTTTCTTTTGACCATGGCGATCAAATATTTTTACAGTGTGATCCGACCTATAAAACAAAAAGATTAGCAAGATGACAACCTTTTAAAAATAACAGTAGATCTTAGTTTATCTAAAGTTAACACACACAAGCAGAAGTTGGCATAAAAAACAATTTTCACATCCAGCTACACCTGTGAATTGTCATATTAACACTGTGACTGTGTGTGTGTGTGTGTAAATGTATATATAAATGTAGTGTTAATACTTATAGTCTTAAAATATGTTATCTTACCCGGTAATAGCAATGAAGTTTCCTAATGTCTTCTGCCAAGCAAATTGCACAGGGGAACCAAGCACAGTTTTTTCTAATAGGGAAAATACTCTCTGTGGAAAGAAAGTGACAGTTTAGAAAAAAACAGAAGTGTAATTTTTTTTACATCCTAAATATATTTACAAAATATAACTGAAACACATAAAAGTCAATTCCTAACAATTTGTTGCATTACTCTGATTGAGAAACAGAAAATTTTTGGAATGGACAATACAAACAAGAGATGTTGCTGTTCCTAATTACGCCTATTAAAATATACACAGGAGAGACTGTATGAGACTGGAGAGAGCCTTATTTGAGTACATTAAAATAACAGATTCGTTTACAAAAGGGCAAGAGCTTGCTAACACATGTGGGCAAAAGTGCTTCAAGTTTAGGAACTACAAAACAAAACCCAGTGGAAACCTAAAGATCAATGCCATTAAACAAAGAACACGAGAAATATACAAGTATATTGCAGCAGGCCTTGAGAACAGAAGTGGGCAGAAAACTTGTCTGTTCTCTGGACTTTTCTGCAAACAATACATGCGATTTTGCTTTCCTCCAGTGCTACATGCCATGGGTGTATTCCTCTGTGGAAGAAAACATTATGTAGCGATCACCTCTAAGCTTTCTGATTCCCGCAAGGCAAATACACAGCCTGGAGATTCTCAGGTGGATTCTTGGGGGAAAAGTAATAATTCTTACAAGCATATATTAGTGCAAAAACGCCAGCTTGTGGTCTAAAACTGGTAGACCAAGAGTTTACTAAAACTGGTAGCTAAAACTGGTAGACCAAGAATTTACTAAGCACCTCATCCCTTCATACACCCCTCCAAAACAAACAAGCCAGTCCTCTCTAACTTACATTATATATACCCAGAAGAGTGGATATGTCTGTCCTTGAAGATTCAATGTTGAGTGTACATCTCTACATCAGGGTCCCTGAGGGAGAGCTGTAGCGAGGGAGAACTGCGCCCGGGGCATGTGTGTACCCTGTGCCCCTGCCCCACAACGCCCCTGCTCCGGGGTGCGCCTGGTGCAAGACGTCTCCCCCGGCGCTACGCCACTGCCCTGAGGCTGTTGGATGTTCAGATACCCCAAAGCAAAAAGAATAACTGCTATATGTCACAACAAGAAGCAACCAAATCTCAAAAGGTTTTAGCCTGCGATCTACATTCAAAATCTTGACTTGATTCGGCCTGATGTGCTCACATTTGAAATGTAGTGTGCTCACCAGTTTTCACACTCTGAGGATATGGGGAAGGGGAAAAGCCAGCTTCCAGATTCAAGTTGGTTGTAAGCTCTGAAATCTAGTTTTCTAGAAATAAAGCGCTAACGTAGAAACACAAGCCTACTAACTCTTACCAATAAGGACCCAAAACAACACATTAAAGAAGCATTTAAAAGTGAGGAGACTCCATCTAAAGTGAACATGTGTGGCCATGTGCCCCCTTTGCTGTGTTGTGTTGGGCACTTGGGGCTCCATGCCTATTCTATTTGCCAAGGCAGAAAAAGACTTCCCTACAGTTCCCTTCAGACTTCCCTACAGTTGCAATCCCCCCGCAACAGATCTCCAGTGATTTTTACCAACAGCGTGGCAATTAAAAACTCATCAGGCAAAGCTCTTCCTTATTAATGAATGTCCGTGCAGTGTGGAGGCAAGCTTTACTTGTTGAACAGCTGCCAGTCTTGGATTCTTTTAAAAAAAAAGATTAAGAAGTGGAACACAGTACTGCTCAGTACATTCCTTTGTGCCTTTTAACTGCTGCACAGCACAGAAAATTGCAGAGCTCTCCCCTCTGAGTCTCCATGCTGTGGGAGTCTTCACTTGGCAAAAATGTAAAGACGCTATAAATACTGTAAATTTAACCCCACCCCCGGGAACACTACCTGTAAAATGTATTGTCGAAGGCTTTCACGGCCAGATTCAACTGGTTCTGGTGGATTTGCCGGGCTGTGTGGCCGTGTGTAACAGACTTACCCGTGATACACCTCTGAAGATGCCAGCCACAGATGCAGGCGAAAGGAACAAGATCCACCAGACTACGGCCACGCAGCCCGGAAAACCCACCAGAACTACCTGTAAATATATCCTTTCTGTATCAACCAACTTAGTTTTAACCAGTAAAATTAAATAAAAAGTCTAGAAGCAAACCCGCCACCTTGTTACATGGTAGATTTAACAATCCAGAAAAGTTTAATAGATTGTGCCCGTGTAATGCTGGCTTAGTCGAACCTTTGGCCCACCAATTATTATACTGTCCCAGATTCAAGGAATTCAGATGTGAACCTTATTCCCTTATGTGAATATTACTCCCTTATTTTCAACTGATCGCCCTGATTTATTTAGATTACTTGCTGGATAATCCAGATCCTTCCTTCTGTGGGATAGTGGCAGACTTCCTCTTGGAAATTATCAAAAGCCGGCAGATATGTTTTACTTAACATTTTATTCTTTGGGTATCCATTTTTTTAACCAGTTTTTCTCTTGCTGTATTTATTTTATTGTTTATTATGCCAATAAAGGCTTGATCGATCGATCGATTGATTGGTAAAGCAACCATTTACTCCAGCATAAGTTTTCCGGAGTCAGAAATCACTTCATCGGATTCACTTGAAGAAGTGACCTCAGACTCTGCTGCTAAAATAAACGGGCTTCGCCTTTAAAGCCCTACAGGAACCCGGTTCATTGTCCTGCAGCAGATTTATCAGGCCTGTTCCTCCGAAATCTCTCTAGTCTAGCGGGTCCCCCTTTGCCTTTCAACAAGTGCACGGTAAGGCAGCAAAAACCCAACGGCTCACCCTCCACCTCTGGGTCGCTATGATCGGGAAAACGCCACCTGTTGAATGTCTACTCTACATCACTCTAGTCTATTACAAGGCGCAGGGAGTTCCGCGGGAGGGGAGGAAGGAAAAAGCAACAGCTATCCCTAACTACTATTTAGAGAGAGGGGGGCCTAAAAAAAATCTAGAGAAGCCATTTGAAAGATGCGACAGGGGCCTTCTCCTTCTTCATCCGAACTGAAGCCCCTCAGGGATAAGGGGCTCCCTCATAGGCCTTCCTGGCTGCCCTTGAGGAACAGGCTTTCCCACAGCAGGCGCTTGGACCATCCTGGGGGCATCCGCGCGCACGCGCATACCCCCTCCCCCCGAAATGACTGCCCCTCTCCACTTTACCTTCATCTTTTCGCCCTAGGATGGGAAGGCGAAACGAGCCCTCCTGTGCGCACGCGCATCCCAAGCACCCCAGCCGGGCACCGCCCCTCTAAACAGCGTCCGCGTCACCCGGGAGATGGCGGCTGGGCGGGGCCGAAGTTGGAGGGAAATCGCGGCCGGCGCGCACCCAATCAGGACGAGGGAATCGACGCGCGGCCGCGATCGCTGGCCAAGCGGAGGCCACGCCCCATTGTGCAAGCAGCATTGACCAGAAGGGTGGGAGGGGAGAGTGCTGCGGTGCGAGTTTGCTGCGCTCTAACGGCTAGTCTAGTGTGTTGGAGATGTAACCGTACCATCTTCTACAAACGGTAGCCAGCAGTGGAATTTTCTTTGACGAGAAGGATAGATTGTTAAGGCAATGGGTTTCTTGTGCATTTTCCATACCCTTCCACAAGCCAACAACGCATTATTTTAAAAGCACTTCAATAGATATTTATAAATATCGACCGAGTGCGCTACTGGCTTTGATTTATGATCGTAAACGCCAACGAAAAGCAACTATCATACGTTCATGGATGTGTTAATTCAATTATGTGATTACAATAAGAGTCTCTGGGTATCTGAAAGTCTGCCTCTTCTCCCCCAAGAAGATTCTGTGCCTTTAAGAGTTGTGTTGATGGGCGGAGTTAAGAAAAACTGGGAAAAGCAGTTGGAACTGAGACCTGGGAGAGTTAAGACTGAGAGCTTTCGTTAACTATTCTAATAGTTCCTATTGTTAGCTGTAAATACATTTGTTTAAATCATTACAGTTGTCCTGCCATTCATCGCAACAACCACTGCCTTCACTTATCGCCCTTGCACTGTAACCTGCCCCATAAATATTCTTAATTTGATGTCCAGACATACCTGACGGAGCGGTGTCTCTCAAAAAATTGTATGAAAACAAATGTTGGCCCATTATGCACAAAGTGTCTGCTGCACGATGGGAGTTGATGTCTGTTGTGGCAAGACTTCTTGTAGGGACCTATTTCTTGGAGCCCTGCTTTCACTTTCCATTCTCTCCAGGGCAAGCAAGACTACTTCTAGTATGGCTTTTAAGTTACTTCCCAACCAGAGCAGATTTGTCAATGAGCACAGCTTTGTCCCAGACATCTTCCCTCCGCCCACAGCCAGCTTTCCCACTCCCTTGCACAGGTGTTCATGCCTTCTCCCCTTGAGCCTGTCCCATGTTGCCGGCTCCTTCCAAAGGGTTTCTTCTTTGACTCAGAACTGACAGACACACACTGAAAGCTGATCCAGTATGGACAGGTTGGTAGTACTTGGACACTCCTTAAAATATGAACTCCTAAATGAGTGGATAATGCTTTTTGCAGTAATTATAAAGACATACATTTGACTGGAGACTCATATACTTATTTTTGCACTAATGTAATATATGATTTGTACTTTTGTGTGTGTGTATATAAATTTTGAAGACCTCTGGGTTGAAAGGCATCTGGTCAATCTTGGCAACAGCTTATGTGCTATCATAACAATACTTGTAACAGTTTATGTGCCATCAATGTGGGGGTGGTATTATTGGAGATGCAACTCCTGGATTTTTATTTCCATTAAATGTCCACAATTTTAAATGGTTGTAAATGTTTTTAATATCATTCTTATGAGTACAGTGTAATAAAAATATTCTGTATATACTTAAGGTTTTAATATTCCTTCAGCTTTTCTGGACCCTTTGGTTCTGCTTTTGCTGGCTTGCTCTGGAAATGGATGTCACATTAAACATTCTGATTGGCTCCAGCTGTTGCTGAGTCCATACCCTGCAGGATCTGTGCAAGAACCCTGTCTCTGTGCTCCTTGGATAGACACTACACAACCAGGCACAATTTAAACTCTTTAACTACAAAAGAAGCACACACAATGCTGAGCATCTGCAAAAGCATTATGGGTATTTTATTGGCTTTCTTTTGCAAGCTGCAGATGGTCAAATGATATCAGAGGCCAGGATCCAATTGAAGAGGCTCCCAAGCACATATTGTTTCTAAATAGCCATACCTTAGGGCCATTTACTTTAGGGGAAAAGGGACTCAACCTTTCCCCTAGCACCATTTCCCCAATTTACGAAGTCCCATGATAGATCTGTTTAACTAACCTGTCCAAGTCAAGAACGTTGGGACAAGAGAACCACCACAGGGTTTCCAGCCTCAAGGTTCCCAGCTCTACAACTGATCTCCAAACCACACAGATCAGATCCCTCAGAGCAATCAGCAGGGTTGAAAGACACACTTTATGGCATCTCATCCTTCCTGAGTTCTCTCCCCTCCACAAACTCTACCTTTCCCAGGTACCAACCCCAGACCTCCAGGATTTTCCCATGCCAGAGTTGGCAACTCTATGCATCCATCATGTATGGCACTCCCCACAATCCCAGGATTGACAAATTAAAAAACAAACTCGGAAATGCCAAATGTGGACCTCTCCATCTTTTCTAGTTTGATCCTGAAGTGTGATGTCCTGTGTTGTTTACTTCATGGCCAACATTATTGCCTTCCATCAGTTTGAAGAATGGCCGTTCAACTCCTTGGTCTCAGTCTCCCTCACGATTTCAGACTTGCAGTGCTTCAAAGTTTGCTAGAATAGAATCTTTATTTAACAGGAGTCTTGCAGACGCAGAAGCAGCATAAGGTGTGTGTGTGTGTGAGAGAGAGAGAGAGTCATGCCCAGAAGCAGAGATCCTTCACTCCAAGATCCATTCACTATATGAAAGGACCTCCTACTGAAACAGTTCAAAGCAGTTTACAATAGTGTGTTGATATTGTCTGGAGGAGAGCAGGATACCAGCACACAGAGAATCTCAAATATTGGCCCAAACCGGAGGCCCGAGGACAAGGTAAGTGCCGGGAGCAAGGAGGGAAGAAGCCGCTGCCGCTCACTGGGCAGCGAAGCTGAGGCGGCAAGCTTCAACAAGAGCGCTTCCGAGCGCTCTGGGGAAACGCCGGCTTCGCGGCGGTCAGGCCCCCTGTGCGAATGGCGGCCTGGGGACGGCGTTTTTGCCGTCCCCAGGCCACCATATTCCGCCCGTGCGGAAACGGCCTTAGATTCTCTGGTTTACACTGGTTGTGTTGTGCTTGCCACATTGGCCCATGTTTCTGCTGAATTTCCCTGGTTCCATGTTAGCTTGTTGGTTTGGTTTGAAGTGGGAGGCCTTTTACCAGTGGTTTCTTGGGTGTTTGGCTCTTGGCTCTTTTGCCCTGGAGAATATGTGGATGTTTTTCCTGGATAGGAGGATGGTAAGGGGCACCTTGTTCAGAGAGCAGTAGAATTGAACCATTTGATCCAATTTACTTGAAACTTAGGGGGGTTTAGTGAAAAGATAGCACTAACTCTGCAGCAATTTTGGGAATATGTGCTTGAAAAACAGCCAGTCCAGCCCCCTGGAAGATTTCCCATAGGGAATAATACACCTAAATAATTTTAGAACTGAAAAAAATCTCCAAATCAGAATATCAAACTGGTATTTGGGACCTGACTATCTTCAAATAACAGTAATTATGCCCTCCCCAAAATCCAAAGAATATTGATTTTTTTCAGGTACACATTCCTACTGGTAAGGAAGTACGGTAAATATTTTGTGCCCCATTCAGAGTCTAGATCATCATCTAAATTATTTTTAAAAGGCCAAAACAACTTTGAATTTCCAGTATTCATGAGTCATAGAATATATACACCTGAGTTAACAAAAAAAAGCAGGACATGTACGCCAAAAAAGCAATTATTTTTTAAGCCAATAGATAATTGTGAACCTCAAAATTGTATTTTAAAAGTTCCAAATGTGCAAAGACTTTAGGAA
The DNA here is from genome assembly GCF_021028975.2 of Sphaerodactylus townsendi. Taxonomy (NCBI): domain Eukaryota; kingdom Metazoa; phylum Chordata; class Lepidosauria; order Squamata; family Sphaerodactylidae; genus Sphaerodactylus; species Sphaerodactylus townsendi. The sequence continues at coordinate 12,237,790 of NC_059434.1, forward strand.
TGAGATATGTTCCATTTACTTTCAAAATCTGCTCCTTGAGTTTACAGTTTCAGAGTTTTCAAGATAAAAGTACAATAATATGTTACAGAACATATTTGGAAACATAAGAAACAAGGCACAAAAGAAAAAAATATAAACTTTTCAGAGAACACTCGGAACCCAAGTCATTCTGAGTAGTGTAACAGCTCAACACAATAAGGTAATTCTAAAGAAAATCAATTACACTATTAAATAATTTAATCACATGAACATGATCCTTGGAAATACTGGTAGTGTTTTTTATTTGAAAGTGCTGAACATCCAAAAAGGATGTACCACTTGTAATATGATGCCCACCCGTCTTAAAGTAACACTTACTATAAAATACCATAAGGAGTTTTGACTTTATAAAAAGATTTGCACAACTCCTATTTTAAATGTAATTAAAATTAGATACATGGAATTTCAGATAATGGAATGCTTCAGAAACTATCAAAGGAAGTCACTTTCAATAATATTTCAGATATCCTCCGACCTCTCTTCCTCGGTCTGCTTTTAAGAGGAAACCCACAGAATTAAAATGGAATCAGGTTCAGAAAAAAAATGAAATTAGATATAAATATTCATTGTGTACTGAATGTTACATAAAACATTACAAAATCCAGCAAATTAACTAGATGCTTCAAAGCATCTGGAAAATTATCCGACAGAAGATTTCATTAACATACTAAGACCATTATTAAAGTAAGGCTTCAGTTGAACAAAAAAAAAGGCCGTGGTGTGAAGAGTTAAATACAGGCATCCATTGTATAGGATTTCTCAGATAAGACATACAAGTAATTGCCTCAACTTTGTCTGCATTTGCTTCTCTTTGTACAAGCCACAACAAAAATATTTTCAACAAAGGAAAGCCAATACTTGCATCATGTAACTACCAAAACCTTACACCTTATGAGAATGAAATAAATCGAACTGGGCTTCAAACAAAACCCCAAAATGTTCTTCCAGAGTGTCTGGGATCAGGAGCCATCAGATATAAAGACCACTCACTTTTTCAATCTGTGTTTCAAATAGAAGATGTTTGATAGCAGTCGAGCCGGCTGCAGTATGTTCAGTTACAAGTAAATGTACACACATTGCATTCTTGGTTTTAAAGTGCGTAACGGTGTTCCATTTTTTTTTAAAAAAAGCTTTAGCTAACAAATTAAGACCAAACGCTTTGTCCTGTGAAGATACACAGTACCTCATTTGATGATAATTTAATACTTTGGGACAAAACCTCATGGAGAGTCTAAAGAAGAGAAGTATATCTTGGCAATTAGAGTTTTACAGTCACAACGCAGGCCCCTGCTCTTCCTAGGCACAATGGTGCAACCTGTGTGAATAGAACAAAAACAGGCGCATCACAGTGCAGATTTATTACACAGATTAATGAGTCGATAAAATTACAAATCACAGATCTAAATATTTTGCAAAACTGTAGGAATTTCCCCCCTGCCTTTCATTTCAAATACTGTTTAGCTTGGGCACAGCCCAAGAACCCTTTATTATGAAGTCTGGGCTCAGTTCCAGAAATGGTAAAGTGGAATACTCAGCATATATCCTAAATGTCACCTGTTTATAAGGATTCCAACACCTGGTGGCACCTTTTGCATAACTAGGCCTATTCTGATAGATCATGTGTGAGTACTGATAGATGGTCTCCAGTCCAGATATGCCTCAGCTAGCCTGATGTGAGCCAGTAGCTTAGGCAGCTAGAACAGAAGGAACAACTTTCAAATTTAAATTCCAGTACTGTTTCCAAGAGCTCAGTCTTGGAAATTTGGTCTCCAGCATCATGTAACAGCTGGAAATATTGCTTGGTACTCGTCATCTAAATGAGAAGGAAAGCAATTCTGAACTGCCAAGAGTTATCTGTGTTGGAATTATGTAGTCACAGCCAGTCTTCACAATACATCCCAGGTTGCCATTCTGCTAGCAAAATGTTATGCTGGTGGACTGCCAGTTCTATTGGCAAAAAAGCTGTGGCAATTTCCACTGACTTCCTCCTCCAAATGCATTCTGCACCTGGCTGCCACACTACCCTGAAGGTCCCTTCACTCCCAAGGAACAGGACTGGGAGGGAGCCATGTGGGCTGCAGTGGGATGACATTTCGCTCTGCAGGCTTCTTTCTGTGACTGTTACGTAGGATCCAACCCAGCGTTTCCAGGTCACAACATGTGGCTTCTAGGAAGGTAGCACTTTTCATTAAATACATTAAATACAGGTTCTGGTTTCTCCGTTTCTTCCAGGAAATCATAAATGAAAAGATATAGATGCTTGCACCAAGAGGAACAGAAATCTGAGAGACTGCCTAATCCATCTAAATGGGGGCATAGCAGGGATCCACCTCTGACTAGACAACACTAGACAAACCTGCTTCCTGACCTTCATTTGTGGCTTTGGCAACCCCAGTTAAAGACAGCTGAGAATAATGTATTATAGTATATGTCCTGACTTTCTATAAAGCAGTGGTTCTCAACCTGAGGGTCGGGACCCCTTTGGGGGTTGCCTAAGACTCTCTGCATCAGTGTTCTCCATCTGTAAAATGGATAAATATTAGTGTTGGGGGTCACCACAACATGAAGAGCTGTATTAAAGGGTCATGGCATTAGGAAGGTTGAGAACCACTGCTATAAAGGATGAAGTGACTTCTATAGAACAAGCAATTGAATGTATGATGCTATTGTGCTGGTTCATCCAAGCTAATATATCTATCCTGATTATCAGTGAACATCAAAGTTTTCAGACAACGCTCTTTGCCAATCCTCCTATCTCAGAAACTTTTATCTGGAGTTGTCAGAACTGAGTCTTTTGAATGCAAAGTATTGCTGAGTTATGCACCTTCAAAAACAAAAACTACAGATCTTAATACCTGTGTCCACTCGTTTGTCTGTGGGTCATAGGATTCCACTGTGTTAAGGTATGTTTGCCCATCATATCCTCCAACTGCATATAATTTATCTCCGAGAAGACAGACTCCCACAGCGTCTCTGCTAATGCTCATGGAAGCCACAGCCGTCCACATATCTGTTTTGGGGTCATATCTGGAAAAAAATAAAGTCAAACTGAATCAGCCCAAGATCTGACACGAAAATATCACATATGTTAATCTAGCCTTCATTTGTTAAACAGGATTGCAGTTACCTGTAACTGTTGTTCATTGAGTGGTCACTCATGCAGTCCCACAAGCATACTGCGAATGTGCAGGCCTACCATGGAGAGGTTTTTGAAGCTAAAAAAGGCCCGAGGGCCCTCTGTCCCTTCCTCCATGCTATTTCCTGCCTTTTCCAGTGGGATAAGGAGGGAGTGGAGTCCCCTTCCCTCAGTTCCCATCTTCTCCCACTGGAATGAGGAATAGTTGTCAGATTTAGTTAAAAGCTCACAACAGGACAGGAGAGAGCGAGCGAGCGAGCGAGCGAGCGAGAGAGAGAGAGAGAGAGAGAGAGAGAGAGAGGGAGGTCTGACTGCACAGGTGACCCACTCAATGAACAACAGTTACAAGTAAGTGCAATCCTGTTTTCATCATCATGGTACCTGTGCAACCTTGTGAGTGGATTGACCAATCTTAGGAAGGCAAGTGTGTTCCCAATATTCTTCCCAATCCTGGGCAAATTGTTTGCAATGCATGATCTGCTAGATGCAGTACTCACTGGTTGCATGATTACTACTATTTTTGAGGTTGAGATACAACCACTTTCCCCAAAGCTTCAAAATGGATTGCTGACTGTGGCAGGACATGAATCCAAGTTGGCAGTAAGTCCACCTGTCTCATGCACTAGCCCCGTGGTGGCGAACCTTTGGCACTCCAGATGTTATGGACTACAATTCCCATCAGCCCTTCCATGCTGGCAAGGGCTGATGGGAATTGTAGTCCATAACATTTGGAGTGCCAAAGGTTTGCCACCACTGCACTAGCCTATAAACCTCATAGCCAAGACTAGTTCTGTCAACTAGTTCCAGTTACGTTATCTTTTTCTCACTTTTCCTCCTTTTCTCGCTTCCTCCTGCACCATGAAGCCAAATATATTAAATGCCTGCTTTCTTTTAGAGTGCTACAAAAGAGGAACATGAATGGTTTTGTAACAGGTAAAAGCAGCCAAAATTCTCATGGCTTCAGTCTGGTGAAAAGTAATTAACCTTTACCAAAGATAACTACTTAAAAATAAAATTGACTTCTACTAAAGTGCGAGTTGGCTCCTCTTCTACTGACATGATGTATCACTTCTGTTACCTTTGTGGTCAATTCTTCCCTTTTCCTCTAGGCTGAAATGGAGGGAGAGAGATGGGAAAGCTGCCCTTCATCTAGTGCAAATATTGCTAATTTTAGAGTTGTAATGCACATTCTTACTTGGGCTTCCTGGAACAACTGAAGCCAGCATCTTTACCTCAGCGTTTTATCGGATCCTTACCTTTCCACACAGTCAGACAGTCGGGAGGTCAGGGAAGCGGGTGCATCATGTCCTCCAATGGCATAGAGGAACCCGTTCCAGGTAGTAACTCCAACACCCCCTCTCCGTTTTGACATATGAGCACACAGCATCCACTTGTTAGTATGAGGATCAAAGCATTCTACTGATTTAAGACAAGAGCTGCCATCTCGACCACCAACTGCATATAATCTGTGAATACATATTAGGAATTTAACGAAGCAGTAATTTTTAACCGCATACAGATATACAAAGAAAGGAGAGACTCATGCTGATACAGAATTAGACGTGTTACTCTTGTAGAGTAAAAATCACGAGAAGCCTAACATATTGAAATCTTCCTCAGGGGCAAGAGAGTCTGATGTTCTTTTTTCTTCAAAGGAAACTCTCTCAGGATGCTCTCTCTGAAAGGATTTTCTTTGTCTTGTTTATTGTCTGATGTTGCTGGTGTTAGATGCTACTTACAATTTCTTGATAACAATGTCAATCATCGTTCCTACTCATTAGCTAGTGCGGTTTGCCCTTTTCTGCTGCATTAATTTGAAGCTAGTTGCATTTATGTGTGGATTTGCGTAAAAGTTGTGGAAGAACTAATTACAAATTTACTTTTCATTCCAATAATGGGGAAGACATCTCTTCCGATGAAACTACCAGCCCTTTCTGGACAGGGCTACATTTCCTCTGAAGGAACAGATTCACAGTTGGAGGATGCTATGAGATAGATGACATGATCTTAATCAACAGCACTCCTTTATTCTACTAGTTCTAGTATATGTATAAAAATAGATTTAGCAACAAATATGTTACTAGGTTCTATTTAAAAAATTACAGGAAAATCATTTAATTATTTCTCAAATAAATTCTACTTACTTTCCACCTAGTACTGCCACACCTACTGTACTCCTTGGAGTTGACATACTAGCCACAAAGTTCCACTGGCGTGCCTGTGGATCCCACCTTTCCACTGTATTCAGGTAGCTCCAGCCATCATGCCCTCCTACAGCATACACAGGACCTTCCAACACAGCAACCCCTTAAAGCAAAACAAGCAGATGGTTTCTGAAGATGAAGCTGATATGCATCATAATAGATAGCAATGGCTTTCAAAATATTTACATTCACGAAAGAACCCTTCATATTTTACAGGTCTGTGATCATGTTATACACAGCCACTTCACAGGAGCATTGGCCATAACTACTAGTTCCCATCTTTCTGTGAATATTCCTGGGTTTTAGAAATCCCAATGCCCCCTTGCAGCTCTGCATTTGTGAAGATGACTTGATGAGAGTAGACTGTCTTTCAGAGATGCTTGTTCCCCACTTATTGATATTTTAATTGGGGAATCCCTGTCCGATTACACACAATGTGCTTGTTGCGTGATTGGAGCAAATGTCCGTCGCAGCAAGATTTTTGTACAGACCTGTTTCACCAAGCCCAGCGTTCACTTTCCATTCTCTCCACAGCAAGGAAGACCACTTTTAACATAATTTTGAATTGGGTTCACTGCCAGAGCGGGGAAATTTGCCTGTGAGCACAGCTATGCCTGGAGATTTTCCCTCCACCCACAGTCAGCCTTCCCCCTTCCCCCTCATTCCATGTTGCCAGCTGCTTCAAGTAACAGAAAAGAAGCTCAAACACTCTGCTCAGGTCCAAGTACGGAGATGGAATGGAGACATCCTCTGCAGAACCCGCCACAGGCAACTCCCCTGCCTCAAGCACGGGGGGCTGCAGCTTCGCATGTTCAGACCTCACCTCAGGTCTCCCAGCCAGTGCAGATGGGAGGCCCTGAACAGAAATCTTCTCAGGAGAAGACACCCAGTCCTCCATCTATTTACCCTTATTCTCCTGGTGCTGTGGGGGCTACAGCTGCCCAGCTGCCTGTGGATTACAAATCTCTGCAGAGTTTTGTGGATTTCCAGCATCACAACCCCGGAGGGGGGGGGGGCTGCTATGGACAGGGCGCCAGGACGTTCTTGGTTATCCACAGCTAGTGGTTGGTGGATTACAAACCTGCAGGGAACTGTCTGTTGGCGGCAACTCCTGGGGCTGGCCTGTCGTCCTTAGGTTCCCAATACCTGATTCTGGACCAGGTGTCCCGCAGTTCGGCTGAGCGGTCCATTGACCGGCATTTGGCTGAAGCAGCTAAACTTCGTCACTACGTGCTAGCGGGTCCCCGTCCCGATCTGATAATTTCAAGGATTCTACATGCTCAAACTGCACAAGATTTAAACTATCATTGTTTTTAATTACACTTTTAGAACAGAACACATAGTAGCTCATAGCACAATAATGGAACCACTCTATCTAATGTGAGTAACTTGCACATTGAATCAGATGAAAGTGATCTTACTCACCAAATGCTTTGTAATAAGGTCACCAAGGGTCAAGTTCATGTCTACTTCTGAGACTATATGCAATAAATTATTAAGAAAAACATCCACTGGCTGATGCTATATTAGATGTAATGGCTGTGATTTGGCCTTTTTGTCACCATCATCACTACAGCATTAAGTCCTAATATGTGCTCTTGCTTGAAAATCGTTAGGATTTGGTGCGAATATTCCCATCATTATTGGATTTTTGCATGAACTTGGGGGCTTCCCCAGCTAAAAAAAGACAACCTCCTAATTTGAATTTGGCTGCAGTGCATGGGTTTTTCTATCTATACAATGGGCTTAATTCTGAATTAGATATAATAAATGGGGGACCTGTGAGAAGGTTGGGGGTGGGGGAGGATCTTATTCTTCCAACTTACATTTTCCTCTTTAATTTTCTCCCCCTGGCTTTCCTCTTTGATTTCCTCTGGTAATGCCTACTGCTGCTCCCTTTCTTTTTCTTCCTTCTACCAATCTCCTTTTACTGTTTCTCCCCATGACAGCTTCCCACCCTGTCCCCCCCGCCCACATTTTTGTTTTCCTCTGCCATTTTCAGTTTTATTTCTTTACATTTTTCCCTCCCTCCTATCTTCTGCCCCTCCCTCTATCTTTTGCCTTTTTTAGTCTGTATCTTTCACCCATCCCTCACATTATTAACTAAGGCTTGGAATCTTCAGTAATGTTGGCTGCAGGTTGCCTAGCAACCCCCAAAATGGCTACCAAGATCTCACAATGCAGTCTCACGAGATCTCAGTGGCACACTTTTCTTATGGAAGCAAGCACTGCTTTTATGATTTTGGGTTTTTCCTCTCCTCCCTGCTGTTTTGTAAATCTGGGATTCTGACTGGGCTTGTAAAACAATACTTCATGGCTCCGCTGTGTGTGGGTTTTTCAACTTACTCTCAATTCCAGTTGCATTCTCATGGCAAAACAATATAAATTATTTCAACAAACAAGAGATTCGCTTGACAGATCATACTTTAAAAAGCAGGCTAAGAAAAACTAGCGTACGTACCAAGTCCATGCCGATGAGTAGACATAGGTGGCATTACACTCCAGGTTTTTGTTTTGGGGTTGTAACACTCCACAGTATTCAGTGTTTTCAGTCCATCTCTACCACCGACAACATACAGTTTATCATCCAATACAGCAACTCCAAACTGTAATCGTCTCCCATTCATATTTGCTACAGGAGTCCACATATTGGTACGGAGATCATATTTTTCAATGCTTGTTGCTCCTTAGCGGAAATATGAAATTATATTAACAGAAAAGCCACCTTTGCTATCAGTATTCATTGTAAAAAAAATGACTGAAGCTCTGTATTGTGAGATGATGAGATATCCAACCATATTCTTATGTTCACTAACATGTACAAGAGTATTGCTAGTTATGTATTCTTTCAAAGCACATTCTCAGGATTTTTCAAGATCTAAACAAATACCTGAGCAAACTTGTACAAAATGTATGGTATGATTTAGGAACAATCAACTGGCTTGCATACCTTAGTTAATTCCTTGGTTTTTGTGAATTTTCATTTGCAATCCCTTTAATAATGGTTCAGCACTTATGCAATATTGAATACTAACTAATCAAAATATGCTTCAAATCCAGCTACATTTATAATCCATGTTAAAATAAAGAATGAAAGATTACTTTCCCCAACGATATTAGGTTGGCCTCAACCAGAACCAGGGCTTTCTCGTCCCTGGCTTCAGTTGGGTGGAACGCTCTGTTGGCTGATTCCAGGGCCCTGCGGGATCTCAACCAATTCTGTAGGGCCTATAAGACAAGAGATGTTCCACCGGGTTTTTGGTCATGGCCACCCGCTGCCCCTGTACCATCTTGTCGGCCTCCCAACCATCTTTCATCAATCACCAGCTGATGGCCATTGAATTTACTCCGGTCCTGTACCATCTTCACTGGCTGCCTATCGAGTTCCGGGTCATGTTCAAGGTGTTGGTCTTGGCCTAAGGTGACCAGATTGTCACCTTTTTAAACTGGGACGGGGGCGCACATGCGCACGGCCGCAGGAATGCGCTGCCATTTGGGGAAAAGGGGAGCACCCCAGAAGGCAAAATCGGGACAGTTAAAAAACCCCACAGAACGCGGGACAGATTGGTTTAAGGCGGGACTGTCCCGCCAAAAGCGGGACGTCTGGTCACCTTATCTTGGCCTTTAAGGCCATAAATGGCCTTGGGCCTACATACTTGAGGGGCCGCATCTCCCCATATTGCCCTGCTAGGGCCATCTGGTCTTCGGAGGAGTTCCTATTGGAGGTCCCTGGCCCAAAACATGTTTGGCTGGCCTCAGGGCTTTTACAGTCCTGGCTCCCCTCTGGTGGAACAGGCTCCCTAAGGAGACCAGGGCCCTGTGGGAGTTATTAAGCTTCCACAGGGCCTGCAAAATGGACCTGTTCCACCAAGCTTTTGGCCAGCTGGGCTGATTTCATCACCCCGGCCTCCAGTGGACTCAAGGGGGGGGGGTGCTTATCGCCATCTGTATTCTGTTGATATTGTATATGATTTTATTGGATGTGTATCTATTTTAATTAATAGCGTTTTAAGTTTTGTATATCATTCTCTGTTGCACATCGCCCTGAGCCCCTCAGGGGAGGGAGACTCACAAACAAACAAACAAACATTTGAGCATCTTCCCTCCTCCTTGTTCTGCTTTTATTATTGTGTTGTTTCTGCGGTCCCTCCCATCACTATGATGACACTGGAGTAGGATTATTGTAAAGTGAAAAATGTTGATTATACACTGAATGAGACTATTATATGGCTCGCCATCTGGATATATGTTAGGTTTTTAGAATTTTTAGCTTTACTTAAGAGTTATATTTTTATATGTATTGTTTTATATGTTTGTAAGCCATCTGGAGCCTGACTGTGGTCAGGAATAGGGGAGGTATAAATGCAATAAAATAAAGTAAATAAATTAAGCAGCCATTATGAAAGCTTTCATTGATGTAATTAGTTGCAAGATAATGATTTAAAGATTCTGTGGTAGTTTCTATATATACTGCTGATTTTAAAATAATAATCAACAAAAATATAACACTGGATATTCTGCTTTACATTGTTAAAGTATTAACTTCAAGCTCTGCACAAATATTATACCAGTTCAACTACCTTTTGAATGTATAGTACCCATATGACATAATTAAAGCAGTCATTTATAAGAAGTACTGTTCGTTCCAGTACCAGTTCTGTCTTAATCCTTCTCACTTGCTATTCTAATATGAACACATTCGTCATAAATATCTTTTTGGCTGTATTTTCAATAGAACCTATTAAAACTATATTGTTTCAGAATGGCGATACATTTTTTCATTTTACCTCAATTGAATGTGTAAACACTTATGAATGATGGAATACTACAGAATGTAACACAGCTGTTTATTTCCTGTAGCATTCTGAATGGTTATTTTACAAAATGCCAAATTTTATCAAATTGATTCTGTATGATATAGTGTTAGCAACATATCAATTCATACCCACTCATGTCAGAGTAGAACAATACATAAAAAGCAATACAGAACTAAACATAATTACTTTCCCCCTGAACATATTAAATACAGCTTGCGGCGCTACAATTGAAAGGGGACGTCCAGCGGTGAAAAAGAGCAATGAGACAACGCTTTATCCTCATTGTGTTTTCCCACTGAAAACCATTTCCCAACCTGATTTTGCCGCAGCTTAAGGGGACCATTTGTAACTCAGATGTCCACAATGAAGGTAAAAGCAGCGGAAAACAAAAGGAAGTGTAAAGTTTATTTATTTATTTATTTTTATTTATTTATTTATTGGATTTTTATACCGCCCCATCCCCAAAGGGCTCTGGGCGGTTTACAACATATAAAATACAATATAAAATAAGTAACCATTTAAGGCAGCGATAAAAATTATCAATTCCTATTCTAGTTATAAAAACTCAGCAGGTTAAAATGGCGTCCAGCATTCCAGCAATAAAAATCCCTCCCCCCTGAGAGAGGGAGGCATGGCGAGTCTCGTTGGATGACAGGTGGCCCAGTTGTCAAGGGCCAGAGGAAGGGGGCACTATTAGCGGCTGGTTCCTCCAAAGGCCCGGCGGAACAGCTCCGTCTTACAGGCCCTGCGGAACTCCCCAAGGTCCCGCAGGGCCCGGACAGCTGGAGGAAGAGCGTTCCACCAGGCTGGGGCCAGGGCCGTAAAGGTCCTGGCCCGTGTGGAGGCCAGCCGCATCACTGAAGGGCCAGGGACCACCAGTAAATTGGCCTCCGCCGATCGGAGAGGCCGTGTAGGGACATATGGGGTGATGCGGTCTCTAAGATACGACGGTCCCAGTTTAAGTTGCGATGCGCCCTTCAGCACTGGTCCTCACCTTTAAATCGCAACACCAAGGCTGCATTTTGTGTTAAAAAAAAGTCCACTCACTATGAACTACGATGCTTTGTGCCTTTACTTTTACAGGAGTCTCTGTCTGCTAAAAGACAGACTTCAAACAGCAGTCACAATCAGTATGACGGACAAATATCACAGGAATCCTCATTCTTGCCCCAAGCTAATGTGAAATGTGTTGGTGACCTCACAAATACTCACCAACTGCTGGCTTTTCGCTCGTGAAAGAACTTCTAAACCAGTCCTGTTTCTCTAAAAATGTTTCATCCCTTGTCAAACTGCACAGATAGATAGAACTAACAAAGGTGTGAACAAAGAGAAACAACAGGTGCACAAAGAATCTTCAAATATGTAAATCATCTAATAAATATTGTTTACATATCTTCAAATAAATCTTGTTCATATATCTGATGAGTCTTTGTCCGCCTTTTGCTTTGCTTTGTTCACATCATCCATTGTCAGCTTTTACGTTACCACACAAAATAAATACCTTTAGTTGCGTCCATGCCTCCAACTGCAAACAACACACCAACAGTAGACTTTCTAGGCTTCGTACGTGGACTTTGTAACATGGGTCGTCTCTCTGGCAACAAATGGTACTTCATTGCTTCCATAATGAGTTTCTGACATTCAATGTCATCTCTAAAGAGTGTATTATTTTCCATATCTGCCAAAAACTAGTGGAGAAAAGAAGATGAACTGAATAAGCAAACAAAAATTTATTAGCAAGAATATTCTACTCATATAAAGCCAAAGGCTCTGTTGGGAATACTGTTAACAGTGCAATATTAATTAACCTATAATCAATGTAGAATTTACATGTTTATGTAGTGTGAATTTCTCTCCCCAAGGAACATTTTGTTCTGAAATTTAGTTGTAAAACATTAGATATGCTGTGAGCTGCTTTGGGAGCAATTTTTTTTCTGAAAAATATTTAAAAATAAATAAAATACAAACAAGGGAACAATCCAAAGAATAATATAAATAGCAAACCTAAAGCATTTAGAGAAAGCTCACACACAAAATATGCCTGCCCAATGCTATGGATTACACCACCTTAGCATTTCACAAAAACCTACTGACAATACAAAAACTAGATATAAATTTCACATTTCCTTCATTATAATGCCAATAATAGCTGGGCTCACCAGGCAACTATATAGGGCCAATTAAGACAACATCTCACTAAGTACAGCCATCAACATAGAAAGAGTGGAACTTGGTCTAAGGCATAACCATGTCCACCTTCGCCACCCTTACAGTGTGGGAAATGCAGAACCACATGTATAGCAATCATCTACGCGCTGAATCTCCCAGACTCTGCAATCCACCACCCTTTTTAAATACAGGAATGGAATGTAGAGTGAAGAACATGTGTCTAGACAAAGGATGTCCATTCAGATGGAAACTAATCAGAATGCAGTTATTTGGCTAATCCAAATAAGAAAATTGACCACGTTTGGATGTAAGAGTTGTTAATCTGCAGTGATCTCTAGCACATCATTAAGGCTGATGTTGTTTCCATTTCACAAGATAGTAGAAGATGGGACTGTGACTCTCAGCAGTGTTTCCCAACCTTTTCGAGGTCAGGATACCCTTGACCTCACTCTTCATATCTCACAGTACCCCTGCCGCCACCCTCCACCTTCCCCTCCCATTGCCCCTGCTTGCCACACCCCCCACCTTCCCCTCCCAGGGTGAAGGGAAGCACTGGGGGTGATGGTGGCTGCTGACCTTGTGGCACGCCCTGCCCCATGGGCCAGCTCCATGTCCTTGCTGGCGCCAGTGGGAGACACCACAAAAATGAGGGGGGCCCCGGTAGTGTTGCCGCAGTACCCCTGGGACATGCTCACGGCACCCCAGGGTACCACAGAACCCTGGTTGAGAATGGCTGACTCTCAGATATGTACAGGATAGGCACATCATCCAACCAAGAGTTTGCTAGTGTTCCTGCCTAATAGGAATGCACAGCATTTCAATTTTTCCACAGATGCTGGCACCAGCTTAGGGAGGCCTTTCTGATTCTATGTAAGCATGGGTACTTTTTGACTGAGCTATTCTGTTATCTGGAATTCAGCAAGGTGGTAGGAAGCATCTTTGCTAGTATTTGCTGGCAGGCAGGCAGGGCTATGCAGAATGTGGATGGAAGGAAGTTATAACAAAAGTTCAGGTCCACCACCACCCTGCAGGGGAGAAAGGAGTCAAAGGCTTGCCTGCTTATCCTACCCACTGAAACAGACACCTCCTCTACAGACTACTATGGTATGAACAGAAACTGAGGCTAATACTGTCCCAACCTGAAAGTAAACACACAGACCAAACGACATAAACCCTGGAAAATCAGCAATTAGGAAGAAATCTATGGCTATTTTCTGGAAAATTTTCTGGAGCACTTCCAGTAAATTTTCCAATGTCCAAATACAGCACAATCTGATTTGGCATTTTTTCCCTGACCGGTCTCTCACACCCGAAGTTGGGCGCACTGAGAGGTAAATGCTAAACTGTAGGTTAAGAAGGGGAGAAGGATACACTTTGCTTTTTTTGTTTAAAATTGATATCCTACTAATTCCTAGCTGAGGATTTCAGGAAAAGGTTTCCTTGTGCCTGCCATACAAGTGAGAATTCTAATTACTGCTAAAAGTGGACTGTGTCATCTATCTGAAAATTGGAATCTCATGGGTGCGGGGGATACAATTATAGTATTAAAATACATTTTAATCATTATCCAGCAGTAGTTACTTGCTTTTCTAATATTTTGATTAAACCTATTTAGCTACAACTGTCATAGATACACATGAACATACAAGAACACTTGTGGCCTCCAGCATAGTTATCATAGATCTTTTTAATAAAGCTGGAGTGTAAAATCTTCTACACAAGAGTTTTAAACCAATTTCTGTCACTATAAATGCTATTTGTATCTTGCATAACAGCATCACAATATCTCTTATGGATGTTATGAGACATTAGACACAGATTTTTTTTCACAGTACTGCTATTTTTTGTTTTGTGATTCATCATTATTCTCATCCATAGCATTGCATCTACATGACACTACCATGGGGAACAGGTCAATCCACTGGAGATAATCAATTTTGGATCCAGGCTGATCTGACATAATTATGTCTAGCACATAAATACTAATTGTATTTTATCACTCTACTTCCCTCACAAATTGGTTGTTTTATGGCTTGTACATAAAATTGTTTTGTTTAGAAGAACAAATTAAATTCCTTGATCATAAACTATCACCGTTCAGCCTGTCAGTTGAGCTCCTCTTCCCAACCCCAGTTCTCTGTGCCCCCACCACGGCACATGGCGGACACAGGGCATTTTTAGTGGTGGCGTCTCGCCACTAGAACTGCCTCCCCAATTTATAATCTAATTGCAATGGCTGCGTTTCCCACAGGAGAAAAAAAAAAAACCCTGGAAAACTATTTGGGTATATAACTATCACAATCTCTAGCTTTTTGTGTGCTACAATAAATGCATTGTTATTCAGATCTGCAAACTTGATGCTGATTGAGAGGAAATACAGCAATAGTGCCTGCAGCAGTCTGCTAGCAGAATTAAGATGAGAGTCTTGGGCATCTATTAACCAAAAGCCCTGATGCACTCAGGTTCCCAGTTCACATAACCTCACACTTAAATCCCCAAACCATTTTTCGCTTCCCCCCAGATAGTAGCCTAGAGGATTCAAGTGCAAACTCTGCAGTTCAAAATAGTCTGCATTATCAGCTAAAGATATGGATTTCATAAATACATTTGTGGCTTTGCTGTAGATAGGCAAACACATTAAGGCAGAGTAGGCTGAGCATCAATACATTTCTCAAGCACAGAACCACAAAGTCGAGCCCTTACGGGGGTGGGGGAGTTTTCATTTGTAACCAGAAACGGGGCATCAAATCTGACTCCACATGCCCATTCAACTTGGGATGTTCCAAGCCAAATGAAACCATTTGCCAGGTACTGTGAACAGCCAAGAACTTGACAACATCTTGGCAAGCATCAAAAGCAGAAGATTCATTAAGCCCTGGTAGGGCCAGCATACATAGTCGCAGAGCTCTCTTTGGCTTGGTGAGTTGCACAGGCAAGAGCAGCTGCCCATGTGATTAGTCTCCTTTTCCTTGCATATGAGACATATGCAAAATAAAGCAAAACAAAAACAAATTGGTCTAATGGACGTATATCACATTCTTTCTCAACAGGATGATCTCAACAATATGAAGACATGTACGCTCATTTCCAAGAGAACAAATGCAACCACTTCTATGCAAGGACTTATTTTTTAGCTTATAAAGAATGTTGTGCACATTGGTAGCACTCTATTAACCACCACCACTTCATAGACACAGATGGCTCCAAAGAGCAAATCCACTGGATCAGGGGTCTGCAACCTGCAGCTCTCTAGATGTTCATGGATTACAATTGGCCATGCTGGCAGGGGCTGATGGGATTTGTAGTCCATGAGCATCTGGAGAGCCCTGCACTAGATGGAACACAACTAAAGAATATCATCCTAACTTGTTCTCATAAATGGCTGTGTAGATTGCAGAAATCTACCTGTGGCGCAAGCAGCGGCAGCCGGATGTAGGCCAAGAGTTTACTGAGATCCTTTTTCCTCTGCTCCAAATCGTGCCGCACCCATGTCAGCAATGCATTCAGGATGGTCTCTTCATTTGGAATATTCATGTCGTCACTTGCCAACAGCTTTGCAATTTCAGTGGCAGGCAACAATAAAAATTCCTGGTTTCTGATTACCTCCATGAAATGTTCCTAGAAATTAAAAAGAAAAAATACATCTCAAAATTAGCAGATAACAGATAATCAAAATGTTGGCCTTTTTGTTAAGTGAAGGCTGAAACATGAATTGAAGAATAAAATTGATTTGGTGTGCAAAATCATAACGCAACACTGCTACTCCAAGTTCATTTTGGAGAACGCTTAGCTGAATGCACAAACATGAGGGTGAGTGTGTTTGGGTGCGATTGTGTCTACTTGATGACCCTGCAGAAACAAGCTCCGACACACAGATAAACCTGTCACATTGTTAGCAGTGAACATATGCTAGCTACAAAATCAGGAGATACTTTCCCCAGTTTGCAGGGAACTCAAAGGGACACTGTGTGCATGACTGCCTTCCCGAGATCAACCCTTCTATTTTGGGTATTGTGCTGGGAACCTCTGGCCAAGATACTGAAGATGCCCTGGATCAGAAATGAGGGCTGGCACTTTTCAGAATCCAAATTTTAGATTCTTGTTACAGAATACCCAGAAGGGTCTCGTGAGATTACTATTGAGCAATCAATTTATTTCCCCTTGGCTTAGACGAATACACCAGAAACTGTCATACTATGGTCTATGTATTATCGAAGCCTTTCACAGCCAGATTCAACTGGTTGTGGTGGGTTTTCCGGGCTGTGTGGCCGTGGTCTGGTAGATCTTGTTCCTAACAGTTTGCCTGCATCTGTGGCTGGCATCTTCAGAGGTGTATCACAGAGGGAAGTCTGTTACACACTGTGACTAGACATAGTAGTACCACATACTTTAAAACTGAAATATCAAGAATACTAGAATCTGTTACTTACATTTACACTTCAAGTCCTAATACACCAAATGAGACCATGGCAACGCTGCCAAAAGACACTAGCAGCATTGTTTAACTAGTGAAAAGGCTATTAGTTGAAGTGAATCCTCTGAGAATGTTCACTCAACATATCCTTTAAACCAAGGAATACCCACTTCGACTGAACTGCTGGTAGTCAGTCCCAAATGCAGTTGATTTTTTAAAAAATACAAACCACTGGCAGTTTCGTAGAACAACAGACGCTTTAAATGATCAGATTAACTGGGCCTATGAACACCCTACACAGTAAACAGCCAGTCAGAATTGGAGCAACAAAATTACCAAAACAAATTGTTCAAATTGAAATATAAATATTTTATACTCGTTTCCAATTTTAAAAGCCTTCAGCAGAAGCAAAACTGTGTTGAACATATAACATACGACAGAACGGTTCCCAGGCATGCCTTTGCCAGAACTTGCTACCATTCGAAGCACATACATAATTGATGTTTTTAAATAAGCTACACTGCTTCAAGATGGTCCAGGTACACTGAACTCCGGCTACCATGCTTCTCAAGACAGAATGCCACGTTGCTGCAACATTTCCCTGCTTTTAAGCAGCCTTTAAGCAAATGAAATTACATGGGGATTTATTCTAGCTGAAGATTCATGTTTCTATTCCGTTTCCATGGCAACATTAATTTAAAGCCAAAATAGCTCCTTCTCACTACTCACTATTACTAAAATTCAATTTTATGACTCTGTTGGAACCAAACAACATTAAAAAGGGGCCAAGAGAAGAATTCATCTAGCACAACTAATTAGTCTGGAAAATGGCTTTTAAAAATCCACCTAGCATAAATTTCATTCATGTCAACGTATTCACAGGTGTAATTGTGCCACTATGTATTTCAGTGTCAATCGCTTCAAGGTAGGTGTTTCTATGGCCACACTTTAAAGATAACTGTTATGCCATGTCTCAACTATTTCATAACCGATGGAGGTATTCTACATCAGCACACACAAAAAATAGCAAAACAATAAGGAAAGTCCTGTGTTGTTGACGACTTCTCCTTCCATTATGACAACCAGCTTTTCTCTGCCAGTTACACAAGAAGCAGAAGTCTTGGACCATCTATAAGATAAAGAATGAAATCCAATAGAGAAGGGGCAGGACGGGGAATAAACCTATATAATCTCAACATGCTCTCTAGGAAACAACCATAATAATCAAGGCAGGTGTACAACAGGTACTGTCACAAATATTACACCAATGCGTACTCAAAGTGAGTATCATTTCAATAATATCTTTCTATCACAAATGATGATTTCGAACAGGTTCAAAAATAATTCCACAGGTAAGTACACTGTCAAGTATGGCTATAAAACCTCTAGAGTTGGTTTTATTTTGGCAGTCCTTTGTCAAGCCAATCTGAAATGTACAAATACAAATATCAATATATAAAACACTGTCTAATCTTTTTATTATTATCTAATTAACAAAAACCCAGAAACCCCTCCCATATGCACTTACAATTGTTGTACAGAGTATTTTCTTTCCTTACTCCTCTAGGAGCACTTTTTCCTTAAGCTACATAGGAAACAACAGCATCTTGGACAGAAACAAGATTCCCCCTTATGAAGTCCCAGATCATTAATGAGGACTGCCAGGGGGATAGTATCTAGGTGATGGAGATGCATTCCTGAATCAATGTAACTGTCTGAAACAACAAACCAATGCTGCTAAAAGATATATGTAACCATAGCCATTTGGGGCATTCTTTCCTTAATCCTCCTTTATGACTTCACACACTTTGTAGATAACTAGGTGTCCCCCGGCCCTCTGGTCCCATGAGAGATAGAATTGCATCCATTATCTAATAGGGCAGGAAGTCAGGTGGCTCTCTCTTACTATCTGCCCCTGACCTTGGAACCCCTCAGCTCCAGGGACTGTTTTTCTGTCTTTCATAACTTCTTGGGGAAATGGGAGGGGGGGATTTACAATGGGGAATAAAGGGGATGGCAAAGGCCAGGTTTGTCAGAACTGGCTTTGCCAAGCTTGGGTGCTCTGTTACCTCAACAATAAACACTACTGATCAATATCTCAGAGTCTGTTTGTTGGCTTAAGGTTCTGAGACCTAACAAGGACTTATCAGTGATTAATTTATACCAGTTCAGTACAAAGAATCTCGCCACCTTAGTAGGTAAACCTTAGAAAGAACTGAAAAGCCCATATAAGGTTTTTTCCACTTATAGGTTCCCAATCCAGTTATTTAATTGGGACTATGGAATTTCCTGCCAAAAAAACCCAGTGCAATGAAGGAACGGAAATCTAATATACCTCTTTCCTATCCAGAGAACTCCCTTTTTTGTGTATTTGGACATAAACCTGGAAACTCCCTCCTTCTGCCTGTCAGTTATCTAGGAAGCATAGCTCCCCTGGATCCCCTTTTCCCCCAAGCCTAGCAAAGAGGACTTTTATTTTCATTCAAGCTTCTAACCCTCTAAATTAAGCCAGAATCTGTTCTCAAACTATATGTCTGATCTTTTCCAATCCATGCTGGCTGTGGAGCCTAAACCTCCACTGTTATGTGGATTTTACCTCCTGCTTCTGGAGTTATCTTTTCAGATTACTGGCTGCCATCATTGTTTGAGAACACTGCCCAGGACTTGGATGGATGCCTGGAATCTGCTTGGAGAGGCAGCTGTAGACATCAGTCTTACCCTTTTTTTTTAGAACAAGCCAGCTGGATCAGACCAGAGTCCATCTAGTCCAGCTCTCTGCTACTCGCAGTGGCCCACCAGGTGCCTTTGGGAGCTCACATGCAGGATGTGAAAGCATAAGAACATAAGAACATAAGAACTAGCCTGCTGGATCAGACCAGAGTCCATCTAGTCCAGCATTCTGCTACTCGCAGTGGCCCACCAGGTGCCTTTGGGAGCTCACATGCAGGATGTGAAAGCAATGGCCTTCTGCTGCTGCTGCTCCTGAGCACCTGGTCTGCTAAGGCATTAGCAATCTGAGATCAAGGAGGATCAAGATTGGTAGCCATAGATTGACTTCTCCTCCATAAATCTGTCCAAGCCCTTTTTAAAGCTATCCAGGTTAGTGGCCATCACCACCTCCTGTGGCAGCATATTCCAAACACCAATCACACGTTGCGTGAAGAAGTGTTTCCTTTTATTAGTCCTAATTCTTCCCCCCAGCATTTTCAATGAATGCCCCCTGGTTCTAGTATTGTGAGAAAGAGAGAAAAATTTCTCTCTGTCAACATTTTCTACCCCATGCATAATTTTATAGACTTCAATCATATCCCCCCTCAGACGTCTCCTCTCCAAACTAAAGAGTCCCAAACGCTGCAGCCTCTCCTCATAAGGAAGGTGCTCCAATCCTTCAATCATCCTCGTTGCCCTTCTCTGCACTTTTTCTATCTCTTCGATATCCTTTTTGAGATGTGGCGACCAGAACTGAACACAGTACTCCAAGTGCGGTCGCACCACGGCTTTATATAAGGGCATGACAATCTTTGCAGTTTTATTCTCAATTCCTTTCCTAATTATCCCCAGCATAGAGTTTGCCTTTTTCACCGCTGCCATGCATTGAGTTGACATTCCCATGGAACTATCAACTAAGACGCCCAAATCCCTTTCCTGGTCTGTGACTGATAGCACTGACCCCTGTAGCGTGTATGTGAAGTTTGGATTTTTTGCCCCTACGTGCATCACTTTACATTTCGCTACATTGAACTGCATTTGCCATTTCTTAGCCCACTCACCTAATTTATCAAGGTCCGCTTGGAGCTCTTCGCAATCCTTTGTGGTTCTTACCACCCTACATAATTTGGTATCATCTGCAAACTTGGCCACCACACTACCCACCCCTACTTCCAGGTCATTTATGAATAAGTTAAAGAGCACTGGTCCCAAAACGGATCCTTGGGGGACACCACTCCCTACATCTCTCCATTGTGAGAACTTCCCATTTATACCCACCCTTTGTTTCCTGTTCCTCAACCAGTTTTTAATCCATAGGAGGACTTCCCCTCTTATTCCTTCATTGCTGAGTTTTCTCAACAGTCTCTGGTGAGGAACTTTGTCAAAAGCCTTTTGGAAATCCAAGTAGACAATGTCCACTGGTTCCCCCTTATCCACATGTCTGTTTACACCCTCAAAGAACTCTAGTAAGTTTGTAAGACAGGACTTGCCTCTACAAAAGCCATGCTGACTCTTCCTCAGCAGGTCTTGCTTTTCTACATGTTTAATAATTTTATCTTTAATGATAGATTCTACTAATTTACCAGGAACAGATGTCAAACTGACTGGCCTGTAATTTCCCGGGTCCCCCCTAGACCCTTTCTTAAAGATTGGTGTGACATTGGCCATCTTCCAGTCTTCAGGGATGGAGCCTGATTTCAGGGATAAGTTGCATATTAATGTGAGAACATCAGCAATTTCATGCTTGAGCTCTTTAAGAACTCTTGGATGAATGCAATCTGGGCCAGGGGATTTGGTAGCATTTAGTTTATCAATGGCTGCCAGAACTTCTTCCTTGTCTACCACTAACTTCGCTAGTTCCTCGGATTCACCTCCTAAGAAGCTTGGTTCAGGTGCAGGAATTTTCCTCACCTCCTCTTGGGTGAAGACAGATGCAAAGAATTCATTCAGCTTCTCTGCAATCTCCCTGTCATCTTTTAGCACACCTTTTGTTCCTTCATCATCTAACGGACCTACCGCTTCCCTAGCTGGCTTCCTGCTTTTGATGTACTTGAAGAACTGTTTGTTGCTAGTCTTGATGTTCGCAGCCATGCGTTCCTCATAATCCTTTTTTGCCTCCCTTACAGCTAACTTGCTTCTCTTTTGCCACCATTTGTGTTCTCTCTGGTATTCTTCATCAGTTAAGTTGGACTTCCATTTTCTAAAAGACATCTTTTTTTTCCTAATAATTACCTCAGCCTCCCTTGTTAACCATGGTGGCTTTCTTTTGGACTGGGCGCTGCCTTTCCTAACCTGCGGAACACATTCCAGCTGAGCTTTTAAGACTGTGTTTTTAAATAACCTCCAAGCACCTTGGACATTTTTGACTCTCTTGATTTTCCCTTTCAGCTTCCTGCGCACTATCCCCCTCATCTTTGAGAAATTTCCCTTTCTGAAGGCAAATGTAACTACATTAGTAGTTGTCACTTGTTCGCATGCAGAGATACTGAATCTGACAGCATTGTGGTCGCTGTTCCCTATCGGCTCAACAACACTGACTTCCCGCACCAGGTCCTGGGTCCCACATAGAATTAGATCTAGGATCACATCTCCCCTGGTTGGTTCTACAACCATCTGCTCTAAGCCACAGTCATTTAGCATATCCAGGAATGTTCTCTCCTTACTATGACCTGAACATGCATTTTTCCAGTTTATGTGGGGATAGTTAAAATCGCCCATTACCACGACATTTTTGCTTTTGTTGGCCTCTCTAATTTCTTTTTCCATCTCAGAATCCTCTTGTGCACTTTGGTCAGGGGGACGATAATATATTCCTAATGTTAAACTTTGCTTCACCCCTGGTATTGATATCCACAGTGCTTCTGTAGAGGAATCAGCTCCCCCTGCATTGTCTATTTTATGTGACACTATGCTCTCTTTGATGTAGAGGGCCACCCCACCCCCAATACGCCCTGTCCTATCCTTCCTGTAGAGCCTGTAACCTGGGATAACAGCATCCCACTGGTTCTCCTCATTCCACCATGTCTCTGTGATGCCCACTATATCAATGTCCTCCTTCAAAACTCTGTACTCCAGCTCCCCCATTTTAGGTCGAATGCTTCTACTATTAGCATAGAGACACTTGTATACTCTGTCTCTGTCCCTAACCTGGGATTTATGTGTTTTGCCCTCTAGCCTTTTGTAGACACTATCACTTATCACATTGCTATGCTCCTCGCTTGTATGTGGTTGATTTAGAAAAACCTCTCTCTGTGTCTGCATCCCCATGGACTCTGTATTCCGAACCGAAGTCACCTCAGCTCCTGTCGGCTTTCCCCCAAGGATCAGTTTAAAAGCTGTTCTGCCACCTTTTTAATGTTGAGCGCCAGCAGCCTGGTTCCTCTTTGGTTAAGATGAAGCCCGTCCCTTTTGTACAGGCCTGCCTTATCCCAAAAGGTTCCCCAGTTCCTGACAAAGCTGAAACCCTCTGCCTTACAAGCAATGGCCTTCTGCGGCTGTTGCTCCCGAGCACCTGGACTGTTAAGGCATTTGCAATCTCAGATCAAAGAGGATCAAGATTGTTAGCCATAAATCGACTTCTCCTCCATAAATCTGTCCAAGCCCTTTTTAAAGCTATCCAGGTTAGTGGCCATCACCACCTCCTGTGGCAGCATATTCCAAACACCAATCACACGTTGCGTGAAGAAGTGTTTCCTTTTATTAGTTCTGATTCTTCCCCCCAGCATTTTCAATGTATGCCCCCTGGTTCTAGTATTGTGAGAAAGAGAGAAAAATTTCTCTCTGTCAACATTTTCTACCCCATGCATAATTTTATAGACTTCAGTCATATCCCCCCTCAGACGTCTCCTCTCCAAACTAAAGAGTCCCAAACGCTGCAGCCTCTCCTCATAAGGAAGGTGCTCCAGTCCCTCAATCATCCTCGTTGCCCTTCTCTGCACTTTTTCTATCTCCTCAATATCCTTTTTGAGATGTGGTGACCAGAACTGAACACTGAACACCCTCTTGCTCTTCCACCGTGGCCTCCCCACACCTTTAGTGAAACACACTGCATAGTGTGTATGTGTATTTGTACATCTGCAATATTTGTATTTATTAACACGGACATTATGTTGTTCATGTTTGTTTACACTTGATATTATTGTGGCTGCATTGGGGCAGCAAACTTAGGGGCTTCTACTTCTAAATTTTTGCTTCGAGTGTTGTTACTTTGTCATGACCCCTTGGTTGCCACTTGCATTTTTCACTAACACATTGGCAATTACACATTTCAACCTGTTAATTTCAACAGGATTAAACAGAGACAATCGAGAACTGTCTGTAAGCCTATTATGCAGCTGCACCTTCAGAACAGTAGCTTGGAGTTCACGATATAGCTTGGCTTTTTATGTCAAATCATGGTAAGTAAACAAGCCTCGTCCCTAGTCAGGATCAATGTATTCTTAATTTCACTATATGTTAAAACGCATAATCATGCATTACCAAACCTTCATGGCATATCTGTCAATCCCAGGATCTTCACAGAACTGGTTGCATATGTGAGATTTAACTTAGGTGTAAGAACAAGGACACACAAAAGTGGTAGAAAAGCAGATTCATTCAGTGGGCAAAAATCAGCAATAAACTCAGAAGTCTCTGCGTTGTTCCTCATATTTACAGATTTTACACATTGCTTAATTGACTATGGAATAATATGTCACATGATGCATGTACACACATTACTCGTCTAAGCACTCCAAGCATTTCACTTACAGTCATTTTAACCCTGCAAGGTAGGTTAGCTATTGTTCCCTATGTTAAAGATGAGGAAGAAGGGAGTCAGACTAAGAAACAGGAGGTTGTCCAAGTTTAATCAGCTCACAACAGAACAAAGGTTTGAGCAAGTGAGTTGAAGTTCTGTACACCACAGACTATGCCAGAAATGTATTCTGAGATCCACTGAAAGAGAGTTATTTATTTATGTTGTTTCTCTGATATATTCCTTCAAACCACCCCTCCCCTCAATAACCAGATTACAGATGCACATGAAAACCACATACCATGGTGTAATTGTGGGCCACTTTGTGCAAATCCGTGCAACCTTGTGCATCAGCAAAGGAGCGGATTCCAAGGCAATTTGATGGATGAAGCTGTTTCATTAAGAATTTACAGCAAGCTTCTACAACCTGAGAGAGCTGGAGAATACAAGCTGTAGATAACAGGCACTCAATATTGTCTTCTTTTAGTTCAAGGTGACCTAAAGTAATTAGAAAAAGTATTCATGATTTAGGAAATACGAACACAAGAGGAGCACTAGAAAAAACTAGACCAACTGTCTATCTTGGAAACAGGATGCTGGACAGCAGTGGATAACCAGATTCTTTTCGGAAGCCTTTAACCAGGGCATGAAGACAACAAGACCTCCCCTATTTTTTGTGCTGCCAGCAACTGATCCTGAGATGTGTTGCCTGACTCAGGGGGATCATAATGAACAAATAAAGGTTATCCAGTGTAACTCATTCCTTTTTAAAGCTATCTAAGTTAGCAGCTAAAATCCCACCTTTCTGCAGAGAATTTCATAAGTTAACTATGACTGCATTCTGATATCAGTTTGCTGATCCCAATAAGAACAAGCCATGAAGTGTTGAGGTTCGTATGCTCCCCTACACTTCTCCTTTTCCCTGCAGCACAGACTGAAGACATCCTGTTGGGAACAAACCACAGTTCCTTATGAAGTCCAAGAAAAATAACTGCCCATGGTGTGTACTCATGCCAATAAACCTGGATTATAAATAAAAATGAGAATGGAGTAGGACTTCCAGGTTCAGAGGCAACATGCTTCTGTCTGTCACATGCTAGAGAGCAGACAGAAGGTAAAAGACTTCCCTGTGGGGTTCCCTGTGGTATCTGACTGGTCATTATTGAAAGCAGGATGCTGGACTAGCTATACCATTGTTCTGATCCAGCATAGCTACTTAATGTTCAGGCAGCCAAATCCAAAGGGTGGGGGTGATACAGTGGTGCATGGGGACAGTGTAGCGGTGCTGTCTTCAACGGGGCAATCAGCAACGCAGGTGTTAGGAATGAAGGAGAAAATGCTCTCCTCTCCTGGGAAGCTCATCACCAGGAATGACTTTCGCCACACTTTTTGGTGGGCAGAAGTCTGTGCCTCATAAAAAGGGAGCATTCCCAGGCAGAAATTGCACTGGGAGGCTCCACCTTCAGGAACACCCCCACCCACGGTGCAGGCCCCAATGACACAGCAGCGATGGCATGGAGGCAAACTTCCAGATTCAGTTTCTGCTGCGCTGCGCGCTGCGCAGTGCCTCTGCGCTGGAGTGCATGCCACTTTGCACAGTGTTGGTGGCAATGGTGCCAGTGGAGGGGTCATGCTGTCTCCAATGTGACTTTGCTCCATCTTTGAATTAATTGTACAGCTAGTTACTATTTTATAGTGCAGTTCCAAGAAAGTTGCACCAGTCAACCCTGTTTAGGATCACAATGTAGAATCCTGGTTTTAGCAGCACACACCAGATCGCAGTTTTGCCTGACCTGGACATGGTGCAGAGGGAAACAAATTATTTAATGTATTGTCGAAGGCTTTCATGGCCAGATTCAGTTGGTTGTTGTGGGTTTTCCGGGCTGTGTGGCTGTGGTCTGGTAGATCTTAACGTTTCGCCTGCATCTGTGGCTGGCATCTTCAGAGGTGTATCACAGAGAGAAGTCTGTTATAGTCTGTTATACACTGGACACAGTGTAAAACAGACTTCTCTCTGTGATACACCTCTGAAGATGCCAGCCACAGATGCAGGCGAAACGTTAAGGTCCACCAGACCACGGCCACACACCCCGGAAAACCCACATCAACCAAATTCTTTAATAATTTTTGCAACCCCTAATTATTTGACGTGCAGTTTCATCAGGGGAAATCTTTCAGATGCTTTTTAGTAACATTCCCAGGTATGCATAAAAGCAAGGTCACTTGCTTTCATGCATGAAAGGGGACATTACTAAAAAGAATCCGAAAGATTCCCCCTGACGAAGCAAAATGCAGACGGGTTACAAAAATTATTAAAGAATTTATTTCCCTCTGCACCATTTGTTTCCTTGCCAATTCCAAACCAAAAAGTCTTCAATCTCAGCACTATATGCAAGAAAAAGAAAAGCCAATATGGTTTCGGTCCAGCAGGACAGAAACATTCCTGAGAGCAACAAGGGTAGTTTCTGTATAGCATACCTGTAGATTAATGCCTTTTATCATGGTACTGAAAGGACATCTCCCCTCCTTCCATACATAAATACCGTATATACTCATGTATAAGTCGAATTTTTCAGCACATTTTTAATGCTGAAAAAGCTCCCCTCGACTTATATGCGGGTCATTAAATTTTTTTTGGTGTTTTTACTTTGCCGTACGGACCAGCGGGGGGCATTAGTTTTTTTATGCCTAGCAGCACCAAAATTTCCAGGGTACCCTCAGAAGACACTCCCTGATGATACCAGCCAAGTTTGAGTAAAGTTCTGGTTCAGGGGTCCCAAAGTTATGGACCCCCCAAAGGAGGTGCCCCATTCCCCATTGTTTTCAATTGGAGCCTATTAGTAGATGGGGACCTACCCTTTTGAGGGTCCATAACTTTGGACCCTCTAGAACCAAACTTCACGCAAACTCTGGCTGTCAATCTCATCAGGAGAATCTCTTCTATGACTCCACCAACCAAGGTTTGGTGAAGTTTGGGTCAGGGGATCCCAAAGTTATTGACCCCAAAGGGGATGCCCCATCCCATTGTTTACAATGGAAGCTAATAGTAGATTTTCCATTTCTGATAATATCCCTCTTAAAATCTAAGTTGGGTTACATTTGGACATACAGATGATGATGAGGAATCCAGTTTTGGAGGATTCTAACTCTTGTGTTTTAGCTTGGTTGCTGGTTGGTGAAGGTTTTTTTGTACTTTTAAAGAAGTTATTGTTGATACCATATTGTTCTTGTTGACCCTCTTTTCCACTTACAGAGCCAGTTTACTGTTTTTCTTTGAAATAAATATTCAAAAACATTTAACCTACTGATGCCTCAATTGATGTAATTTTATTGGCATCTATTTTTTTTTAAATTTAACAGCAGGCTGCTGCGTTTTCCCACCCTCGACTTATCTTGCTGAGTCAGTAAAAGTTTTCCCAGTTTTTTGTGGTAAAATTAGGTGCTTACTCTCGACTTATATCGCTTGAATTCGGCACCTCTATCTTAGCGAGTATATACGGTAAGCAGAAAATTTAACTTGCTTTCTACATATAAACTCAGTCCGGCTTCAGGCATTATCAACTAGATATGTACCCAGTCATTTAGCCCACTCTATTTGGAAAGCCATGCTTAATTAGGCTAATGGCTTGCGCAACGGGAGAGGATCACACAAAGATCCGGGAGATTCAGATTCAAATCATCATTCTGCTGTGAAAGTGTGTTGAGTGGCTTTCTCACCTACCTCACAAGGATAAAATGGAGGAGAAAAGCAGAGTATAAATAACCAAACAAAAGCTTACGGCAAATGCTCTCCTCCCTTTATAAATTGCCATTTAATCTGCCTTTCCCAGCACTGTTCTCCTTTTTTTTGCATCTGAAAATTCTGTTTAAAAAGTTTTCACAAGCAATTGACAAAAAGTTGACTGAGGAGCTCACAGTTATACAAAAGCACGTGAGATATCCTGTGTCACACACACTAGATGTTTCGAGCAGCCTTCTCTAAGTCGGCATTCAATAAACCAGCTACCTATTTATTCCATACAATCCCTCTTGTGTTTCAGATTATGTGGAGTTAAAGCTTGGGACTAGCTGTACATGAACACAGCACAATGCAGATAAAGATCTTTCAGTTAAGAGCATGGGCCATCACATAAACAGCTCAAGATCACTGTAGAATGTATCTTGTACTATCAAGTCTACCCTGAGGCTTCTCCATTCAACCCCACACGCCAGAAATGTAGGGAAGCTCTTTTTCACAAAATGGAAAAATTTACAGTGGGATTTTTTCTCTGCAAAAATAATCCTGTTTCTAGAGATTCATTATTTCATGAAATTAATGATCAATGCATGCTATTGCTCATATACGACTCGGCAAACTTGATTTCAAATTTGTAATTAATGTTTTTCGGGTCATTACTCCTAGGAGTGTAAGAGAACCGTGCATATACTATTGATCTGTAAGACAATTCTGTGGATTTGTAAGGTGAGGGAAGAAATGCAGCCACAAACACATGCAATAATCCAAATGTTAAAAATCAAGTTATTAATTCATTCAATGGACCGTGGGGGTCAAATCAAAACCAAAGCTAACGTTCTTGGTGAAATGTCTCTTCTCGCATGATGGAGGGGATAGTGCAATGCCCATTTTGACATGGGGCAAGTAATGCAAGCAATATGCCCAAAAGGGACAGTGAAAACTGAGGTGCCTCAGTGACCTCGATGGAAATGAGCTACATTTTATTGAAACAGATGAGTGGGCAATCACATCCATGGTCCATCAAGCACAGCTCTTTGGGTTGCTAAATTGATTTCAACTGGGTTTGGATTGGATTAATTCTTCACAGGACTGAACTGTTCATGTGCCAACAGTTTATTAGCTTTGATTTTTTCATAAATCAAAACCATGTGAACGGAATATGTTGTACTGTCTTTACATGACACAACTTTTCCCCCTACTCCAATATTTCAGTTCAAGATTTTGTTGCTACTGACATCGAGCATTAACATGGGATAATTTTAAGATTTTGCTTACTAAATACAAGGCAGAATAAACAATAAACCAGATCCTACCCTATTTTGGGAATCAGAAAAATGTCTAGATTTTCCAACTCACATTTTCCAATTTTCCAACTCACATTTTCCACAGAAAACTCACATCACTGTCGTACACAAAAGCTCACTTATGTCAGGCACTCTGAAAGAAAACATTCACTGGGACACAAAATATTAAACAGCTTTACCAGCCACTCATTACCTGTATAGGCATATTGCACCAAAGCCCATAGTGCATTGGGTTCCACACCTTCCATTTTGATTTCTTCTTGCCTTGCTTCCCTTACATCGTTAGTAAACATGGCTGCAAAATAGTCTGAGACTGAGGACAACACCAACCTGTGAGCATGTGGAAGGGGAGGAAGGAGAGAGACGGTCAATCAGACATTTTGCTATCTGCTTTATTTAGTCACCTGAAGGAAGAATATTAATGAAAGCATTTTAAACTTGACAAAATTAGTTCATGCTCCAATATTCCTCTATGAAGTATTGCTCCTGCAAACAGGGCCTTGAGAGGATATCAAGAAAAGAAGCTACTGACTCTTCTGCTCAAATGGTTAAGGTATCACTGCTGGCTACATCCTGTCTTGCCATTCCAATAAAGTGGTAACACAGTACAGGATTTAACTGTAGGGAAATTGAAGTACAATTTTTCTGTTTCAGACACCACAGACATAAAATGAAAGGTATGAAAGCTGGGATGGATCTAGTAATCCATTGGCACAAGGATCACAGATCATTGCCATGTTTCCCTCCATCCCAGCAGTCTCTCCTAACTCTGGAAAAGTAGATTCCCATAGTTATGGGATAGGTATGGGCTAAAACCTACACAAATTCATCCCACCAACTGTCCACTTTTCTAAATATTTGTTAATCTACAACATTACTAAAATCCACACAAATAACAAATAATTTTGCCTGAGCGCAAGTTCATGCACAAGCTTTTTACATAATTGCAACACACAACTCAGGTCAGGCAAATTCTTATACATAAAAAAAGCTGGAGTGATACATTCCTTGGAAGTAAGGAAGACAATCATACAAAAGGAAAGCTGGATGAGTCCAATCAGTTTTCCCGCTGATGAAAAGGGTACATGAGTCCTTTTTGACCATCCAGAAAATATTATGCAAGGGATCATGGGACATGCATGCACAAAAGTTGGAGCTACAGTAAGAAGAAGAGTTGGATTTACATCCCCTTTTCTTTCCTGTAAGGAGACTCAAAGGGGCTTTACAATCTCCTTTCCCTTCCTCCCCCACAACAAACACCCTATAAGGTGGGTGGGGCTGAGAGAGCTCTGATGAACTGTGACTAGCTCAAGGTCACCCATCTGGCATGTGTTGGAGTGCACAAGCTAGTCTGATTCACCAGATAAACCTCCACAGCGCATGTGGCAGACCCGGGAATCAAACCCGGTTCTCCAGATTAGAGTGCACCTGCTCTTAATCACTACACCACGCAGGCTCTCAGTAAGCACTGGAGGTGGGCAAGACAGGGTGGGATGTTCACATTCTGAACATCTTCCAAGAAGAAAAGGGGCCAGGATGCATTTCAGTAAAGCGGAGGAAAGGAGACTGATATAAGCTGCTTTTGGGTCCCCACTGGGAAGAAAAGTGGGGTACAAACGAAATAAATAGTACTTAGTATCCATAGCATCTGTATTTATGACTTTAGGTTATGTTTGGAGCAGGAGTTTAGACAGATATATGGATACACAAGAGAAACAATGCCTGCTTTTGTGCAAAATGTAAGCTGGATGCTAAGAGCGACAGCATACATACCATACAAGTGGCAAATAGAAAACCAGATGCTTGGGAAAATTTAATGAATAGAAAACAAGCAAAAGATCGGTCCCATTTGTATAGCTTGGAGTCAGCCAAAGGATCAACTTCCTCATTGATCTTGCCCTGTTTTGCTGTTTCCTGCCTCATTTCGACTGAGAGTTTTTTGACGCCTTGAGCAGCCCTCACCACACAAATGTAATCACCACTATGCTTTCAATCTAATGCAAGCGCATGGCATACAACCTCTGAAACACATTCCGTTAAATGCCCACCAAGAAGGTTGCAAATCAAGGATTAGTTTTGAAACTTTAAAAAGTTAATGATTTGCCTGCTCCGCTTGAACATGTCAAAATAGTGACAATGGAGGTACTAAACATTTCAGCAATGGATTTTTGCATAAGTCATAAGCTTGTTTCATTAGTTTGTTTAACAGCTTTGTCACAGCACCACTTGAACAGCATGCAATACAAACCTGTGCATGCTTACTTAGAAGTAAATACCCGTTCCATGGCATTTACTCCCAAACAAATGTGCATAGGATCGCAGTCTTCACGCGTGAAGCTCTCCTACCCCGAGGTATGATGAGTGCTGTTAAATAAAACATGGGTGATCACCTCTTACAAAGGTGAAAAAGAAGCTGAAAATTGGATAGAATGTTGCCCATTTTTGCTCCTCCCACTTCACCGGTGAACAGGCCATCAGGGCAAGAAACGCTAACAACATCATTGCATGTGCAGATCAAACAGGAGGGTCCTTTTTCCATCAGCAATGAAGGCAGCCTGTGAACATAAATCTGTTTCTGAACAGGGGCGAATTCCTCTGCATTACAGTCCCTTGCTAAGGACCGAAAAATGGTATAGCTGGATCAGGTTCAGCCAGCATGGTGTGGTGGTTAAGAGCAGGTGGATTCTAATCTGGAGAACCGGGTTTGATTCCCCACTCCTCCACTTGAGTGGCAGAGGCTTATCTGGTGGACCAGACGTGTTTCCACACTCCTACATTCCTGCTGGGTGACCTTGGACTAGTTCTTTGGAACTCTCTCAGCCCCACCTAACTCACAAGTTGTCTGTTGTGGGAGAGGGAGGGAAAGGAGCTTGTAAGCCACCTTGAGTCTCCTTACAGGAGAGAAAGCTGGGGTATAAATCCAACTTCTTCTGGCACAAAACCACTCAGAATACTGGCACAGCACAAGAGTACAGCTAAATGGATTATTTGATTAAATGAGATTTATTTCAGGTGGGGAGCATGTGCTAACAATTGCTGGAAAAGACTAACTTGGAAATCAGAATTGCCACACAGCCTTCTTATAACGTAGCTACTGACCAATGTTTAAGAAAATGGTTTTTAATTACTATGTTAAATATACCAATATACTGAAAAGAGCTGTAGCCCACATCTTAACAGTCTTTACCTGTGAGCTGGAATTCGGCGATCACCGGCAACTAATACCACATCACATAATTGCTTGTGTCTCAGGTAATTTTCCATCTTTTTAAAGGTTTGTTCTGCATGATTGAGCGCTTGAAAAAATTCATCAGATGTGCAAGGCTCCATTGTATGGCAAGATGACAGAGTCTGGCTGCTATTGGAAGTTCTGCAATTATGACAATACACGTGTATATTAAACATCTTTATATGCACAGCCTCACATACAAAAATATTTTAAGAGATAATTGCACTATATACAAAATACAGTACCAGTATTTTTCCCCAAAAGGGCTCATAGCCACTGTGGGGGAGTGAAGTTAGATTAGCAACCAGCATGGAGAAAAGGAGAAAAAATACTCCTTGTCCCAATGCAGCTTTCTGATTAACATATCTCAGTCACAGATGTCTTACGCTATACCTGTGCTATCATGTGGAGCACTCAACCTAAGCAATACATCAAAGACTTTTAAAATAGCTCTTGTGCTCCTCTCTTCTCAACGTGATACTATTTTTCAATAATAAAAAGTCAATACAAAAGCTAGATGAATCAAAGTCAGCAGAGAAGCCAGATGAAGCAAATTAAAGAGTTTCAAATACACGCCTTCAAAGAGATCTGTACAAACAAGCCCAAATGCCTAAGAAGAGGCAGATCTGCTGGTAAGAGAATGCGAACTGGAAACCACACCACTGCACCGCAGTCCCAACAAGGCCCTGAAGTACAAGAACAGTTTTATGAGCTTTAAATATCATTGTGAAGTTGACGACTGGAGTACCATACTAATGGTATTTTGTGCCAGGGAAAGTGGTTAATTGTTCAGCGAAGATGCAATTAATGGTACTGGCATTTATGTGATCATAATTAGGTTTCAAAATTAACAGCCCATTAAAAAAGATTTGTAGGTGAATGAAAGAGGGAAAGCAGCAATGACCTCCATGCTTATCTTCCTGAGCCAGCTGGTAAGAGAAAGCAGGTAGCTCAGTCAGACCAATTTTTGGTCCAGCGGCAGCCAGGACATCTGACCCAGCCAGAGGTCTAAAATACCTGAAACACTTGGTTACCTGGTGATGGTGCAAAATGACATCTCAGCAGAAACGGCATCCTACCTCCAGCACTAGGAGGGAAATCAATTTGTGCCTTCAGCAATAACCGTTAGTGCTTTTTAAAAAGAGGCCTGCTTCTCAGTTTGAAACCTTGGTCAGAATCTCAACACACAGCATCTGGTGCCCAGCAGGGCTTGTGTTAAGTCTCTTGCTCTTAAGAGCAACCCCTGTAGAGACTGGTAAGCTGTTCCCAAAGCTCAGAGAAATTAACATCCTCCAGCACTCTGCGGCTCTCAGGGGGGAAAAGGGAAATGCCCCATTGGTAAGTGCAAATTTTTCCGCACATCCAAAATAGGTCTTTGACTCCCAGGCTCAGGTCTAAAAACTCCATTTGCTTTCAAACAATTCTGGCAGATGCATAACTTTTTTGCCAATAGGTAAAGGTAGAAATAACTCAATGGCTAAAAATAGCATTTATGATATCCACATTTTGTTGACATATGGTCAATACAACCACAGACAAATGCAGGCCTCATATAAAGCAAAGGTCAAACATACGGGGTCAGTACCAACAGAAGAAAAAAACACAGTTGCTATTAAATGGAGACCATTCCAGTTAGCAAACATAATCCCACACTGTTCAATGTCATTATCTGCCGCAGAGCCCAGCCAGAACAAATGACAAAATACACTTTCCTCATATACATGTTAAAGGACAGTCTTGCTGCTAGAGAACATTTATGATTTTTTTTGGCCTCCAAACACACATGAGTAGGCAGCAGCTGCATATTTCAGCAATGAAGAAAGGGAGGAGATCGTAATGTTCACTTGAAGGACACTGGTCACTTTTGACAGACTTCAGCTGACCATTGCTGATCCAGTTGAAAGTCTGGATGCAGCATTTTTGCTGAAGAAGCAAGTTAATGGGGATGCAAACAGCACTTTCCTCCAACTCAGCCTAGCCCATAAAATGGCCCCTTAACTTGATACAGCTAATCTAGCGAACTGGATCCATGCCACAGTAACATCGAGACGAGGCCACTGCAGCGCACTATACATTGGTCTCCCCTATACATTGGTCTCCCCAGATCCATGCACTGTTTCACTAAAATCAACGTGGAAACTCTGGTTGGTTCAGAATGCCTTGGTTTGACAATTACTGTGAGTCAGATGGACCATGCATGTTATTCTTATTCTGCAATCGCTCTATTGGCTAACCATTAGTTAAGGGGCTCCATTTGAGGCTATTCCTATGCAAATCCCTTCATGGCCTCATTCCCTCATCTATCCAGGACTGCCTCTCTCACACAAAGCATGTCATGACAACTTCATTCATCTGAGCTGGGCCTTCCACAGCTGCCAATCTGCAAATGGGTAAAATCAACAAATGGGTAAAATCAACAACATGCTTTCTCCTACTGTTGCCCCCTGAAATTCCAGTAAGAAAAGTGGACTTTAAATAACGCAAATAAATAAATAAAGACAAAATGAGAAAAGCAAGGGAAAAGCAACACTGCCAGGAAAATTTTTTAGCCTTCCTGATGTTCATTTCCATCAAGATGGTCGTGCTACAGCAGAAGGCAAATCTACAGTAGTAACAAAACAAACAAGACTGGGAGGAGACGCAGCCACGCTGAACGCATGAAGCTGCCTTATACTGAATCAGACCACAGTCTGCTCTGGCATCAGGTCTCCACAGTCTCAGGCACAGAAAAAGGTGTTAGCA
Organism: Sphaerodactylus townsendi; assembly: GCF_021028975.2. NCBI lineage: Eukaryota > Metazoa > Chordata > Lepidosauria > Squamata > Sphaerodactylidae > Sphaerodactylus > Sphaerodactylus townsendi. The sequence continues at coordinate 12,273,024 of NC_059434.1, forward strand.
TGGTCAGTTGAGTGCAGCAGTCAAGAAAATTGTATGCTTCCACATCAGAATATAGTCCTGAATGAATATGACAATTATCATTCATTTTTTATGCACGCCTTTGTCAAAACCATTATTTTGGGTGTTACTCAACATGGTACTTTGATATAGGAGCATTTATAGTTATTTTTCAAACTTTTATTTATTTATTTACTTTTCATTCTTATATGCCGCCCCTCCCCCAAAGGGCTCTGGGCGGTGAACAACAAGATGAATAAAACAGACCAGTGTTGGAGCAAATAAATAAATACAAGTTACAGTAAGATAGGCTCCACTTAATCATAACATTAAAACCCCATTAAACAGTGCCTCATTCAAGACAAGCAAAATTATGCAAAATAATACAAAAGTATTGGCGACTGACTTAAAAATCATAGAAACCCTCCCAGAAAAAGAGGAAGGGGAGCGGAGGGGCCCCATAGTCCTTATAGGCCAGTGGTGGCGAACCTTTGGCACTCCAGATGTTATGGACTACAATTCCCATCAGGCTGGGGGTGGGGGGGGGGGGGGGTGGGGGGGGGGGGGGGTGGGGGGGGGGGGGGGTGGGGGGGGGGGGGGGTGGGGGGGGGGGGGGGTGGGGGGGGGGGGGGGTGGGGGGGGGGGGGGGTGGGGGGGGGGGGGGGTGGGGGGGGGGGGGGGTGGGGGGGGGGGGGGGTGGGGGGGGGGGGGGGTGGGGGGGGGGGGGGGTGGGGGGGGGGGGGGGTGGGGGGGGGGGGGGGTGGGGGGGGGGGGGGGTGGGGGGGGGGGGGGGTGGGGGGGGGGGGGGGTGGGGGGGGGGGGGGGTGGGGGGGGGGGGGGGTGGGGGGGGGGGGGGGTGGGGGGGGGGGGGGGTGGGGGGGGGGGGGGGTGGGGGGGGGGGGGGGTGGGGGGGGGGGGGGGTGGGGGGGGGGGGGGGTGGGGGGGGGGGGGGGTGGGGGGGGGGGGGGGTGGGGGGGGGGGGGGGTGGGGGGGGGGGGGGGTGGGGGGGGGGGGGGGTGGGGGGGGGGGGGGGTGGGGGGGGGGGGGGGTGGGGGGGGGGGGGGGTGGGGGGGGGGGGGGGTGGGGGGGGGGGGGGGTGGGGGGGGGGGGGGGTGGGGGGGGGGGGGGGTGGGGGGGGGGGGGGGTGGGGGGGGGGGGGGGTGGGGGGGGGGGGGGGTGGGGGGGGGGGGGGGTGGGGGGGGGGGGGGGTGGGGGGGGGGGGGGGTGGGGGGGGGGGGGGGTGGGGGGGGGGGGGGGTGGGGGGGGGGGGGGGTGGGGGGGGGGGGGGGTGGGGGGGGGGGGGGGTGGGGGGGGGGGGGGGTGGGGGGGGGGGGGGGTGGGGGGGGGGGGGGGTGGGGGGGGGGGGGGGTGGGGGGGGGGGGGGGTGGGGGGGGGGGGGGGTGGGGGGGGGGGGGGGTGGGGGGGGGGGGGGGTGGGGGGGGGGGGGGGTGGGGGGGGGGGGGGGTGGGGGGGGGGGGGGGTGGGGGGGGGGGGGGGTGGGGGGGGGGGGGGGTGGGGGGGGGGGGGGGTGGGGGGGGGGGGGGGTGGGGGGGGGGGGGGGTGGGGGGGGGGGGGGGTGGGGGGGGGGGGGGGTGGGGGGGGGGGGGGGTGGGGGGGGGGGGGGGTGGGGGGGGGGGGGGGTGGGGGGGGGGGGGGGTGGGGGGGGGGGGGGGTGGGGGGGGGGGGGGGTGGGGGGGGGGGGGGGTGGGGGGGGGGGGGGGTGGGGGGGGGGGGGGGTGGGGGGGGGGGGGGGTGGGGGGGGGGGGGGGTGGGGGGGGGGGGGGGTGGGGGGGGGGGGGGGTGGGGGGGGGGGGGGGTGGGGGGGGGGGGGGGTGGGGGGGGGGGGGGGTGGGGGGGGGGGGGGGTGGGGGGGGGGGGGGGTGGGGGGGGGGGGGGGTGGGGGGGGGGGGGGGTGGGGGGGGGGGGGGGTGGGGGGGGGGGGGGGTGGGGGGGGGGGGGGGTGGGGGGGGGGGGGGGTGGGGGGGGGGGGGGGTGGGGGGGGGGGGGGGTGGGGGGGGGGGGGGGTGGGGGGGGGGGGGGGTGGGGGGGGGGGGGGGTGGGGGGGGGGGGGGGTGGGGGGGGGGGGGGGTGGGGGGGGGGGGGGGTGGGGGGGGGGGGGGGTGGGGGGGGGGGGGGGTGGGGGGGGGGGGGGGTGGGGGGGGGGGGGGGTGGGGGGGGGGGGGGGTGGGGGGGGGGGGGGGTGGGGGGGGGGGGGGGTGGGGGGGGGGGGGGGTGGGGGGGGGGGGGGGTGGGGGGGGGGGGGGGTGGGGGGGGGGGGGGGTGGGGGGGGGGGGGGGTGGGGGGGGGGGGGGGTGGGGGGGGGGGGGGGTGGGGGGGGGGGGGGGTGGGGGGGGGGGGGGGTGGGGGGGGGGGGGGGTGGGGGGGGGGGGGGGTGGGGGGGGGGGGGGGTGGGGGGGGGGGGGGGTGGGGGGGGGGGGGGGTGGGGGGGGGGGGGGGTGGGGGGGGGGGGGGGTGGGGGGGGGGGGGGGTGGGGGGGGGGGGGGGTGGGGGGGGGGGGGGGTGGGGGGGGGGGGGGGTGGGGGGGGGGGGGGGTGGGGGGGGGGGGGGGTGGGGGGGGGGGGGGGTGGGGGGGGGGGGGGGTGGGGGGGGGGGGGGGTGGGGGGGGGGGGGGGTGGGGGGGGGGGGGGGTGGGGGGGGGGGGGGGTGGGGGGGGGGGGGGGTGGGGGGGGGGGGGGGTGGGGGGGGGGGGGGGTGGGGGGGGGGGGGGGTGGGGGGGGGGGGGGGTGGGGGGGGGGGGGGGTGGGGGGGGGGGGGGGTGGGGGGGGGGGGGGGTGGGGGGGGGGGGGGGTGGGGGGGGGGGGGGGTGGGGGGGGGGGGGGGTGGGGGGGGGGGGGGGTGGGGGGGGGGGGGGGTGGGGGGGGGGGGGGGTGGGGGGGGGGGGGGGTGGGGGGGGGGGGGGGTGGGGGGGGGGGGGGGTGGGGGGGGGGGGGGGTGGGGGGGGGGGGGGGTGGGGGGGGGGGGGGGTGGGGGGGGGGGGGGGTGGGGGGGGGGGGGGGTGGGGGGGGGGGGGGGTGGGGGGGGGGGGGGGTGGGGGGGGGGGGGGGTGGGGGGGGGGGGGGGTGGGGGGGGGGGGGGGTGGGGGGGGGGGGGGGTGGGGGGGGGGGGGGGTGGGGGGGGGGGGGGGTGGGGGGGGGGGGGGGTGGGGGGGGGGGGGGGTGGGGGGGGGGGGGGGTGGGGGGGGGGGGGGGTGGGGGGGGGGGGGGGTGGGGGGGGGGGGGGGTGGGGGGGGGGGGGGGTGGGGGGGGGGGGGGGTGGGGGGGGGGGGGGGTGGGGGGGGGGGGGGGTGGGGGGGGGGGGGGGTGGGGGGGGGGGGGGGTGGGGGGGGGGGGGGGTGGGGGGGGGGGGGGGTGGGGGGGGGGGGGGGTGGGGGGGGGGGGGGGTGGGGGGGGGGGGGGGTGGGGGGGGGGGGGGGTGGGGGGGGGGGGGGGTGGGGGGGGGGGGGGGTGGGGGGGGGGGGGGGTGGGGGGGGGGGGGGGTGGGGGGGGGGGGGGGTGGGGGGGGGGGGGGGTGGGGGGGGGGGGGGGTGGGGGGGGGGGGGGGTGGGGGGGGGGGGGGGTGGGGGGGGGGGGGGGTGGGGGGGGGGGGGGGTGGGGGGGGGGGGGGGTGGGGGGGGGGGGGGGTGGGGGGGGGGGGGGGTGGGGGGGGGGGGGGGTGGGGGGGGGGGGGGGTGGGGGGGGGGGGGGGTGGGGGGGGGGGGGGGTGGGGGGGGGGGGGGGTGGGGGGGGGGGGGGGTGGGGGGGGGGGGGGGTGGGGGGGGGGGGGGGTGGGGGGGGGGGGGGGTGGGGGGGGGGGGGGGTGGGGGGGGGGGGGGGTGGGGGGGGGGGGGGGTGGGGGGGGGGGGGGGTGGGGGGGGGGGGGGGTGGGGGGGGGGGGGGGTGGGGGGGGGGGGGGGTGGGGGGGGGGGGGGGTGGGGGGGGGGGGGGGTGGGGGGGGGGGGGGGTGGGGGGGGGGGGGGGTGGGGGGGGGGGGGGGTGGGGGGGGGGGGGGGTGGGGGGGGGGGGGGGTGGGGGGGGGGGGGGGTGGGGGGGGGGGGGGGTGGGGGGGGGGGGGGGTGGGGGGGGGGGGGGGTGGGGGGGGGGGGGGGTGGGGGGGGGGGGGGGTGGGGGGGGGGGGGGGTGGGGGGGGGGGGGGGTGGGGGGGGGGGGGGGTGGGGGGGGGGGGGGGTGGGGGGGGGGGGGGGTGGGGGGGGGGGGGGGTGGGGGGGGGGGGGGGTGGGGGGGGGGGGGGGTGGGGGGGGGGGGGGGTGGGGGGGGGGGGGGGTGGGGGGGGGGGGGGGTGGGGGGGGGGGGGGGTGGGGGGGGGGGGGGGTGGGGGGGGGGGGGGGTGGGGGGGGGGGGGGGTGGGGGGGGGGGGGGGTGGGGGGGGGGGGGGGTGGGGGGGGGGGGGGGTGGGGGGGGGGGGGGGTGGGGGGGGGGGGGGGTGGGGGGGGGGGGGGGTGGGGGGGGGGGGGGGTGGGGGGGGGGGGGGGTGGGGGGGGGGGGGGGTGGGGGGGGGGGGGGGTGGGGGGGGGGGGGGGTGGGGGGGGGGGGGGGTGGGGGGGGGGGGGGGTGGGGGGGGGGGGGGGTGGGGGGGGGGGGGGGTGGGGGGGGGGGGGGGTGGGGGGGGGGGGGGGTGGGGGGGGGGGGGGGTGGGGGGGGGGGGGGGTGGGGGGGGGGGGGGGTGGGGGGGGGGGGGGGTGGGGGGGGGGGGGGGTGGGGGGGGGGGGGGGTGGGGGGGGGGGGGGGTGGGGGGGGGGGGGGGTGGGGGGGGGGGGGGGTGGGGGGGGGGGGGGGTGGGGGGGGGGGGGGGTGGGGGGGGGGGGGGGTGGGGGGGGGGGGGGGTGGGGGGGGGGGGGGGTGGGGGGGGGGGGGGGTGGGGGGGGGGGGGGGTGGGGGGGGGGGGGGGTGGGGGGGGGGGGGGGTGGGGGGGGGGGGGGGTGGGGGGGGGGGGGGGTGGGGGGGGGGGGGGGTGGGGGGGGGGGGGGGTGGGGGGGGGGGGGGGTGGGGGGGGGGGGGGGTGGGGGGGGGGGGGGGTGGGGGGGGGGGGGGGTGGGGGGGGGGGGGGGTGGGGGGGGGGGGGGGTGGGGGGGGGGGGGGGTGGGGGGGGGGGGGGGTGGGGGGGGGGGGGGGTGGGGGGGGGGGGGGGTGGGGGGGGGGGGGGGTGGGGGGGGGGGGGGGTGGGGGGGGGGGGGGGTGGGGGGGGGGGGGGGTGGGGGGGGGGGGGGGTGGGGGGGGGGGGGGGTGGGGGGGGGGGGGGGTGGGGGGGGGGGGGGGTGGGGGGGGGGGGGGGTGGGGGGGGGGGGGGGTGGGGGGGGGGGGGGGTGGGGGGGGGGGGGGGTGGGGGGGGGGGGGGGTGGGGGGGGGGGGGGGTGGGGGGGGGGGGGGGTGGGGGGGGGGGGGGGTGGGGGGGGGGGGGGGTGGGGGGGGGGGGGGGTGGGGGGGGGGGGGGGTGGGGGGGGGGGGGGGTGGGGGGGGGGGGGGGTGGGGGGGGGGGGGGGTGGGGGGGGGGGGGGGTGGGGGGGGGGGGGGGTGGGGGGGGGGGGGGGTGGGGGGGGGGGGGGGTGGGGGGGGGGGGGGGTGGGGGGGGGGGGGGGTGGGGGGGGGGGGGGGTGGGGGGGGGGGGGGGTGGGGGGGGGGGGGGGTGGGGGGGGGGGGGGGTGGGGGGGGGGGGGGGTGGGGGGGGGGGGGGGTGGGGGGGGGGGGGGGTGGGGGGGGGGGGGGGTGGGGGGGGGGGGGGGTGGGGGGGGGGGGGGGTGGGGGGGGGGGGGGGTGGGGGGGGGGGGGGGTGGGGGGGGGGGGGGGTGGGGGGGGGGGGGGGTGGGGGGGGGGGGGGGTGGGGGGGGGGGGGGGTGGGGGGGGGGGGGGGTGGGGGGGGGGGGGGGTGGGGGGGGGGGGGGGTGGGGGGGGGGGGGGGTGGGGGGGGGGGGGGGTGGGGGGGGGGGGGGGTGGGGGGGGGGGGGGGTGGGGGGGGGGGGGGGTGGGGGGGGGGGGGGGTGGGGGGGGGGGGGGGTGGGGGGGGGGGGGGGTGGGGGGGGGGGGGGGTGGGGGGGGGGGGGGGTGGGGGGGGGGGGGGGTGGGGGGGGGGGGGGGTGGGGGGGGGGGGGGGTGGGGGGGGGGGGGGGTGGGGGGGGGGGGGGGTGGGGGGGGGGGGGGGTGGGGGGGGGGGGGGGTGGGGGGGGGGGGGGGTGGGGGGGGGGGGGGGTGGGGGGGGGGGGGGGTGGGGGGGGGGGGGGGTGGGGGGGGGGGGGGGTGGGGGGGGGGGGGGGTGGGGGGGGGGGGGGGTGGGGGGGGGGGGGGGTGGGGGGGGGGGGGGGTGGGGGGGGGGGGGGGTGGGGGGGGGGGGGGGTGGGGGGGGGGGGGGGTGGGGGGGGGGGGGGGTGGGGGGGGGGGGGGGTGGGGGGGGGGGGGGGTGGGGGGGGGGGGGGGTGGGGGGGGGGGGGGGTGGGGGGGGGGGGGGGTGGGGGGGGGGGGGGGTGGGGGGGGGGGGGGGTGGGGGGGGGGGGGGGTGGGGGGGGGGGGGGGTGGGGGGGGGGGGGGGTGGGGGGGGGGGGGGGTGGGGGGGGGGGGGGGTGGGGGGGGGGGGGGGTGGGGGGGGGGGGGGGTGGGGGGGGGGGGGGGTGGGGGGGGGGGGGGGTGGGGGGGGGGGGGGGTGGGGGGGGGGGGGGGTGGGGGGGGGGGGGGGTGGGGGGGGGGGGGGGTGGGGGGGGGGGGGGGTGGGGGGGGGGGGGGGTGGGGGGGGGGGGGGGTGGGGGGGGGGGGGGGTGGGGGGGGGGGGGGGTGGGGGGGGGGGGGGGTGGGGGGGGGGGGGGGTGGGGGGGGGGGGGGGTGGGGGGGGGGGGGGGTGGGGGGGGGGGGGGGTGGGGGGGGGGGGGGGTGGGGGGGGGGGGGGGTGGGGGGGGGGGGGGGTGGGGGGGGGGGGGGGTGGGGGGGGGGGGGGGTGGGGGGGGGGGGGGGTGGGGGGGGGGGGGGGTGGGGGGGGGGGGGGGTGGGGGGGGGGGGGGGTGGGGGGGGGGGGGGGTGGGGGGGGGGGGGGGTGGGGGGGGGGGGGGGTGGGGGGGGGGGGGGGTGGGGGGGGGGGGGGGTGGGGGGGGGGGGGGGTGGGGGGGGGGGGGGGTGGGGGGGGGGGGGGGTGGGGGGGGGGGGGGGTGGGGGGGGGGGGGGGTGGGGGGGGGGGGGGGTGGGGGGGGGGGGGGGTGGGGGGGGGGGGGGGTGGGGGGGGGGGGGGGTGGGGGGGGGGGGGGGTGGGGGGGGGGGGGGGTGGGGGGGGGGGGGGGTGGGGGGGGGGGGGGGTGGGGGGGGGGGGGGGTGGGGGGGGGGGGGGGTGGGGGGGGGGGGGGGTGGGGGGGGGGGGGGGTGGGGGGGGGGGGGGGTGGGGGGGGGGGGGGGTGGGGGGGGGGGGGGGTGGGGGGGGGGGGGGGTGGGGGGGGGGGGGGGTGGGGGGGGGGGGGGGTGGGGGGGGGGGGGGGTGGGGGGGGGGGGGGGTGGGGGGGGGGGGGGGTGGGGGGGGGGGGGGGTGGGGGGGGGGGGGGGTGGGGGGGGGGGGGGGTGGGGGGGGGGGGGGGTGGGGGGGGGGGGGGGTGGGGGGGGGGGGGGGTGGGGGGGGGGGGGGGTGGGGGGGGGGGGGGGTGGGGGGGGGGGGGGGTGGGGGGGGGGGGGGGTGGGGGGGGGGGGGGGTGGGGGGGGGGGGGGGTGGGGGGGGGGGGGGGTGGGGGGGGGGGGGGGTGGGGGGGGGGGGGGGTGGGGGGGGGGGGGGGTGGGGGGGGGGGGGGGTGGGGGGGGGGGGGGGTGGGGGGGGGGGGGGGTGGGGGGGGGGGGGGGTGGGGGGGGGGGGGGGTGGGGGGGGGGGGGGGTGGGGGGGGGGGGGGGTGGGGGGGGGGGGGGGTGGGGGGGGGGGGGGGTGGGGGGGGGGGGGGGTGGGGGGGGGGGGGGGTGGGGGGGGGGGGGGGTGGGGGGGGGGGGGGGTGGGGGGGGGGGGGGGTGGGGGGGGGGGGGGGTGGGGGGGGGGGGGGGTGGGGGGGGGGGGGGGTGGGGGGGGGGGGGGGTGGGGGGGGGGGGGGGTGGGGGGGGGGGGGGGTGGGGGGGGGGGGGGGTGGGGGGGGGGGGGGGTGGGGGGGGGGGGGGGTGGGGGGGGGGGGGGGTGGGGGGGGGGGGGGGTGGGGGGGGGGGGGGGTGGGGGGGGGGGGGGGTGGGGGGGGGGGGGGGTGGGGGGGGGGGGGGGTGGGGGGGGGGGGGGGTGGGGGGGGGGGGGGGTGGGGGGGGGGGGGGGTGGGGGGGGGGGGGGGTGGGGGGGGGGGGGGGTGGGGGGGGGGGGGGGTGGGGGGGGGGGGGGGTGGGGGGGGGGGGGGGTGGGGGGGGGGGGGGGTGGGGGGGGGGGGGGGTGGGGGGGGGGGGGGGTGGGGGGGGGGGGGGGTGGGGGGGGGGGGGGGTGGGGGGGGGGGGGGGTGGGGGGGGGGGGGGGTGGGGGGGGGGGGGGGTGGGGGGGGGGGGGGGTGGGGGGGGGGGGGGGTGGGGGGGGGGGGGGGTGGGGGGGGGGGGGGGTGGGGGGGGGGGGGGGTGGGGGGGGGGGGGGGTGGGGGGGGGGGGGGGTGGGGGGGGGGGGGGGTGGGGGGGGGGGGGGGTGGGGGGGGGGGGGGGTGGGGGGGGGGGGGGGTGGGGGGGGGGGGGGGTGGGGGGGGGGGGGGGTGGGGGGGGGGGGGGGTGGGGGGGGGGGGGGGTGGGGGGGGGGGGGGGTGGGGGGGGGGGGGGGTGGGGGGGGGGGGGGGTGGGGGGGGGGGGGGGTGGGGGGGGGGGGGGGTGGGGGGGGGGGGGGGTGGGGGGGGGGGGGGGTGGGGGGGGGGGGGGGTGGGGGGGGGGGGGGGTGGGGGGGGGGGGGGGTGGGGGGGGGGGGGGGTGGGGGGGGGGGGGGGTGGGGGGGGGGGGGGGTGGGGGGGGGGGGGGGTGGGGGGGGGGGGGGGTGGGGGGGGGGGGGGGTGGGGGGGGGGGGGGGTGGGGGGGGGGGGGGGTGGGGGGGGGGGGGGGTGGGGGGGGGGGGGGGTGGGGGGGGGGGGGGGTGGGGGGGGGGGGGGGTGGGGGGGGGGGGGGGTGGGGGGGGGGGGGGGTGGGGGGGGGGGGGGGTGGGGGGGGGGGGGGGTGGGGGGGGGGGGGGGTGGGGGGGGGGGGGGGTGGGGGGGGGGGGGGGTGGGGGGGGGGGGGGGTGGGGGGGGGGGGGGGTGGGGGGGGGGGGGGGTGGGGGGGGGGGGGGGTGGGGGGGGGGGGGGGTGGGGGGGGGGGGGGGTGGGGGGGGGGGGGGGTGGGGGGGGGGGGGGGTGGGGGGGGGGGGGGGTGGGGGGGGGGGGGGGTGGGGGGGGGGGGGGGTGGGGGGGGGGGGGGGTGGGGGGGGGGGGGGGTGGGGGGGGGGGGGGGTGGGGGGGGGGGGGGGTGGGGGGGGGGGGGGGTGGGGGGGGGGGGGGGTGGGGGGGGGGGGGGGTGGGGGGGGGGGGGGGTGGGGGGGGGGGGGGGTGGGGGGGGGGGGGGGTGGGGGGGGGGGGGGGTGGGGGGGGGGGGGGGTGGGGGGGGGGGGGGGTGGGGGGGGGGGGGGGTGGGGGGGGGGGGGGGTGGGGGGGGGGGGGGGTGGGGGGGGGGGGGGGTGGGGGGGGGGGGGGGTGGGGGGGGGGGGGGGTGGGGGGGGGGGGGGGTGGGGGGGGGGGGGGGTGGGGGGGGGGGGGGGTGGGGGGGGGGGGGGGTGGGGGGGGGGGGGGGTGGGGGGGGGGGGGGGTGGGGGGGGGGGGGGGTGGGGGGGGGGGGGGGTGGGGGGGGGGGGGGGTGGGGGGGGGGGGGGGTGGGGGGGGGGGGGGGTGGGGGGGGGGGGGGGTGGGGGGGGGGGGGGGTGGGGGGGGGGGGGGGTGGGGGGGGGGGGGGGTGGGGGGGGGGGGGGGTGGGGGGGGGGGGGGGTGGGGGGGGGGGGGGGTGGGGGGGGGGGGGGGTGGGGGGGGGGGGGGGTGGGGGGGGGGGGGGGTGGGGGGGGGGGGGGGTGGGGGGGGGGGGGGGTGGGGGGGGGGGGGGGTGGGGGGGGGGGGGGGTGGGGGGGGGGGGGGGTGGGGGGGGGGGGGGGTGGGGGGGGGGGGGGGTGGGGGGGGGGGGGGGTGGGGGGGGGGGGGGGTGGGGGGGGGGGGGGGTGGGGGGGGGGGGGGGTGGGGGGGGGGGGGGGTGGGGGGGGGGGGGGGTGGGGGGGGGGGGGGGTGGGGGGGGGGGGGGGTGGGGGGGGGGGGGGGTGGGGGGGGGGGGGGGTGGGGGGGGGGGGGGGTGGGGGGGGGGGGGGGTGGGGGGGGGGGGGGGTGGGGGGGGGGGGGGGTGGGGGGGGGGGGGGGTGGGGGGGGGGGGGGGTGGGGGGGGGGGGGGGTGGGGGGGGGGGGGGGTGGGGGGGGGGGGGGGTGGGGGGGGGGGGGGGTGGGGGGGGGGGGGGGTGGGGGGGGGGGGGGGTGGGGGGGGGGGGGGGTGGGGGGGGGGGGGGGTGGGGGGGGGGGGGGGTGGGGGGGGGGGGGGGTGGGGGGGGGATACAATTCCCATCAGCCCCTACCAGCATGGCCAATTGGCCATGCTGACAGAGGCTGATGGGAATTGTAGTTCCTGAACATCTGGAGAGCCGCAGGTTCCCTACCCCTGATGTAGATCCTTTCCAGTCTGGGTTTAGGGCTGGTTACAGAACTAAAACACCCTTGCCCATTCTGGTGGATGACCTGAGCCAGAAGATGGACAAAGGAAGTGGGACTCCAGTATGGTGTAGTGGTTAAGAGAGGTAGACTGTAATCTGGAAAACTGGGTTTGATGCCCTGCTCCTCCATATGAAGTCTGCTGGATGATCTTGAGCCAGTCACAGTTCTCTCAGAACTCTCTCATCCCCACATATGTCATGAAGTGCCTGTTGTAGGGAGGGGGAGATGATTGTAAGCCACTTTGAGAATCCTTACAGTAGAGAAAAGGTATAAAAGTCAACTCTTCTTCTTTGTTGATTCTCCTGGACCTCTCAGGGGTTTTGATATCATTGATCATGATACCCTTTTGAACTGCCTACCTGGGCTGGGATTGGGAGACACTGTTCTGGGGTGGTTTCTATTCTACTTTGACTGTAGGTTTCAGTAGATGGTGCTGGGGAACTGCAGCTCAGCCTCTTGGCATTTGGCCTATGGGTCTTGCACAGTTCCATCTTGTCCCGTTGTGCTCTTTAAAGTCTACATGAAACCACTGGGTGACGTCAACTGGAGATCTGTGTTGTCACCAAAACACAGATGATAGTTCTATCTTATTCTTCCAGCTGAACTCAGGGAGCCTGAAGAAACCCTGAACTGGAGCCTGGAGACAGTTTTGGAGTGGATGAGGGCCTGGAAGCAGTTTTGGAGTAGAAACCTAAGATTAATTCTAACAAGGCAGAAATTCTACTGGTAAAAAAAAGGTCTGATCTGGGATTTAAGTGTTCCTTTAAGGAACAGGTTCATAGCCTGGGGGAGTTCTTAGATCTAGATTTTTTTGTTTGATAAGCAGGTGGTAGTTGGGGCCAGGAATGACTTTTCCCAGCTTTGACTGGTTAGCCAGCTGCAGCATTTTCTGGGCAGAAAACATTTGGCCACTGTGGCGCATACCCTGGTTGCATCTAAAATAAATTACTGCAACACACTCTACAGCCTCTTCTGCACATGCAGAATAATGCACTTTCAATCCACTTTGCAGATGGATTTTACTGTGCGAAATAGCAAAATCCACTTGCAAACAATTGTAAAAGTGGATTGAAAGTGCACGTGCGTAAGGAGTCTATATTTCCTGCCCTTGAGAAGTGCTTGGAAACTTCAATTGGTGCAGAATACTGCAGTTGGATGTTGAATGGAGAGGGTTCTAAGGACCACATTGATCCAGTCTGGGCCCATCTACACTGACTTCCGGCAACCCCTTTGAACCTACCTGAGCACTATGGTCCTCTCTGGAGGCCCTGATTTGGATGCATCCACCTTCTGAGATTAAGTGAGCAGCAACTTGGGAGAACCCTTCTTAGTCAAGGAACCAAAGTTCTGGAACTCTCTCCGCAGGAAGTATCATTCGTCCCCTTGTTACCTTCTTCCACCAGTGGGTAAAGACTTTTTTGTTACCAACTTCAGCTTAAATCAGCAATTACAATGCAGTAATTGTAGTAGACAATTAGTACTACAATGTAGCAGACACTTTCCATCTTAAGCCAAAACTGGCAACTGTACACCACATCATCCATGATAGCCAATCTAGATCATCTCGGACATAAGGACTTCCTCCTCCTTTGGTGCTTCTTCACCATGTCACCAAAGTCGAAGCTGGCCAGGATGTTCAGCAGTCCCCACCCTTATGTCAGCTGGCTCCTGCCTTTTCCTTTTGGGCTGTACTGTGCCAATCCTTATGATGTTGCTATATATATTTACAGCTTCCATTCTGCAAGCACAGACACCTTCATGCAAAAATAACAGCACTAAAACATTATTTATGTCTTCTGAATTTACTACAACACTCTGTCATTTACAAATTTTTGGACCGTGTAATTGCACTGGAGATTAGAACAGATAACCAAGATTCAACAACCCCAATGTGTTTCAGCCAGACACAAGTAGAATTTGTTTTCCTTTCTGAAGATTTATTCCTTATATTTGTCTCAAAGTAAAGCGGAATTTTTGAAACTGAATATTGGTTTTATGAACATTAATTTTACATAGACTGAAAGCAAGGGTTTCCCATGTTGCACTGGGCTTCTGAAGGCAGCAGGCTAAATTGATTAAATTAGAGCCGCCGACTGAGTGTTCTACTTTTGCTCAGAGCATGCTGTTTTGAGAGATAAGACGGCAGAATAACTTGCAATGTAATTAATCATCATTTCTTCACATATGCAACTCCGGAATTACAATGAGACTGGAAAAAAAGGTTTGCATCAAAACACAGACTTCTGAATTTTAGACAAGGTATGGAATCCAGTGATAAAACTCACACGGTCAAAGTGGTGTATTTCAGAAGACCCAGGACCGATTCACAGAGCCAAGCAGAACATATGAAATTGCTCCCATGCTAGCACCAGAACCTGATATTATAAAAAATCTAGCAAAAACTAGATATACTGATACAGCTGTAGTATAGATTTATAAGATCTTTCCACCACACACCCAAATATCAATTATGTGAACAAACCCTGAATGTTCTCTACTGGATCATCAACTGTAGTCAATATCCATTATATTTTTATTCCATCTCTCCAAGGAGATCAAGGCAGCATTCATAGTTCTCTTTTCTGCCATTTTACCCTATAAGGTGGGCTAGGACAAAAGAGAGACTATCTCAGGGTCAGCAAGAAAGTTTCATGACCAAGTGGGAATCTGAACCCAGATTTCCCCCAGTTTGTTTGACTTCTAGGCCACTCTTCACCTACTGGGCTCAGGGCGGCTTCTGACAAACAATACATAACAGCTTAACAGTGCAATTTCAAAGACCAGGGCACTCTACATATGTCTCAATTTAGAATGGAAGACAAGGAACCTCAAACAATAACAAAAAAGAGAAAAAGGGAAATGAAGTTGTAGACCAATGCTCTCACAATAACTCTCTGGAGTAGATTATTCTTAAAGAAACTAATAATTCTAGAACACAAACCACCCAAACTCAGTTAGCCACATGACCAACCTTTGCTGAAAACATGGTGAAGATCTATATGATTTTAGCAAAAAGTCCTCTAGATCAGGGGTAGGGAACCTTTAACACTCAAAGAGCCATTTGGACCCATTTTCCACGGGAAAAGAAAACGGAGCCGCAAATAATTTTTGACATTTAAAAGAAAGATAACACTGTATATATTGGGTTTTTTAACCTTTTACTCCGCTCATTCTGAGAAGCGCATGGATGCGTCCGCCCTGCTGCCTGCAGGGCGGGCAAGGATGGGGCCAGCAGCTCGGCCTTGCCGGCCGCCGGGAAAGCACCCGCCCCGCTCCAACAGGGCGGGCGAGAGGGGAAGCCCGCAGCATGGCCCAGCCGGCCGTGGGCAGTTGGTGCACCTGCCTCGCCGGCCACCGGGAAAGTGCTCAAACGGGCCGGGCGAGAGGGGAAGCCCATGGTGCAGCCTCGCCAACTGCCAGGAAAGCGCCCGCCCCGCTCAAATGGGCCGGGCGAGAGGGGAAGCCCACGGCGCAGCCTTGCCAGCCGTGGGCAGTTGGTGTGCCTGCCCTGCTGCCTGCAGGGCGGGCAAGGATGGGGTCAGCGGCTCGGCTTGTGGAGCCGCAGTGCAAGGGCAGAAGAGGATCCCTACCTCTGCTCTAGATATACTAAAGAATTACTATGTCAAATAAGAACATAAGAACATAAGAACAAGCCAGCTGGATCAGACCAGAGTCCATCTAGTCCAGCTCTCTGCTACTCGCAGTGGCCCACCAGGTGCCTTTGGGAGTTCACATGTAGGATGTGAAAGCAATGGCCTTCTGCAGCTGTTGCTCCCGAGCACCTGGACTGTTAAGGCATTTGCAATCTCAGATCAAAGAGGATCAAGATTGGTAGCCATAAATTGACTTCTCCTCCATAAATCTGTCCAAGCCCCTTTTAAAGCTATCCAGGTTAGTGGCCATCACCACCTCCTGTGGCAGCATATTCCAAACACCAATCACACGTTGCGTGAAGAAGTGTTTCCTTTTATTAGTTCTAATTCTTCCCCCCAGCATTTTCAATGAATGCCCCCTGGTTCTAGTATTGTGAGAAAGAGAGAAAAATTTCTCTCTGTCAACATTATCTACCCCATGCATAATTTTATAGACTTCAATCATATCCCCCCTCAGACGCCTCCCTCTCCAAACTAAAAGAAGTCCCAAAGCGCTGCAGCCTTTCCTCGCATAAGGAAGGTGCTCCAGTCCCTCAATCATCCCTCGTTAAGCTCTTCTCTGCACTTTTTTCTATCTCTTCAATATCCTTTTTGAGGATGTGGGTGACCAGAACTGAACACAGTTACTCCAAGTTGTATTCCGTCGCATCTGACGGGCTTTATGCTCATAAGTATGGGCATGACAATCTTTGCAGGGTTTTATTTATCGAATTCCTTTCTCCTGATTATCTCCCTTAGCATAGAGTTTGCCTTTTTCACAGCTGCCATATACATTTATTTATTTGTTTATTTATTATTTAACAGAAACCGCTTACATCCCCGAAGAATCTGGGGCCGATTATGTACAACACTAAAAAATGTAAATACAATTAAAATAAATAAATTACTAAAATCCATTTTAAAACAGCGATAACTTGATAAAAGATCCGTAACTGATTTTCAGAAATTCTCCCCAGGGAAAAGGGGGGTGGTGCAGCCATGTTAGATGGAAGGCCCAGGTGTAGAATCAGCTAGGGGCCAAACTAGAGGGAAAACACCCATTCCAGCTGGCTGACCCTCAAGGCCTGTGGAACAACTCTGCCGTTTTCAGGCCCACCAGGTGGAATTAAAAAGTCCGCAGAGGCCCGAACAACAGCGGAGGGAAGGCTGTTCCACCAGGCGAGGGCCAGAGTCGTGGAAGGCTCCTGGCCCGTGGTGGGAGGCCAACTGCATCATCCCGAGCCGAGGACTATCGCAATAAGGCCAGCCTCCACAACGGCGAGAGGCGTGCCGGGACATGCGGGTGATGCGTCCCGTCGAGAATGCGAGGTCCCAGGCGGCGATAAGGCGCCTTGAGAGTCAACACCACTAATACCTTGAAGATGATCCGGAACTCCCACCGAGGCCGAAATGCAGCAGGCGCAATACAGGCTGAATATGATGAAGTAAGTAAAGCCGCAGGCCTGTGAGTAAGCTGGCCAAGCATATGTTGAACTTTCAGCACAGTCTCCGAACAGCGCCAGCGGAAAGGCCAGCGTAAGAAGCTGATTGCAATAGTCCTAACCTGGAGGTGACCGCTTGCATGGATCACGGTGGCTAGGAATCGGCTTGGGAGAGCAAAGGAGCCAGCCGTCGGGCCTGGCGGAGGTGGAAAAAAAAAAGCAACCCGAGGTTATATGGGCCACCTGGGTCTCCCATTGAAGGAGACGAGATCCGGAGTGGACCCCCAGATACTGGCGCACGGAGAGGGGTCGGCGCCAATATGACCCCCCCTCCCGCACCGGGCGCTGGAAAGACCAGCGCCCTCGCCCGGCCAAATAAGAGGATCTCCGTCTTCGATGGGTTCAGTTTTAACCTGCTCTGCCGCAACCAACCAGCAACCGCCTCCAAACAGTGCTGGAGAGCCGCAGGGGGGGCTCATTGAGTTGACATTCCCATGGAACTATCAACTAAGACGCCCAAATCCCTTTCCTGGTCTGTGACTGATAGCACTGACCCCTGTAGCGTGTATGTGAAGTTTGGATTTTTTGCCCCTATGTGCATCACTTTGCATTTTGCTACATTGAACTGCATTTGCCATTTCTTAGCCCACTCACCTAATTTATCAAGGTCCGCTTGGAGCTCCTTGCAATCCTTTGTGGTTCTCACCACCCTACAAAATTTGGTATCATCTGCAAACTTGGCCACCACGCTACCCACCCCTACTTCCAGGTCAGAAGGCTAGATCTTATCCTGGCTAGATCTTATGCTGGTAAGTTTCACAACAGAAGCACAGTGTCTCTAATTCAGTAGGTGGGCATGGGACACAACTTCTTTCCCCAGCCAGCCTCTGGTGGCAGACAGAAGAACCAAATTGGGCTGTGGTACATATTACTAACCATGCACTGGTAAGCCTGGACCCCAGAACAGGACCTCTTTCCTGCAAAAATTCACACTACCTCTTGCTTCCCATTGATGCTTCCTGCAGGTTACAAGTCTAAATGCAAAGCAAATCTTTCTGGAATAGCATTTTTCTCCAAAGGGCTTTCAGTTATGATGTGGGCCTTCCTCAGGAAATATACAAAGTTGCTGGGTGATGTGCAAATTTCCCACTTTGTCTGTGGGTTCATAAACAACAGCAGAAGAAATAGCCTGGACTCCAGGAGCAAGCAGAGGTCTATACAGAGGCGTAATGATCTCAGAGACAGGAGCAAAGTGACCGATCACTCCTCGCCAATAAATGAAGGCCTAAGATGAGAATACTGAGGGCTGTGCTAATAGTGTCACAAATTATGATGCAACTTGAGATGGGGGTACATATTTAGATTACATGGGCATGTATAGAGAAGGATTCTCTGGTGCTGCCCTGTTACCAGGATTCTTGTTTGGGAGACTTTCAAAAGAACAGTGATCTTTCAGAAACATCATAGACCAGTGCTCTTTAACCTATTCATAAATGACCTGGAAGCAGGGGTGGGTAGTGTGATGGGCAAGTTTGCGGATGATACCAAATTAGGTAGGG
Source organism: Sphaerodactylus townsendi (assembly GCF_021028975.2). Lineage (NCBI taxonomy): Eukaryota > Metazoa > Chordata > Lepidosauria > Squamata > Sphaerodactylidae > Sphaerodactylus > Sphaerodactylus townsendi. The sequence continues at coordinate 12,290,344 of NC_059434.1, forward strand.
TGGTGAGAACCGCAAAGGATTGCAAAGAGCTCCAAGAGGACCTTCATAAATTAGGTGAGTGGGCTAAGAAATGGCAAATGCAGTTCAATGTAGCAAAATGTAAAGTGATGCACATAGGGGCAAAATATCCAAACTTCACATACACACTACAGGGGTCAATGCTATCAGTCACAGACCAGGAAAGGGATTTGGGCATCTTAGTTGATAGTTCCATGGGAATGTCAACTCATGCACGGCAGCTGTGAAAAAGGCAAACTCTATGCTGGGGATAATTAGGAAAGGAATTGATAATAAAACTGCAAAGATTGTCATGCCCTTATATAAAGCCGTGGTGCAACCGCACTTGGAGTACTGTGTTCAGTTCTGGTCACTACACCTCAAAAAAGATATCAAGGAGATAGAAAAAGTTCAGAGAAGGGCAATGAGGATGATTGAGGGATTGGAGTACCTTCCTTATGAGAAGAGACTGCAGCGTTTGGGACTCTTTAGTTTGGAGAGGAGATGTCTGAGGGGGGATATGATTGAAGTCTATAAAATTATGCACGGGGTAGAAAATGTTGACAGAGAGAAATTTTTTCTCTTTCTCACAATACCAGAACCAGGGGGCATTCATTGAAAATGCTGGGGGGAAGAATTAGGACTAATAAAAGGAAACACTTCTTCACGCAACTTGTAATTGTGTTTGGAATATGCTGCCACAGGAGGTGGTGATGGCCACTAACCTGGATAGCTTTAAAAAGGGCTTGGACAGATTTATGGAGGAGAAGTCAATCTATGGCTACCAATCTTGATCCTCTTTGATCTGAGATTGCAAATGCCTTACCATACCAGGTGCTCGGGAGCAACAGCTGCAGAAGGCCACTGCTTTCACATCCTGCATGTGAGCTCCCAAAAGCACCTGGTGGGCCATTGCAAGTAGCAGAGTACTGGACTAGATGGACTCTGGTCTGATCCAGCAGACTCTTTCTTATGTTCTTATGTACTCTCTTTGGTCTATATTCTGGTTACTTTGGAGATATAACAGCAGCTTTCTCTGGATTCTTAGGATTAATTCCACCCAAGGCCCCTTCCGCACACGCAAAATAATGTGTTTTCAAACCACTTTCACAACTGTTTGCAAGTGGATTTTGCCATTCCGCACAGCTTCAAAGAGCACTGAAAGCAGTTTGAAAGTGCATTATTCTGCATGTGCGGAATGAGTCCAAGTTTGTAGAAAACAGAACATTGTAAGATAGCATAATTATAAAGAGCTCCCTGGTTCAAATCTCATTTCTGACAAGGCAAGCTATTTTCCCTCAGTGCTCACCGTTAACCAGACTACATGGGTAACACTACCTGCGTCGCTTACAGGGATATTTTTGATTACATAATATGAAGTGCTCTGAGCTCTAAAAGTGCTATATAAATGTAATACTTAACATAACTGTAGCACACACATTTCCTGCACATACAACAGACAAGTAGTCTATTTTGCTCCTTTACTTTTCTGTCCAAAGTTTCCATCAAATGGCACTCCTCTTAGCCCAGAGCATGTTTCAAGCTCCGCTGATAAGAGTAGTTTCAGTTTACAAAGGAAATACTATTTAGCTAACCAAAATAGTTTCTGTGAAACAGCCAGTCTGTACATGGATAAAAGAGCTTAACAGCGCAATCCCATGCAGAGTTCCAGTAGCCTAAGCCCATTGATTTTATACTTTGCACAAGATAGAACAGAAAGTGATAGTTCCCAAACTGTTTTGCATCTTGAAACCAAAGATAAAACTTTATCACATTTAGGGTAAAAGAAAGAAGAAAGCATTTTAAAACATGTTGCAACCAACAAGAATTTGTTAAACAATTTGAGTGTTTAAGTGTTATAACAATATAGAATCTGTGACAAACCTGTTACCTTATATGCTCGTGTATAAGTCTACTTTTTCAGCACATTTTTTGTGCTGAAAAAAGCCCCCCTCGACTTATATGCGAGTGAACAGCTGAGCTTGCAGACCTGCAAAAAAGACTTGCTTTGGGGTAGCAGCTGCCATTACCACGCAAGCATCTTTACTGTGTAATTATAAGCTATCCGTGTTGAAGGAGAACCTATAGGGACTTTTTAAAAGGGGGATCTTGTTGAGCATCTTCCCTATGAAACTCTGTAGAGATACTGTCTGTGAGTTATATATTCCACTTCAGAACTTTTAAAGTTATTGTTGATACCATACTGTTTTTCTTTGAAATAAATATTCAAAATAAATAAATATTCCAGAGCCCCTGGAGGATGGGGCGGTATAAAAGTTTAATAAATAAATAAATAAATAAAAACATTTTTATTGGTATCTATTTTTATTTTTGAAATTTACCAATAGCTGCTGCATTTCCCACCCTAGTCTTATACTCGAGTCAATAAGTTTTCCCAGTTTTTTGTGGTAAAATTAGGTGCTTCAACTTATATCCAGGTCGACTTATAGGTGAGTATATAAGGTAATTGTTACGGCAGCATTTTATATACTAGAGCCAAAGGTTTGACTCCACACAGGCAAAGCTATACCCTGTTCAGGATAAAGATGGCAGGAAATTTGTGAATTCATCCATCATTTCCAGGTTTGTCCTTGTTTTAAAATACTCCGTTTGGGTCCTAGTGTCTTGAGGACAGAATAAGGTAGGATCCAAGTGGAGCATTCTAGAACAAAGACAGGCCTGGAAATGGTGGATGAATTCACAAATCTCCAGTCACCTTTATCCTGAACAGGGTATAGTCATGAGGACGCTTCCTATATAACTGGCACTAGACTAGAACCTGGAGTGATGATTAGTGGGGAAGACACTTGTCACCAGCCTTGTGACAAAGCCAGAGAAAGTGGTTTCCCCACTGCTGTTGTCGTGACTAAAAAGGACCGCTGCCTATGCCTTTTCAGATGTAACAATGTGGCCACAGTGGCATGCATTATTCACTTGGAATGTAGAAGCAGCAATCCTTGGAATTACACTTATGCAAATGGCCCTAAACTTATCTACACCAATAATTGAAATGCAAATGAAAAACTGCTCATGCATTTACAAAAATAACCCCTTTGAAACACCTCTGTGCTTATTTCTTCCTTCTGCATTGTTCAGCCACTTGAATCTTGTTTATTTCCATATCCAGATTTTCAAAACCACAGATGTTGCACCAGATAATTTTCAAAGGAATAATTTACCCCTATCGAGATAAAAACCCAGACCACAGAAAATAACAGCAGAAAATAACAAACTTGGGTGGAATTAATCCTAAGAATCCAGAGAAAGCTGTTCTCCAGAGAAAGCTACTGTTCTCCAAAGAAACCAGAATATAGACCAAAGAGAGTAGTCTATGATGTTTCTGAAAGATCAGAACATTTAGGATACTGACCCAGGTATAGAAGAACCAATTGTTAGAATTACCACAACTACTAAACATGGTAAGACTGATACAACCCTAGGCACAAATACTGGGAAATAAATCCAATAGAATATAGCACAAGTACAACTTAGCAAACATGCATAACACTGGTCTGCAAGCAATTGGCCTCCATTAAAATTAATAATTAATCATTATAATTTATTAATTTTGAAAAGCATTTCTGTCTGGTGAGAGAAGACATCAAAGCAATGCATGGACAGCAAATAAAATATCTGCAGTCCATTCATTTTTGGTATTTGGATTAATTATGATAGATCACAATGTTTTTGGTTATTGTTTGGTATATTTAATATTCCAAAATTCTTTAATACTGTAAGTGCTCCCCAATTATTGGCATTAACATCCCAAGACAAATTTGAGGAAGATTTGCCATTAAATTTAACAGAACAGAAACATTTTGATAAAATGTTATTCCCTGACATCCAATTTTTTTTAAAGGGAGGGAGGTAATATGAGAGATTTTCTTTCAGAACAATGAAAACATGTTTAAAAACTCTTATTTTTAGTTTACAACAATGATTTTCATTTCTATTTCAATTTTTTACATTTTCCTACTTGTAACTTGGCAGAAAATTATCCTTAGATATAGTAGGATGACTTAGAGTCTAACAAGACAACACAAACTGCGTTAGTTCATCTCCGGGACAAGTGCCTAGCGGTAACTCACGTGAAGTAGGGGTAAGTTTAAATCAGAACTGTTGTGCAGAAAGAGGAGTAATTCCTGCCTTCTTCTCTGTGCTGTTTTCAGCAGCTGGAACAGCCTCGGGGCTGGAAGGGAGACATCATTTCCTCTATACGGAGCCACCACAGGGAAGTGTTCATTGCACATCCTGGCTCAAATAACACTTCCCCTCTACATGGCCCTATACTCTGTTTCACATAAAGATGATAGTTCAATCAACTGAGGTACAGTGGTTGAGAAAGTTGTACAATTCTGCATTAGAATATAGTCCTAAATGTATATTAGAATTATCATCAGTGGCGAAGCTTCCAGGGGGCGGGGGGGGCACGACGCACCGGACGCACGGATTTGGGTCACGTGGGGGGCGCAAAATCCCCCAGCCCCGCCTGCTCGGTTTTCTAAAGTAAGTGTGTGGGGGGGCACTGCGGGAGGGGCAGTGTGATTCCCTCCCACAGCGGCTCCCCTGCGGCGCCCCCCCCCCCACACTTACTTTAGGAAATTGAGCAGGCTGAAGAACAGGCCTTCCTGTTCTGGTGGGAACTACTTTTTCCAGGAGACCCTGGGAAATATAGTTCCCACCAGAACAGGAAGGCCTGTTCTCCAGCCTGCTCGGTTTCTAAAGTAAGTGGGAGTGGGAGCCGCGCCGGGGGGGGGGGGTAATCCAGAGTGCGCACTGGGCGCACTCTGGCCCAGCTCCGCCTCTGATTATCATTCATTTTTACACACTGCCTTTGTCAAAACCATGGTACTTGGATACAAGCGCATTTATGCCCAAATGTCTTGTTACTTTCAAACAAATGGGGGGAGCAGGGCTAGGTAGGTACTAGGACCCAGGCGGAGTATTCTACATCAAAGAAGGTATGGCATGCTTTGTTCTGTGGCTGAGGAATATACAAATTATTTTATGTGGAATAGAGCATAGTCTGTTTCAACAACTGATACTGTTAAGAATGATAGGATAACTGATTGTATTAAATCTTCTTCTTTTGTTTATTGTTGTAACTGATGAAATAAAGAATAAAGTAAGAAGAAAAAGAAAACAGAACCAGGAAGAAGACAGGAATTCCTCCTCATGCATAGCAGTCCTAATTCAAATCGAGCCATGCAGTGGGTTTATTCACAAGTTCCCACCACTTGCAGTATAGCTGCAAGTCCTCATGGAGAACCTTTGCAGTTAGGCTCTAAGATAACACATAACCAATAGGTGGTTTGGTGCTGCTTCTGAATTGAGTCTCTCAAATCTGCAATTATTTTTTAAATAAAAATACACTCTCAGACACACTGCCCTTTTTAGATAATGAAATATAATGCATATATTTAAAATGGAAAACAATGCTTAACTATCACAGTATATACTTAAGCTTTCCCCAAATTTTCAGTTTTATTTCTGGAAAATTCTGCTTTTCCAGTTACAGTGTAAACACTGTGCACATCCACCAGCTTTCCTTTTAACGCTGAGTGCCAGTTTTTCTGCAACAAAAACAGAAGTTTTATCAACAAAGGGTGAGAGAACTGTCATGCCTACCAGGGTGCATTTATTTACATTTTTAAAATGTAAACAATTTTAAATGTTCACAAACATTTAAAAAAAATTAAAATATGTATTCCCCACCTTTCCACTCGGCTTAAGGAGGCTGGCTAGGTGACAACCTCTGGATGTGACTGGCTGGCTATTCCAATGCTACCAATGGAAAGGGCAGAAGACTATCCCGAACCACTTACCAGGCTGTTTGGTCATTAACATTCTTTGGCTCATTCCGCACATGCAGAAAAATGCATTTTCAAACTGCTTTCAGTGCTCTTTGAAGCAGTGCGGAATGGCAAAATCCACTTGCAAACAGTTGTGAACGTGCTTTGAAAACGCATTATTTTGCCTGCGCGGAAGGGGCCTTTGTTTGCTATTACCTGAGTTGTTCTGAACCTAAGGAAGGAGCAGGACTCTTAAAAAAAGGAAGAGGCAAAGATAGCAGACCAAATGAAAAGGATAGAAAATAATCCAGAAGAATAAGGATGTGAGGAAAAGTTCTGAAGAGGTCTGAGAAGGGTAGGAAAAGTGAAACAAAAGGTAAAAAGCATATAGCCAACCACAGCTGAAGAGGTAAGAGAGTATTTTTTAAAATATTTGTATTGTATTAGAGCTGGAAGCTGCAAATAGCAACCCAAATGTGGAAAAGTTAACATTTGGTTTGCTGGTTGTAGTTTCTTGCCTTAATACCATATAAACACTTGAAAGGAGTCTTTCAATTCAAGTCTCCCAACTCTCACATAACTAGCATAGCTTAAGGTAAAATACATGCATGCCTTCTAACATTAAAAATGTAGGAAAAAACACCTTAATTGCCATACAAAAGCCACCTTCGTCCATGATGTTGAACAACAGGCCAAATAAACTGTTCAGCAGTTATGCTAAACAAGCAGAATGAATCAAAACCTGATTTTTTTAAACCAATGGCTAAATGAACATCAAATTCTTTAAGGTATTTCATTAGCATATCTTGGCCAAGTTACATAAAGTTTGCTCCAGATTCTGAAATGTTTTGCACAAGATTAAGGCTTTCCTTAAACTGAGAGCTGCAGAAGTAGTGAATGCACCTATTCTACCACATGGACTCACTGAATTCAAAAAGCACAAAAGGATTAGCATAAATCAGAACCACATAACAAGCACAGCTCTGTTACCCTAATCTAACTGCACTTTTTTTTCCAAATGCCCAGGACTGCTCTTGAAACAAAAAGTACTATTGCTATGAACAAATTAACTACATTGGGATCTGATTCTGAACTTCACTTAACCCATTTCAACAACCCCACTTGTTTTACTCTGGCACCTTGACCACTAGAATTCCAGGCTCATCTCCCTTGGTCAAGATGAATCCTATAGCAAAAGTATTCCTCATTGGTATACATTAGATCCTACACTTCCCAAAGTACCATATTTTCCAGCATATAAAACGACTGGGCGTATAAGACGACCCCCAACTTTTCCAGTTAAAATATAGAGTTTGGGATATACTCGTCATATAAGACTACCCCTCTTCCAACGCACACCAAATAATTTTTTTTTAAATCAGATTTTATTTCAAGATGGTAATTTTAATTCAAATGTTTATGACATGCAGGTACTTAGCAGGAAAACTGTCACTTATAAACATAAGGCTGTTTGTCATCAAACATGTAAACATAAAACAGTGCAAGTGGATTAAACTTTTCCTAATTCACTCTAAAGCTGAAAGGAAGGATAAGACAATAAACCCATGGGAGCTGTCATGCTGTTTGTTTTCTAAGCTGTCAACCAACTGATGATGATAGGAGGAAGATAACAAACAATATAGAGAGAGCAAGTGCCGGGCAAATCTCTGGCGAGTTAGCAACGCCCATCATAACTGCAAGCTATGGTATTTTTACAGGTTTTGCTGGCGTGACAGTTTCCCTTTAAAAGCCTTCAAAATCCTCCTGTTCGTCATCTGATATCAAAAGTACATCAATGACATCCTGTGATACATTTGTAAGGCAGTCATCGTATGGATCGAATTCCGTATCAGATGGTGTGGTCTCAGCTTCGGTTTCCTCTTCATCTTGCCACAAGTAGTTGTCCTCCATACCATCTAATGAATTTGACATGCCACACTTCTTGAAAGACTTGATTACTGTTTCTGCATCAATATCATTCCAGGCTTTTATGACAAACTTGCACAAAACATCAAACTGTGGAGCACGCATGTTTCCTCCTTTTGTGAATGACTTTTCGCCGCTAACCATCCATTCATTCCACTGTTCTCGAATGCGATCTTTAAATGGCTTGTTTAGGCACACAACCAGTAGCTGTACCAACTATGTCAATCCTGCAGGAATAACTGCCGTATCTGTGTTTAGTCTTGCAAGCCTTTGCTTGGTGCTGGGAGTTAAATGAGCCCTGAATGTATACCACACCAGTAGACTACATTTTTTAATAAGTCCACCTGGTCGCCTGCTCCATACATTATCAAGCCATAGCTTTACCCCTTCTTCATCCATCCAACCTTTTTCATTCACATGTACAAAACAACCAACAGGGAACTTGAGTTTTAGCATTGTTTTTCTTTAAAAAATAATCATTGGTCTCAGTTTGGCGCCATCAGCTGTGCATCCTAGTACCACTGTAAAACTGGACTTATCATGTCCTGTTGTTTTAATTAAAATTGTTTTTCACCTTTTTGATGGACAGTTTTATTTCCAACCATATCAAAATTCATTCGAGTTTCATCCATATTTCCAATACTACTAAACGCATAGCCATGTTTAGTGCGCTATTGTATTACGTATCAATGGAAACTATTTACTTTGCTATCAAGATCTGCAGGTAATTTTTGGGCAATTTTCGTCTTTTGCCTCAGTACCATATTATGCCTTCCCATGAATCTAATACACCAGGATACAGTGGCCTTAAATCTGTTGCTGTGATCTGGGTTATTTTTGGCCTACTGAAGTGCAAACAAACGTATTTTATTTTGTGTCATTACAAAACCATTTTGGCGATGCTCATTCACCATGTCTGCTACATGTTTTTTGAGTTCTGACCAATGTGGGGTGCCTCTTCTTAATGCACACTTACCTCTTGGCATACACTTGAATGCTTTTTCATTTGCTTTCCAGTCCCAAACCATCTTTTCTGTTACTCCATATTGTCTTGCAGCAGTGCAGTTATTATGTTCCATGGCAAAGTTTACAACTTTAAGTTTGAAACTGGCTTCATGTTTCTTTCTTCTTGCTGGTGGAGCCATGATGGGGTTTTGACTGTTGGACATTTGTATACTGTACTGCATGTACCGGTGCTGTACTGTATGTGGTACCCAGTATACAACAACCAGCCAATCACGGCAAGCAATGTACCTTACCGGCGATTGGCTGGCTGTTGTATACAAAGCCTGCTTGGATTGGTCAGCTCTCCCTACCTGCCCAGCCCTCCCTGCCTCCAAGACTATCAGAGCGGTAGCGCAAACACGCCTCTTTTTTCCATACCCCGGGTGTCCCGGACACCTGCAGCTTGCTCTGCCCTTCACTTACACCTTCCCGGTGAGGCGCCCCCTCACCTCGTTATCGGGACCGCGTTAAGTCACTTTTTTCTACGAATCCTGGTGAGTGGATTTTCTTCTACCGTACTTGTACAGAGCCGCCCTTGCTGCTTTAATACGGTTGCAGCATACGGCGGGGATACGGCCGCAGCCATTTTTGCGATCCCCCACCATATGTGGCAACCGCAGATTCTCCAGTCCGGCTTGGAAGTTTCAGTACCTGCTCTATAAGACGACCCCTGGCGTATAAGACGACCCCCGACTTTTGAGAAGATTTTCCTGGGTTAAAAAGTCATCTTGTACGCTGGAAAATACGGTATTCTACTTACCAAATACAGGAATTTAAAGACTGTTTAGAGAAATATCACAATCAGTTCACATTATTAAATTGTTCATCTGAAGGTGGCTTTCTTTTTTAAAATAACAGAACTTCATAAAATCCATCTGCTCTTCAAATCTTTGTTAGATTTAATTTTTCATGAACTCTGGAGAATACATTATACTTTCAACAATCTCCCACTGTGCTTATATTACAAGGTGACAGAGATCTCTTTTTTAAAAAGCCCTTCTATTGCAAAAGCGATCATATAAGAATTCCTACAAGTCAACTAACCATCGCATTACTGGCCTTCTATGATCATTCTATTCAATAACATATTTTCTGATACCACATTTCTAAACCAGCTATAGAAATTCAGTCCTGGAATATTTTCTCATCAAATTAAACAACAAATGCTAGTATAAAACTGTGTAACTAAAACACAGATTTGAATAATAGACATTAAAATTGTAGCAGAAAACTTCTATTACTCATGGAAGACACCTTATTTATCAAGAGGAACATATATAGAACAAAAGAATATCAAAAATACCATATGGGGCAAAGCAGAGGGGTCTGCATTAGTAGGACCAAACTGCCATGAATCATCCCTGTCTTCCACGAACAGGAATGCCATGCCATCATAGGAACTGGGTGGTTGGATAAAAGTGTCATAGCAATCATTTCTTCTCCTGGTTTTTGGCACACTCAAATTAGAAGCACAGTCAAGAATGCCTAGAGAAATGTGCTGTCTTTTAAAAAAATCCTATACCACAAAAGTCTGTATGTCCATCCAGCTATCTGTGTCTCTGTGGCCCAGGTTGCTATATGGATCACAGTTATGTACTGTTGAAGGCTTTCACGGCTGAATTCAACTGGTTGTGGTGGGTTTTCCGGGCTGTGTGGCCATGGTCTGGTGGATCTTGTTCCTAACATTTTGCCTGCATCTGTGGCTATGTGTAATAGACTTTCCTCTGTGATGCACCTATGAAGATGCCAGCCACAGATGCAGTGAAAAGTAAGGAACAAGATCCACCACACCACGGCCACACAGCCCAGAAAACCCATCACAAACAGTTATGTACATATGCCAACCACAGACCCCTTGATATCATTCAGATTAAATTTCTGAGGTCCGTACTTGCAGTACCCTGCTGTATTCCTAAAGCGGTTTTATGTCTAGAGGTGGGTTTAATTCTCCTCAAATTCTTCTGAAATTCTTCTGAAATCTGTCCAGATATAATGGATCAATTACTAGCTGAGACTTGTTTTCTCTCATGTGAGTCTTGCACCTTGAAAACTAATTGACACCTTTCAGTCAAAATGGAAACGGTCCCTTTCAGAGAAATTACAACCCACTGGATATTCTCCTAGCAGTGAAACAGCATTGGGTTATTCCAAAGCTAAATCTGAAATTAAACAAAGGATTTGGGACATCGAACTTCAACACCATTTCAGTTCTGCTGCAAAATACCATCACTTCAGGAACAAGAAATTGGTGTTGTAACTAATCCAGTGATTCTCAAACACAGGAGAGCTTTCATTCTGGCTCATATCAATGTTCTTCCATCTGCTTTATGAGAAGGAATATATCATGGAATGCCACTTCCAGGGGTGCTTATGCCCTTGTGCTTCTGGGCAAAATAAAATAGATGGACATGTGCTGTTGCACATGTAATATATACACATATAATATATAATATATATATTACACACATGCACTCACATATTACACCCATCCTCCAAAAAAATTCCAGAGAGATCCAAGTCACAGTATGCCTCTTTTCTTCATGTGGACCTTAAATTTGAAACCCAGGGTAGAGTTGCCAGATTCGATGCAGCTGTCAGTCTACCAAGGCACAGTGTTGATTCAGTGACACATTTTAGAAATATATGTATTAATGGAAGACTGTACACATATTCTTAATGTAGGTTTCATTCTGATGGTCCATGGCAGTTACAGATCATTGGTTGATTGACAGCTAGAATTTGCTCTCGAACTTTGCAAAAAAACCCTAAGGAGTTGTCTAATCATAGCTTTTTTTTCAAAAGCCTCGAAATCCCACATCTCAAAGCATTCATTGGGACCTGTTCCCTGCTAAACAAGTATGGGATTTCATTTTCCATGAACTCTAGACAACATATTCTGCTTTCAACACTGCTCACCTTTGATGCTGGAATTAACTGAAGTCCAACTCTGGATGGATCACAAACATAACTTGAAGAATTATTTTTTAAAAGTAAAGTTACCTATATTGCTCATCTAGGTGATCCACAATTCCATATGCTTCAAAACATTCCAGACAATAAGATGAGTTCTGGGGGAGAAAACAGAAAATAATGGAAGAATGTAAAGGAGTCATGCAAGAAAATAAAAAGCAAGAGGTGTAAATATGAGCCACTGCAACCAAGCCTAAATTAAAACTGAATTATTCTGTTAGGTGTAAAAAAGTATTATTTTACCTGTGATATTGTTACACAGCATAGATCAGCTATTTTTCCCAGCGTATAAGGAATTTCATTTTTCTCTCAAGAAAAATTAGTACATTTAAAAATCCAGTATGATTCTACATATTTAAGAATCCTGTATGACAGTCACTATACATCAAACATCCCCATAATTGTAAGATACTTTTAGAATTTTAAAAAATTCTAGAAGTCACCACCACAAAAGGGCTGCCATGCATTTTTCTCTGCCTCTAAAGTACTGGGAGGTTTGTCAGCCTATAAGAGACAGCTGCTTCCAAATGGGCACTCATTGGACATGCAAAGGCAATGCCAGTTGGACTGTTTTGAAGTGCCTCCTGCATTAAAGTGGATTGAGGAAAAACTGATTCTTTGTTTGGGGAAGAGACAGTTTGGTTAAAGTTTCCAAAGGGCAGGATTCACTTCTTGTATGGCCAAAGAGAGAGGTCTTAAAGTCCAAAGATACAAGAAACACTGTGTTGGTGGACAGGTCAAGGGTGAATGGCTGCATGTGCCTGCCCAGGATCTGTGCACTGCTTTGCTAGTCACCCAGATATTTGGTTCTCCCTATATATTTCTACTCCATTTTATATTTCCTTCCAAATTTATCCCAGAAAAGCACAAAATGATCTTTGAGAAATGCACTGATTAGTGCTATACTGGAGGCCACTGTTATGTTTAATTACACCTTCCTTTGCAGTTCAATATGTTTTCATTCCTAACACCCTCTCTTATTCATGACTCTGCTCCAGCCAACTGATCCCCGAATGGTTTTATTTAAAGGTTCACCTATGGCATTTGGCCCTAATTAAACTGTTTTAGAGCTGATTCTGCTGTTTCTTTTTAGCAAGTACCACATATTAAGAAAAGGTAAATTGCTGCTAGCAGAAACTACTACCATGTAAGCATGCTTAAAATTAAGCAGTTACAATGTACCAGAAATGAAGCCAGCCACATTCGTGCATATAACATATTAACTAGAATGCAACTGATCAACAGTACATGGCACATACAAGGTGAGTCAAAACACCTTCCAGACTCTAGTCACTATTTACGTATATTAATACACCAGAAGAAAAAACTAGCAAGCTATCACTTGAGTTTACATTCACATCATGCACATCATGTACTCATGTACATTTACATCATGTACTCAAAATGTACTCAAAATTATAAGGCGGTTGTTTACCCAATGCATACAAAACCAGTAGAACAGTAAAGAGTGGAAAGCAAGAGATTCAATCCAGATTTTAAGGGAAATTATCTAACTTGTAAAGATGTATTAGTTACTCTTGTACACTGCAATCCATGGGGGTGAGGGACAAAAGGGCTGAGGAAGCAGTGTGACCCTGCTGCTGGTGTAAATGCCACCTGAGCCAGTGTAAGAGGCATTTACACCAGCATCAGGGAGCATCATGGGAGCATCACTCAGGGTACTGATGCAGCCATTGCAGGGGTGCAGCTCCAGCACAGGGGCTCCCACTGGTGCAAAAGGGTGCATTCCTGCAGACAGCATTAGTTGGTTTCCTGAGCCCTTTCAACTTGGGAATGCCCCCATTTGCTGGTTAGAACTTAAGCCAGCAAAACTGGTGATGCAACCTACTGAAATGCACATAGCACTATCACACAGATAGGGAGAGCGTCACTGTGAAGTTGATGGCCACAGTGTGGCAAGCCTCTTAAAGAAGCGGCACAGCTACCACCCACTGCCCTGGATTGCACAGTAAACCACTTTGCCATATGCATCCAATCGGTTAATGGGCAAGATTTTTCTACATTTGGGGCATACTTTTGAGTAAGGCAAGGATTTTAATTGGCAACTGATTGAGTACAAAATCAAAGGGTGTTCACTATTCCAGTTCTATTAACACAGATTACAAGGCTGTGATATTGCATGTGGGGCATCAAACTTGAAGTTTCAAGAGTAAAAGCATACAAGTATAACATACTTTTCCTTTAAAGATGCCAGACTTGAAAGAAAAACCATAACTGCATCTTGCCTGGGCTTGTCCAGTGGATAACAATATTCTGAGACAAAATTATGGGCTTTCCCTTACTTTGATATTAATATAATTATGCAATTATATCAGTGTTATGAAACAGCTATGAAAGCTTAACAAAATTGCATTTCATACAGGAGTGCTGCAACTACTGTTAATCTAAAGATCTACCAAGATTTTTGTTTTCAGAAGTATTCAGGATTCTCAGAAGAGTTGTATGGTCTCAAGCTACTGGTGTTTAAATGCTGAGAAAAATGTACTACCTAGAGGGAAGAAATCTGGCACCGGCACAAAAAATGAGTCAGTCTCTCCCTCTCTCTTAGAGAGAATTATGGAAGGAAAGGCCCTGAATTTAAGAGCAGCATATCAAAACTGTAACCAGGAGAGTTTCTGTGTGTGCATGCTGTCTCAGAAGTAGAATTCCATCCTTAATGGACACAATAAATCACATTTGAAGGAACATCTCCTTCCATATGTGCCTGTGTAGCAACTACTGCCATCGGGCAGCTATCTGTTGGCTATCCCACCACTTAGGCTGGACTGTCTGGCATCGATCAGACCTCCAGTCTTTTGGCTCTGTGGAATGTGCTCCCTGAAGAGTGAGCTTCTCTCCTTGGAGATCTTCAGGAGGTGCTACAAGTCCTGTCCATTTGCCACAGCTTTTGGTAGTGTCTAAATGGCAGGCATCTTTAAATTGGGGGTGGGGAGAGACTTGGAGTTTGTTAGTTCCTTTTTGGTTTTAACTTAATTTTTAAAAACTATTATCATAAGCTTCCGTGATCCACAAGAAAACTCAGGATATAAATGTTTTAATAAATAAAATTAAAATGCATACAAATTTGATGCAGGTGGATATTCCACTCTTCTCTTAGTGCCATCAATAACCCAACCTATTGCCTGGAAACAGCAGCCCATCATAGCAGCTGTTATACCCACACACACACACACGTTCCTCACCATTCAAGCTCCCACACACATTGAATCGATCATAGTTGACAGAATAATGTAGAGCAGCAGGGGAAGGAAGCCCATCTAATCTCTTTGCACAGGTCATGAACCACAGTCTGTGGTAATTAATTTTTAATTACTTTAGTGCTGCCTCACATTAGCCTCGGCAGATCAGATGAATCACTTGCCTGAATAAGAGCTAGCTTGGGTTACAACGTTTACTGATGAACGGGGAACACATTTAGACCGTTAGCAGGGCTTGAATATGAAAAATAAGATCTCAGCAAGTTGAACAGATCTGCATTGACTTCTAAATCATAGCCACAACCTTCCTCGCAAACAAAACCCAAACAGTTCGAAAGCTTAAAACTCTTGGTAGGTGTGTGCCAAATTCTTCACTAATAACTTCAAAGCTGTAATTTTACGGGGAGAGGGGGATTTGGAACACAAAAAAGCATGCAGTAGTCTGGGACTGGACAACTGTCCTTCACCTCTTCCTCCTCCAGGTATGCAGGTTTGGCTGGGGCTGTGCAGGATTTGAAGGGAGGTTTCCTACGATGCTAACAGATGTACCACCTCTTAAAGCTAAATTAATTGCCCTGGATCTCCCCTTAGAACTGGAGTCATGAAAGTGTCCTGCAACACTTCAAAGATGGGCACAATTTCATCCCCGCATCTTTAGATGAGTCACTCAGGGCATTTGAAGTACTAGTGAGCTCCAATCCATCTAATTTTAGGCAAGAAAGAGGTTTCTGTTAGTCTTTAAGATGCCAAAAGGCTGGGTTAGAGAATCATTTAGCAAATGGGCAGAAATTAAACAAACACACATAACATCCATCCCACATCAAGGACTAAAGGATTGGGGTGGGAGGGAGCAAAGGTGGTATTATTATTATTAAACCTTGTTATGATTTTTATTGTAACCCACCCTGAGACTGTAGCAGAGGGTGGGGGAATATATCTAAATAAATACATAAATACCCATTCCTCATGCATTTAAATCTTTATCCCTTTACCCTCTCTGGAACACGGAGCAATGGTGAAAAAAAAAGAGTTTACGGCATCTCACAAGCAAACTGAATTTTATTTCAGCATAAATCATGGGTGGCAAGCTAATAGTCATTATAAGTCCCAGTTGCCAAGTCTCTACCAGGAGCGGACGAAAGGGCACTCTGCGCATGGTCAGGAGCTCATTGTCAGTTCATGGGGAAAGTCCTGGGGCTCACCGTCCCCAAATGCGGAGGACAAACACCGTTCTCCTGGGCTCAAGCTGAATGAGGAGACGCCACCGCCTTCTCTTCTGCTTCAGACAGGAGTCATCAGAAAGACGCCAGCCAGCCAGTCACCCTCGCCGGGCGCCTGAGCTAAGGAGGCAGGCAGGCAGAACAGCTACTGCCCCCCACCCCGACCCCATTTCTCACCTCACCGGCGGCCCCGGGGGAGAGAAGAAGGCTCCTGAGCGGCCGCGGAAGATGGAAGGGCGGCCGCGAGAGAGAGCCCCTCCCCGCCCCCCGACTGCTGCGGAAGCGCCACAACAACACCCCCCCTTCCCCTCGCGAAACCGAGCCACGCCCCCTCACCGAGCCACGCCTCCCGGGGCAGGGCGAAACCGCCTCAGCGCCACGCTGCCCAAGCTGGGAAGAAAGAACTTTGTCCGCCGACCCCGCCCTCCCCACCTCGACCGACCAATCACCACTTCGCTGTGTTTTTTTTTCCTCCTCCCCGCTTCACAGCTGGCACGAAGGTGACATAGAATTCCTCCCAGCCTGACCAACGGTCTAGGACGGCTGTTGTTGACGTCGTCAACCGCCCTCGGGCGCGCGCGCGCGCTGGGTCGCGAGAATTGGGGAGAAACCGACGGGGCCGTTTACTTCCGCGAGCTCTAAGGAAGAGACTTCGAATGGAATGTGGGGGGCGGTGAGGGGTGTGGCTTTGCAAATGAAGAGGCGGGGCTTTTGGGTTAGGAGTACAGCCAAGCGTGCTAATTTGTTTGCTCTTTGGGGTAGGGTTCCTACTTTTTGTATGGGATCGCCAGAAATGTGAATCGGACAAAAAGAAAAACTATTTAAAAGTGGTCTGTTTATCTAAGTTTCAGAAGGCAGCCAATAGCACCCTAGGGCAGGGGCGAAGCTACCGGGGCGGGGGGCGCGATGCACCGGGCGCACACCTGCAGGGGGCGCCAAAATCGAAAATATACTTTAAAACTTTTTGCTGTGTTTTTACTTTGTCGTCCGGCAGGGGGCGCAGTTTTTAGGCTAGCGCTAGCGGCACCAAAATTTCAGGCAACCCTCAGACAACACTCCTGATGATACCAGCCAGGTTTGGTGAAGTTTGGTTCAGGGGGTCCAACGTTACAGACCCCCAAAGGGGGTGCCCCATCCCCCATAGTTTACAATGGGAGCTAATAGTAGATGGGACTACCCTTTTAAAGGTCCATAACTTTGGACCCCCTGAACCAAACTTCACCAAACCTGGCTGGTATCATCAGGAGAGTCTCCTGAAAGTAGCCTGAAATTTTGGTACTGCTAACTTAAACTTTGCTCCAATTTTCCCCAGATTCTCCCTTTAAATCACCCCCCTCCTTCTGCATGGGTTTAAAGGGAGAATCTGGGCTCCCTAGATTAAAAAAACATTGAAAGTATTGTCAAAGGCTTTCACAGATGGATTCAACTGGTTGTTGTGGGCTTTCCAGGCTGTGTGGCTGTGGTCTGGTAGATCTTGTCCCTAATGTTTCACCTGCATCTGTGGCTGGCATCTTCAGAGGTGTATCACAGAGAGAAGTCTGTTATAAGAAAAGTCTGGACACATGTATAACAGACTACATTCTAATGCAGAAGCATACAATTTTCTCCACCATTGAACCTTAACTGATCATACTAACATCTTTATGTGAGACAGAGTCTACATGATATATCCTCACACATCCTGCCTCTCCCCAAATTTCACCCTCTCCAGGCACTGTCTGCAAATATCCAAGAATTTCCAAAGCTAGAGTTTGAACCACAAATTCAGTTTTGGATGTCATGAGTGTCAAGTATACCTTTGGAGTCTTTCAGTTTGATTAATTAATGGAAGAAATCTCTATAATAGAGAGAATTTGTGGTGCAAACTCTAGCTTTGGAAATTGACTTAAATCTTTGGAAATTACCTTAATCCTAAAAAGTATAATGGTGCTGGTGCGGGATTATTATCAGTCTCCTTTATTCCCCCTTCTGTTCTAACAAAAGATAGCCTAAATTAAAAACAGAAAGAGGCTGCATTGGTTGATGTCGAAATGCACCAAAAATATACAAAACAGTATTAAACCTTTTCAGTCCTCCACAACTCTTCATCAGGCTGGAAACAAAAGGGGTGGTTGTTCAGAAAATATATTTACAATCATGGGCCCCTTCCGCACACGCAGAAAAATGTGTTTTCAAACCACTTTCAGAACTGTTTGCAAGTGGATTTTGCTATTCCGCACAGCTTCAAAGAGCATTGAAAGCAGTTTGAAAGTGCATTATTCTGCACGTGCGGAAGGAGCCATGGTTTTTGAATTTTCAGTTTCTTTTCCTCATCTTTCTAATATGCAAATCTGATTCCAGCTGTCCACACACTATGCCCACTGAAGTTAGATAAGCATCATACAGATATCTTTTAGTACACAGGACATGGCTTGAAACATAAGTTTCCCCCACATCTTTTAAAAAAGAGCATGGTGAGGAATTCAGCAGAACTCCAAATGCTTGCATAGCTTTGTATAATTTGGTGCTAATGAAAGGTATTATGTGGTTTTGTTTTTCAATCATATGATACTTATGTGATACGTAAAAGGCTTGACTAGATTAAAAGCTATGATAAATCCAAGGAACAATGCCTATTGTTGAGCCAGGTTGCTAGGGTATCTGTGATAACGCCTTCCTTGTGTCATCACCTCCTGCTGGTTCACTGGTCAAATGGCCAGAGAAAAGTGGGACAAAGCAAGACAGTTTGGGTCATCTTGGTTGGTAGCTTTGACAGCTGGAGATAAAAACATATTTGAATAGAAAGGATAAAGGCAAACAAGCATAGAAAGGAAGGAAGACATTGATGGAAAGGAAAAAAACACCACAGGGCTCTCTGGAGCAATCTCTCACTTGCTGCCACCTGGAAAAGAGAAAAGCATGACTCATTTATGCTCAAAAGAGATGGTGTCCAAGTGCCCCTCACATCAGAAAATGGGCAACCATCCAGAGTCTGCAGTTACCTCAGATGTGCTGATAAGAATCTCACCTGGAGGACACAGTGATATCATAAAAGATCGTAACTGAGAAAGGTTAGTTAAGGAATTCCAGATGCTTGGGAGATATATCTACAGTTATTGACACTCAGGTTATGAAAGGTGTGATCAGAACTAAGAGAACCTTAGTGAAGGCAAGAAAGCCATAAAAGGGTGAAAGACTCAAAAACTGGAAATCTCACCCAAACAAAGAAAAAAAAATGGGACCCAGTCTCCAGTAAAAGAAATGCAGGTTGAAGATAAGACAAGTGAAATTGAATTTTTGAAGCACATTGCTAAAACCAGTAATGCACAAATCTATTTAAATATATCAGAAACAGAAAGTAGCAGGGGGTGGCATTGGGCCTTTGGGTTACAAAAAAAAAATGAAAGGAAGGTCAGGAAGATTGCAGAAAGGCTGACTGAATTCTTTTAATCTGCCCCTGGCTGATTCTGCATGGGCCAAAAACAGCAGTGTGAAAACAGCTTGAAAATGGTGTAAAAGGGTTTAAAACGATGTAAAAGGGTTTATACTGTTTTCACACCGTTTTCACACCACTGTTTTTGGCCCATGCGGAATCAGCCCCTGTTGTGGCAAACGAGGGACCAACTACTCATCCCTGAATTACTGTTTTTAGAGGTGTCGGAAACAGTGGATGGTAAAGTCCTAATACTCTTTAACAAATAGAAAATTAAGAAATCACTGGGTCTGGAAGTCATGTATGAAGGCAGACAGACTTAGAATGCAGGTCCGGTGAGGGAGAGGCGTCCACCTTCTCTCTGAGTGCCTTTTCCCATCACCTTTTATTACTGGAAGACTTATCAAGGAGTAAAAGAAATGGGAACAGCCCAGGAGGGAGTTACAAGGCAAAAGGTTGTTTTCACACGTGTGGTCAGTAAAACATATACCTGCCACAGGAGCCAAGAAGGTCTGGCGGTCCAGCAGTTTAGAACCCTGAATTACATTTTAGCCATGGGAGGAGAAGGTTGGAGACATGTAGACGACCCTTGAGCTCTGTCGAGCTAAGAAGAGATTTGACCAGGAGTGTGCTCACTGGATAGGGCTCTTCTCGGCGTCCATGTTTCCCTACAGTCTATACAAGATTTCTTAAGGAACTCAAATGTAAAATGGTTGATTGTGAAAGAGATTATTTTAAAGTGGTCTATTCATGTGTGTTTCCTCCGTGATCACTATAAAAACAAAACAGCATTGCGTGGCATCTGTGCGAATTAACTGCACCAAAGAAACCCAGTGCTCCATGCTCCATGCAGCTGTTGTGGTAAATAAACAGAGATTCGAAGCTCATATTTTTATACCTTCCTTTTAAACCTTTTAAACCCCATGTGCCATCTGAAGAAGTAAGCTCTGGCAAGTGTATCAAATACTGAAATATCGTCTCTATATAAACCTTATTGAACATTGTGTCCTATTTTTGTTTTAGACTAGCATTGAATTGTCATAATTTTTGACAAACCATTAGCAATATGATGCTTTGAAGTTAAATGGAAAAAATAATAACCCCATGTTATCAAACACGTTAGTAAATACAGGAAATGCGGCTGCTTTTGCCTCACACTCAAAGGAAAATGCTACATTTCTGTATGGTTCCAATTTCAATAACACTGCTTCACTTTCACAGTGTATGTTCAATATCTAATTGGCTTTGGAAAAAGAAACTTTGGAGTTAATTAAGGGCGATGTAGACTGTCAAACTTAACTGTTCATTATTTGAAGTAAATGAAAAGTATTTCCAAAAGTAAAATATTTAAAAGAGACCCTTATGGGGATGGGAATTTGTTATAAAAATCGAATTAATAATAATGTATATAATATGTATGTAATAATAATAATATGTATGTGTAATAATAATAATAATAATGTAATATGTATGTAAAGACAAAGAGTGAATACCATTACAAAATACACCGCAAAGCAGAAGAGAAAACCTTGGCAAAAGGAGGCTCTCCATGGACAGTTCCTAGAAAAAAAAATTGAGGACAAAAGATTGACAAAGGGAAAAAGAAACCTGGTTGTGGCTCACAAATGGAACTTTGAAAAGGAGACTGAGGAAGCAGATTCTTGCAGCCCAAGAACAAACATTTGGTGGTATGCCATCAAAGCCAGAATTGAAAGAGTCAACTACAGATCCCCAAGGTGCAGACTCTGCTGCAAGGAAGCGAGCCGAGAATAATGGATGCATGCCAAGCTGCTGCAAGAGGATCCGCCTGGGCGGGACTACAAGCAGAGGGCATAATACCGTTGCTCAAGATGATTCACTGGAACTTATTACCCACAGCTACCATCTACCTGTGACAAAGAACTGGTGGAATCACAAACCTGAAGAGGAGTCACTGAAAGTGAACACGTGCAAAACTACTCTGGGACTTCCGAGATTCAGACCCCAGCAAAGTTTTTTGGAACCCACAATGCTCCCTGACCTCCACTGATTGTGGAAAAAAAGAAAGTGTGGATAGTTGATGTTGCAATTCCTGGTGACCAGCAAGGATTGATGAGAAGCAACTGGAAAAAACTTACCGCGATCTGAGGATTTAAGGTTAGAACTACAAAGACTCTGGCACAAACCAGTACAGGTGGTCCCACAGTGGTGATCATTTTACTAGGTGCAGTGCCCTAAAGATCTTGAAGCGGCACTTAAAAACAATTGAAGCTGACAAAATCACCCGCTTATGTCAGCTGCGAATAGGCCACCCTATTTCGGCTCTACTGCGCGTATTATTCGTCGATACATCCACACAGTCCCTAGATGCTTAGGAAGTGTCCAGCGTGTGATGTAATACAAAATCCAACATATTGATCTTGTTTGCTGTGTATAACTGTTTTGTAATAATAATAATAATAATAATAATAATAATAATAATAATAATAATAATAATAATAATAATAATAATAATAATAATAATAATTTCAGTGTGGTTTTCAGGCCTCCATTCCCGCTCTGCCCGTCCCCACCCCTCAATCTAGCAGGAAAGATTATCACAAATTGTATAAAAATGATGGCAATTTATTCCGTTTTTTCACAACATGTATAATAAGATAGTATATACTAAAGGGCATGGACTTAGGATGCCAGCCTCCAAGTGGGACCTAGGGATCCCCTGGAATTACACCACATCTCCAGACTATAGAGATCAGTCTACTGTGCATTTATCCCATACCCTAAGACCATCCAGATATTTGGTTCCTGACTCAGAGGTTGTTTGTCCCAGCTTAGGAGCTATTGAAAGTTAGCTTTCTCCTGCTTCCTCCAGGATTGTGGTGCCTCTATGCACCTTCTGGGGTTTCCTTATTGTTCCTCTGTTTTTGAAACCTGTTTTGCAATGATGTTTTCAGAAAGATCACAACAACACCCAGATGACAGGCAAATGCATGGGAAAGTCTGGATCTTCCTGGTCATGTTCACAGTAGCTCAATTTTCCATGCTGCAGTCCCCTGCTGTGGCCATTTCCCCCACCACTGGAGGGTTTTTTACAGCCAGCGATTGAATATCATTATATTGTTATAATGTTTTAATAATGTGCCTATCAGATTCTCTAAATTCCAGCTTTCATTTTTTGAAGTCTTTCGCCCTTTTCATTGTGAATGTGTGCCCTTCTCCTTATGTCACACACACACACACACACAGAGACAGGACACAGTAGTCAAGTCTGGGTCCAAGGTCAGCACAGAACGTTCTCACTCACAGACATCAAATACAAAGGGGTGATACAGCAGATACACATCGGAAGGTACAAGCCAAGATCAGGGCAGAGCAGACAACACTCACACAAACACAGCACAGTCAGTGACAAGCAGACCAGAGGTGGGATCCAGCAGGTTCTCACAGGTTCCCGAGAGTAGGTTACTAATTATTTGTGTGTGCCGAGAGGGGGTTACCCCTGAGTGAGTGATTTTTGCCCGCGTGATTTTTTTTGCCTTGATTGCAGCCTCCTCTCAGCGAGTAGCCTTGGGGAGCAACTTGAAGCAGTCTAGCAGGAGGTGCACCGGCGTGCGTGGCAGCCTGCGCCTGCATGCATTCATTTCCCGCCCAAGGACTGGCGCCGCGGCTGCGTCCTTCCCACAGCTCCGCCCAGGAATGCCCCACCCCCGGAATGCCCGGCCACGCCCCCATCGTGCCCCACCCAGCCCCATTGGCGCTACGCCACAGTTTGAATCCCACCACCATGGGAACCTGTCACTAAAATTTTTGGATCCCACCACTGAAGCAGACACATTGCTTCACTCAGCCTCCCATTTTCCAGCTTCTTCCAACAGGACGCAGTTAAGCAGATGACCTGTACCTAGCTGTCACATTCACTCTGCTTCTGCAAGCACTTCTCTTCGCTATTGATGGTGCAGGGCTGCCAAGTGCACGCTACACTTCTTGTCCTGATTTGAGTCCTAGTAGTACCTTAAAAAACAACAAAGTTTTCTGGTTATGAGCTTTTGAACATCAAAGCGCTCTAGTTACAGATAGAGCATCTGAGAAAAGGAGCTTTGACTCAAATCTTGCTGGTTTCTAAGGTGTTATTGGACTCAAATCTAGGTTTTCAAGATACGTATAATATTCCAGGCTGAGAGTTGTGGCAGTATGTTTGCTTTAGGAATTGTATTTTGGAGAATATGAGCACACATTTTCATATTGTAATCTCATTGATTGATATGGTGGTGAATTCCCATGTTTATCTGGACAGTGAGCATTTTCTGCTTGATTCAGATGATGTGTATTGGGAAATGTGATTCTTTATTATTTTAAAATTGTATTTTCTTTGTAAGAAGGTATCTCTGGATTGTTGCCTTTGGTAATACTGTCTGGTAGTCATTTGTTACTTAAAGAGGACAAATATAGTATAAACTATATCATACTGTTCTTTCAAAAAGCAATGACAACATTTTTAAAGTCAGTTTTTCAGTATCCCCCAGGCTTTTATTTTGTGCTTTTGTTCTGAACGAAACTTCTGAAAACGTTTATTTAAATCCTTTCCAGTGTAAACTATTCTTAAGGTATTTTCGGTGCCAATTATAAATTCAAAAATTACACGCAATTATGTTTTGCTTGGCTAATATTGAGACTAGAGTTTTTAGTGTTTATTAAGTACAGTTAAATAAATGTTCATGTTACTAATATTTTAGTATCACAGCCTTTTCTGAGATGTTGAAGGAGCTGTAAGATAACTTGTAATTGAGTAAACCCCAGTTCCTCAACATATAGCTTGAAGGAATAGACCAGGGGTAGGGAACCTGCAGCTCTCCAGATGTTCAGGAACTACAATTCCCATCAGCCTCTGTCAGCATGGCCAATTGGCCATGCTGGTGAAATGATAAGAACAGACTACAAAGAACATCTGAAGCTGGAACTAGACTGAGGGGTAGGAACCTGCAGCTCTCAGATGTTGGAACTACAGATTCCCATCAGCCTCTGTCAGCATGGCCAATTGGCCATGCTGGTAAGCTGATAGGAGTAGTTCTTTATCTGAAGCAAATTCCAGAATCGACGAGGATCAATCACTGTACTATCAGAAGCTGAAAAGATCAACAGAATAGCGGGATTCAGATTCAGTAGATAAGCTCTCTGAGCTGCAGTATACCAAAGCAAGTCATTTGCTGAGACCCGTGCCCTATTAAAGCATCCAGATCTACCTTGGAACATGATTTGGCTATTAGCTGACTCAATTCATTGCTGTTCCCTGTTTACTCACCTCCTCTCCAACTATACACTATAAATCCCACTTTTTTTTACACAAGCCAGAAATAAGTGGAGTCTTTCAACACAGTCTTAAAAAAAAACCCCAATGCCTAAATGTAGACTTGGTGTTACGCACTGGAGCGGGTGGGGAGTGGGAACTTCAGCCCCAATCCCAGGGCTGGATTTACCTATAGGCAGAGGTGGGATCCAACCAGTTCTCACCACTTCTCTAGAAGCGGTTACTAATTTTTTCTGAGTGCCAACAAGGGGTTACTAAAGCAACCTCCCTGCCCAATAGGGACTGGAGGTGCGTGTGTGCGGCGGCGCCACTGTTTGAATCCCACCACCATCGGAACCTGTTATTAAAATTTTTGGATCCCACCACTACCTATAGGCTTGGAAAACCAAAGCCTAGGGCCTCAAAATCTAGGGGGCTTCCATCCAAGGTGTATAATATTTTGACACTGTCATATGCCTTTCTTACACAAGCTGTCATAATGAACCGAAGTCTCTAAACAACCCTTCAGTAATTTTTCCTTCTGTAATCATCCTTGGCTTTACTCCATTTTATTTAAAACACTGTTCCATCTTCCTTTAGTCATAACGGTGGGGGACTGGGAGGGGCTCACAAGTGGAATAGGTTAGGCGGGGGCGTACTGGCCTAGGGACATGGGGACACTGGGTGCACGCCTTTTGGTCACGTTGGAGGTGCCTGATGCCCCCCCACAGGACGAAACAATGTGCGCCTGCCCGCAGTGGTGCCCCACCCTCCTCCTGGCTTCCCTGCAGGCTAGCTTCTACCCTTTCTAATAAACAACCTCCCGGGCCTGTTTCAGGCTGAGAAAATTGCTAGGGGTGACTTTTGAACCAGGAACCTTCCAAACCTTTGATCATTCTGTATACAACTATTTTCCATCACACTACTCCAACTCCACTACTGGGTTTGCCTGCTATTACGTGTGACCACTTGACACTGACTACAGCTTGGTGTGTTCAGTCCTTGAAAAAGCAAGCACTGAAAGTGAAGAAAACAGTGTTCTTGAGGACTTTTCTAAAGCCCTCTTCCATTCATAACTCTCCAGACATTTGTCAAGTCTTCAAATGTAACCAAATTCTATGAATCCAGTAGGTGAATATGAGAACAATATGGGTCTCATTTACAAGGCACTAAGAACACAAAGAACAAAAACAAAAATGGGGGGGAGTTAAAAGAGTTAAGGTAGAAACAAAGTTCTATTTTGCCTAGAAAATACATGCCTAAAGAATGACAATTTTAATTACTCTCAAACTTTCTTTTCATTGTAGGTTGCCCCCTATCATTCATTGACTCCTTCTAAGCAATCTCTCAGGTTCCTAAAATGCATCAGCTCCCCATATTATTGGTCCCTTAAGAGCCCTCTCCAACTGTTTACTAGCTTCCCTCCCACCTCGTAAAATCTTGCTAATTTCCATACACTTCTTAAAGATGTTGTCTGCAGTATAAGAAATACATTCACATACATATTTCTCTAGTAATGAGGACCGCAAGCTCTGAGTTGGGAAACTTGAGATTTTGAGGAGGGAGTTTGGGAAGGGGAGGACCTCAGCACAGTATATAATGCCATACAACCCATCCTCCAGAGCAGCCATTTTCTCCTGGGATCTCTGTTGCCTGGAGATCAATCGTAATAGATCTCCAGGTACCGCCTGGAAGTTTGCAAACTTTCTAGAGTTTGAGAGGAAATAGAGCACAGGTGTCAAACTCACGGCCCTCCAGATGTTATGGACTACAGTTCCCATCATCCCCTGCCAGCATGATGCTGGCAGGGGATGATGGGAACTGTAGTCCATAACATCTGGAGGGCTGCGAGTTTGACACCTATGAAATAGAGAAAGGACCAGAGGGTAGGAAGCAAACCATAGCACTTTCCTATTTATAATGTCCACTCTACAAAGACTGCTGGTTTTGTGGGCCATTGTAGTCCCCATGATGGAATCACAAAAGGAAACAACAGGCTAGAGAGAAGAGTTCATTTTCTCCCAGGGTTGAAAACCCAAGGAATTGTGGTTTGGTTTTGTTCACCTGAGGGAACATTCAAACTGATCCCATATCACTTAAATATCACTATCCTAAACAGTATTGCAAATCTGTGGAGGGCTTATCAATTACTACTAGCTGTAATAGCTCAGTAAAACTTTCGTGTTCAGAAACAGACAGTTGTGAAGGACAACTTCTAGAGAACAATGAGGAAGGAACACTCAGGGCTGTTGACATCATTTAAAGAAGAAAGGGAGACTGGTAAGCTTCTACCATTCCTTAATGGAGTAGAAAAGCAAAAAAAGATTTTCTTGGAATCTTTAATCACTCACTTTAACCCTTTGTTTAACTGAAAAACACAGGTACTGTTACTGTTACTGCTGGAGAGCACCAGCAGTGCATGATAGCATCGACAGGGTGAGATGACTCGGGTAGAGCAGTGGCAGAGGTGGGACTTGAAGGCCAAGGGCGGGCAGGGCATTCCAGCGGGGGGGCTTCAAGTGCTCTCTCGGCCTCCACCTACCTCTGAGCACCAGTTATGATTTCAGGCCAACCAGTCAGGTAAAATGAGTGATTATGATTCTTGTAGAGATTTAGAATATTCTTGGATTGTTGCCTTTGGTAATACTGTCTGGTAGTCATTTTTTACTTAAAGAGGACAAATATAGTATAAACTATATCATACTGTTCTTTCAAAAAGCAATGACAACATTTTTAAAGTCAGTTTTTCAGTATCCCCCAGGCTTTTATTTTTGTGCCAGCGTTTTTTTGTTCGTGCATGATTGCAAAATGAGGTGTGGGGATGGGGGTGGACTTTCAGGAACAACTAGAGCCATCTTAGCCCTGAGAACATTGGTATTCCCTAAATCCTTTCAGTGTAAGAAACTCTTATATCTCCAGATGTTAAGGACTACACTTTTGATTGCCAATTATAAATTCAAGGGCAGATGGGAACTTACACACAATTATGTTTTGCTTGGCTAATATTGAGACTAGAGTTTTTAGTGTTTATTAAGCACAGTTCAATAAATGTTCATGTTACTAATATTTTAGTATCACAGCCTTTTCTGAGATGTTGAAGGAGCTATAAGATAACTTGTAATTGAGTAAACTCCAGTCCCTCAACATATAGCTTGAAGGAATAGACTGAGGGATCAATCACAAGCTGCTTGTACTATGGCAGAAGCTGAACTCTGCAGATGCTGGAGACCAGTGCCTAATTAAAGCACTCCAGGCCTCACCTTAGAGGCTAGCAGTCCTACATGCCACACAGTGTTGGCTATTAGCTGACTCAATTCATTGCTGTTCCCTGTTTACTCACCAGCCACGCCCCCGTCGTGCCCCACCCAACCCTCATGACTAGAGGAAGATGGAATAGTGTTTTAAACAAAATTGAGTAAAGTCAAGGATAATGGCACTATGCCACAGTTTGAATCCCACCACCATGGGAACCTGTTACTAAAATTTTTGGATTCCACCACTGTACCATGGCCAGAAGCCCCCTAGATTTTGAAGCCCTAGACTTCAGCCTGCCAAGTCGAAAGGTAAATCCAACCCTGATGCCGCATACACTTTTCACTTGAAACTCAGGGAAGTTTCATAAGCAGTTTGTGATATGGAATGGGGATTACCTTTCCAAAGAAAGAACTACGAAATTCCCCAGGGCTAATGCAAGCCTCTTGTGTGATTCTAAATCGTTTTTTGAATCCTAGCTGCAATTTCTCAATCTGTCATCTACACAAAACACATTTTACACCCCAAACCCAATACACGACAGTTCTTTTCAGTATTCATGAAATGATTTTTTTAAAATGGATTCCCTGCTGTTTTTGTGGATGAATGGAAGTGTAAGTAGTAAATTATAGTCTTTCTTGCTGAAGAAAGATAAGGTTGTATTTAATGCTTCCTATTCACTCTTAGTTTTAAATGTTTATTAGAACAAAGGCAGGGCTTTATTTCATTCCATCAACATTTTGATATCGCTGTAACTAATCAAAATGAAAATAATAAGGGGTATAGGGGGAAAGTACTCAGTGGATATCCACACTGGAAATTCTGCAACCAGCAGAGAGAACTTAAAGAAGAAGAAAACATGAATCACAGGTTTATAAGAAAGTAATGATGGAAGACCAAAATAACCGTATCAGTATTCCACAGCAGTTAGAGGCTCGTGCTGCAAGCAAGTTATGAAAGGGAAAATCAGATGGGAAATCAAACTTGGAAATAATATCAAACTTGCACTAAGGAATTTGCTGCCTTAAGCAACCATTTCAAAGTATTCCCCAAGGAGCTGGTAAAATTTCAATCACGTTGCAGAGAAATACGGCTGCTGCCAGGCAATTGATGCTTGCTGGTTCCTGGGATAATCAGTTAAAGGCAGTTTCCTTGTGTGTTTTGTAGAGGCAAATGAAAAGAGGAGAAAAAGAGACAGGCCGCCACAACGCTCTGTTCATTTTTGGTGCTTGCCTCTAATGGATAGTTTCTAGCTGCCGGTTCCTGTTCAGTGATTCATTGTCTTGTTTTTCATTCAGTTGGTGCCATTTTCTTGCTCGCTCGCTTGCTTTGATGCTTTCTTTCTTTCTTGGACCATTGGCAGGCAAAAGTTTTATTTCAGTGGACTGCAGGCTTCAGAGAACTATTTCCACTTTGATCTGACAGCTGAAAAATCGCTGCCCTTTCCTGCCTTCCCCCAACAGTCCAATTTTGCCTCGCTGATAGAAATCCGTTCCTTCTTATGTAAAGACATCTTCAGGGTGAAGTTACTGGCTTAGGTTTTTGGTTTAATTTACAGTGACCAACATCTCCGAGTTTGGCAAGGAAAAACAATATTTCTGTTAAAAACATCATGTGCCTCTGCTTTGAAACAGCTTCTTTGTTATTTCAGAAGGGGGCAAAACGGTGGCTATCTATGAGCAGGAACAAGTTCCCTTCCTACTTTGGAGAATACTTTCCCAGTCTTCTTTAGATGTCAGTTAGAGCACATCAAGGAGCTTTGGCTGGGAGCTGCAGCTAACCACAAGGACTGTTTTTGTCTTCTTTGCTACTAAGCCAGCACAGTTTATCATGTGGAGCTTTCGGATCACAGTGAAGTTCAACTGTTAGCAAGCTTTGCTTTCGCCTGAAAGGGTGAGCTTGCAATGGGGGCAGGGATATCAGCAAAATGTCTGGGCCATTTACAGGCTTGATCCTCACAATGTGTAAGGCAGGGGTGGGCAATTATTTTTTCCATAAATGCATAAGAAACAGAAAATATTGTGGAGGGCCGGGCCAAAAGGCTGAACTCAATTCTGCATAATAGGGGCTGATAAGTGACAGACAGGTGCACAGATCAACTTGGAATCAGTGGCAACAGTTCTGCATACAACACTATTTGGCACAAAGAATCACAGGGTTAACCTACCTGCATAGTTGTCCACTGTGACAATCAAGCAAGTGGGGAGACTTAAGCCCTTTGACCTACTTTTTTTCATCGACTGGAGTGAGCCCCGCAGAAGCAGGCAGCCAAGGCAACCGGGCTTCGCGGGCTTTCAGTAGAGGGGAATGCTATTATAGCCACTGTGCGAGGGGAGGGCTCTTTCAGAAGCCCTTCCTCAAGCAGTGGCAAGGTGAGGGGAAGGGGAGGGTTAGTGGAAGAATGAGCAGCGTGGTTCTAAACAGGTCCTCTTAGGCCAGGGCCAGGTCTGTCATACGGGCCAGTCAGGGTCATCCGGCAGGCCGGATGTGGCCCACAGTCAGAGGCACGCTCCAGGTCTGGTGTAAGGCATTCAGATATCACAGGAGATGGCATTGCCCGACAGATAGATGAAACTGGGAAATTAATTTCCTGCTTTGTCACATCTGCATTTTTACAATATAATCCACTGTCCATATTGAAGGTTGTGTGGCTTCTTTGTGTGTGAGTGAGCTAACAGTAAGATCTGTTCTTATGTTTTACGTGAAAACAAAAACCTACTATTGGCAGTAATATAAGGCTTCAGAGCAGATTTTAAAACAGGTTTAAATGTTCACTAAAGGAAGAGATTTTAATTCAACTATTCGGGTTGGATCCTACCAACCACATCGCTTCATTTCACCCAATTCTCCACTTCATTAGAGTTCCTGCCCTATGCGACTCTTGTCATGCACGTTCCATGATCCACAGCACAGCCTTTTTTTGATGGTCAAGGCCTTGTTTCACAAAAATAGATTGGCACAGAGTACTGTTATTCAGAGGCGTACCAAGGCAAACTGGAGCCCTGGGCAAAACCTGAGTTTGATGCCCCCCCACGGGGCATCAAGTTTAAACAAGTGATGCTGGAATCCACCCCCAAACAGCATCATTTTCAATGGTGTTTAAACTAGGGAGCCCAGATTCTCCTTTTAAATTCACCTTAAAGGGAGAGTCTGGGGTTTCCAGTTTAAACAACATTGAAAGTGATGCTATTTTGGGGTGGATTCTCCCCCAACCTGAAACAGCATCCCTTTCAATGTTAAAACTGGGGACCTCAGATTCTCCCTTTAAATCCATGCCGAAGGGGATGGATTTAACAACAACAACAACAACAACAACAACCTTTATTAGGCATTGAGAGAATAAAAGAAAGAAAGCAAACAAACATTGGCAGGAAGGGAGAGAATCTGGGGAAATGTAGGGTGTGCCCGTTGTCAGGGGTGCAATTATTAAAATAGCAGCACCAAAATTTCAGAGTATCTTCATGAGACCCTACTGATGATATCAACCAGGTTTGGTGAAGTTTGGTTCCGGAGGTCCAAAGTTATGGACCCTCAAAGGTGTAGCCTCCATCTCCTATTAACTCCCATTGGAAACAATGGGGGATGGGGCACTCCCTTTGGGAGCCCATAACTTTGGACTCCCTGAACCAAACCTCACCAAACCCAGGTCATATAATCAGGGGAGTCTCCCAAAAAATACCTGAAATTTTGGTGCTGCTAGCCTAAAATCTGCGCCCCCTGAAGGCTAAAAACAGAAAAAACACTGAAAATACAAAATCCCCCACAAATGAACCTGCAATTTTGTCGCCCACCACAAGGTGGCGCCCTGGGCAGCTGCCCACTTTGCCCAATGGGAGGAACGCCTCTGCTGTTATCAACCACAATTTCCAGTGTTCTCCATCTTGGCTTCTGAGTCAGATCCTCTGCAATGAACCTGAAGTGTAATGACCTTATCCTAACAAGGTTTAACATCGGAAGTGTTATGGGATCATTATTTATGGGATCATTATTTTAAACACCCAAGGAAGGAATCCATTTCTCAACCCGTTATTGTTAGTAGCCCCAGCTAATACTGGAGGTTGGCCGTATTATCACTGAGCTCATAATAACATTTTTTTGTTATTATGTGTGAAAAGACTCCATTGATATTAGGAGATTTGAGAATCATAGCAAAGTCACCAGGAAAAGAAGCAGAAAGAAATGGCTACGCCCATTATACATTTATGGGACTCCCACTGCAGTTTATTAATTTTACTAATGTGTTTCTTATTTTCTAAAGGTCCTTTAGAGTGGCTTGGGATTGTGGCGGAATGGGTTTGCTTTGCCTGGAAGGCCCTATTCCGCTCCCCAAGCCACTCCTGGGGTTGCCAACTTCTCCTGGGGAGGGCTAGCTTTCTCTCTGGGTATACCGCTGCCACCACCTGACCATTTGAGGACTGCCCGCTGGGGAAGATGAGGGTTCTTCAGATTCCTTTTCAACCATGAGGCCGTGCCTCAGTTTCCCTTGGTTCTCTTCTCCTGGGTTCCACAGGGCAGATTAGAGGTCCTGGAGGAAAAGCTGGTTGCCAGCTTCCAGCCTTCCTCCCCCCTCCTAGCTTAATAGCACATCCAAAACAGTGGGGCATTCATGGTACAGAAAACTGTTCTCCACATCTAAGGTTTAAACAGTATTTATTAAACAAAATGATCCACAAGTCTATTTTAGCACAGACTGAGCAAGGGTTTCCAAAGCCAAGGAGATATAAACGCAAGTCCCCTGCCCCCATCTCTTAACATACCCTAGCTAGCAGTTGTTGAAAATAGAGTAGGCATGTAAAGCTTAGAAGGTTGCAATTCTCAAAGGGTTCTCATTACCTGGCAGGCTGGGTATGCTCCCTGGATGAGCACATGGTTCAAAAATGGCGGCTCCCTTTCCAGCCCTGGCCAGAGGTCTTCTCCCTTCTGTGTCCCAGTGAGAAATAGACCTCGCCCTTCTCCTCTCAGCAATTTATCAGATCCCAGACCCCACCCTCCTTTGACCTGGTCAGGCTGGGTCAAGTTATCTTTACCCCCTAAGTCAGGAAGCTCTTCCTGATGTCTCTCTGTCATTGTTTAAGTCCTCCAAATCTATGATACTTGATTGGAGAGGAAGAGAAGGAAAAAAAGAAAAGGGAGGGGGGAAGGAGCCATTTCTCCACAGGGACCATAGTGGGATTGATCCATGCCTAACAAATGCAGATTCCACCTAGATTCCATCTACTGAAGTCCTGCACCAAAAAAACAAACAAATAACCCTGCCTTTAATGTATTGTGGTTTGCCATGTGCTTGATGGCTTCCATTGCAATCCCAGGTAGGCAACCAATACAGGAGACACATAGGGACAATACTGTACACAACTGGTGGGCTTGTTCCAGTTAGAAGGCCATGTGGTAGACATAAGCAGACCAGATGGTCACCCCTTTGTGATCCGATGGGGAAGGCGGCTGCATTTATGTTAAGATAAAGGCTAAGAACTACAGGAGTGCATTCACCTCTGGGCTTACGCTTGCCTCTGTCACAGGGCGGAAATGGCAAGCCCCAGGAAGGCCGCGGCGCCCTGCGGCTGGGAGGCTGCCGCACTGCCCATGCCTCCCCCAGAAGGCGCGCAGCCTCCCAAAAATCGGGACAATTTGAAGAACCCATGGGATGTGGGACAAATTGTTTAAATGCGGGACTGTCCCGCCGAAAGCAGGACGTCTGGTCAGCCTAGTATTGGCTCATGAAGTGCCCATTGGTCCTTATTTAAGGAAGACTCATTATAGTGACCTATAGTTATTTTTCTTTAAGCTATGGGATCAGGATATGACCTTCTCAAAACACCTCAGATAGGTTGACCTTGCTTCTTGGCTGAACCGGCTGCCCTGTCAAAAGGGATCAAGCCGAGCTTTTCCAAGATAATCACTGCCTTTTCTGCATTTAATGAAAAGCATGCCTCCTTGTCTCCCTGAGCAGTATTGATATCACCGCGAGAGGCAAACTCTTTAATAAATCCCAGGTAATGTGATTTCACTGAAGAATCCTTATCTGTTTTTATAGATTACCATGAACTTGAACATCTAAGCAATAGCTTAAAATGGAAAAAAAAACCCACAAAAAAACAAAAACCCAATTACCAAGTCAGCAAACAGGAAAGTAGTTTTTAACCTGCCCAGGCTTGGCTGGCTCTCGGACAGCCTTTGCCGTGTCAATTTCTATGGGAGCTGCGAGCTTCCCAATAACTCCTCTCTACAACTCAGTAACTTGTGGCATTTCAATCTTAGCTGCGAGAGGAGTCAATAGCTTCCTGTCTGGCTGAGCACTCCTGGGAACACAATTTATGCTCGCAAGTCTGAGAGTGCTGGCTAACAGCGGAAGATGTATTTATGAGATCATTATTTTCATCCCCGAGGTAGGAATCCGTCTCTCCCTGCAATCCTTTGTCTTTTTAATCGCCCCTGCTAATAATGACGTTGGTTTATCACTGGACTCATAACAGTTTTGCTGGTGTGCATTCAAAGTCCCTTTTGATGCCCCAGATTTATGAAAATCACGGTGAAGCACTGGAAAGAAAAAAAGCGGGAAAAATAGCCACTCTTTTCATTATGCATTTATGGGCTGCTTGCTTTGGTTTATTCATTTGACTGCTCAGTTCCTTATTTATCAAAATGGCTCCTTTGGACAATATGGGCATGTTTAGCCTCATCTGACACCGTCACGACGCTATCGATTTTAGCAGAGCTATTTCTGTTTAACAAATGAGGCAGGGGCTGGGCAGGCAGGGAGCGAAAATCACGGCTCCCTTTCCGTTTGTTCATCCTCCTGACACATGTGAAATAAATCCAGTTTACATTCCGCTTGCACCCAGATAGATGCTTCTTCCTAGTTGAGACTGGAAGCATCTTCTTCAAAATCTGGTCCGGATGTGTGAAAAAGAAAACAGAACTCCCAAACCTCAGTTCTACGCTGCTTTCAGCTTGGTTTGCTCTGGAGAGCTATTATGTCAGTCTAATAAGTTTTATTCCCGTCTTACTCCAGTGAGGTCATATACAGTTCTCCCTCCTCCGTTTTATTCTCACAGCAATTCTGGCAGATAGATTAGTCTGACATAGGATCCCCTGGACTGTTCAGGAAAAGCACTTCTGTTTGGACAATAGTCTTTCTTCAGAAACAGTGGCTCAGGTAAAATAGGCCGCCAAACATTTATTGGCAGAACTGGAAAATCTCTGCCAAAACTAGTCTACAAATACAGGAGGCAAATGACTAACCCCTCACTCCAAACCATATACCCCCTTACCAGAGAAACCCGATTCTTACACTCTCAGCTAGAAAGGAATGTGGTGTGGGCCCCTTCCGCACATGCAGAATAATGCACTTTCAATCCATTTTCAGTGCACTTTGCAGCTGGGTGGAATAGCAAAATCTACTTGCAAGAAAGGGCATTATTCTGCATGTGTGGAAGGGGCTGTGGACTTCTGATCTTCACCTCAGGTGGCTAACAGCAACAACAGAATGTGGATTCCCAGGACTGCCTGGGAAGCGGAGGGTGGGGGGAAGAGCAGGGGCATGGGGTATCCTATGTCCCCGAGCGCCACCCATTTGATCACATGGGGGGCACAAAATCACACCCCCACATGATCAAGCTGCTGGGACCCCCCACCTCTATTGGGGTTGCGAGCAGGCATGGCCTCCAATAGAAGTGGGGGTCCAGCAGCAGCTGGAGCCAGGCTGGACACCTGCTGCGAGCAAGGCCTTGTTTTTTGCGCTTCCCCACCTCTATTGGGTGGGGCGTTGGGGTGGGGGGTGAGTGCAAAAACAAGGCCTTGCCCTGAGCGCCATTTCATGCCCTTACACCTCTGGGGAAGAGACACTTGACCGTACCCACCTCCTGTCAGGAGAACTATGGTCAGGCCCAGTAAAAAAAAACCTGGGCATTACACCTAAGAAGATATGTTCACTTTAGGTCAGTGATAAACAGTGGTGGGATCCAAAAATTTTAGTAACAGGTTCCCATGGTGGTGGGATTCAAACAGTGGCGTAGCGCCAATGGGGCTGGGTGGGGCACCATGTGGGCGTGGCCGGGCATTCTGGGGGAGGGACATTAATAATTTCCCTGTTACTGTAAAAAACTCTTACTGTAAAGAAAAGTTCCTAATTTCCAGCTGGTATCTTTCTGTCCATAATTTAAACTCATTATAGCAAGTCCTATCGTCTACTGCCAACAGAAACAACTACTTCTCCTCTAATTGACTGCCTGTCAAATACTTAATACTTTCAAATACTTAATTTTGTTTCTAGAAATCAAAAGAAGGATACTTTCCTTAAACAAGGAACTTTACCATATTTCTAAAACATGTTTTTAAAACTGCCCAGCAGGGAGAATTATCCTGTTTTCTACCTTCGCTAACCAGCCACATAGGAAACAACAGGACTTTATGATTTTTGGACCTAATGGAATTTCTAACGGAAAAGCAGACCCAATTAGTAACCCTCTCTCGGCACACACAAATAATTAGTAACCCACTCTCGGGAACTGGTGAGAACCTGCTGGATCCTCTGGTGATAAAGAACGAACTGTGTTTGGGAAAGCTGGTCTTTCACTACTGATTCTCAAACTGAGGAGCCCTGGAAAAACTGAGAAAACTGTACACAATTTGAAGGTCTCTGATACCCTCAGAAGACACTCAAAAGACTTCTTCCACCCTACAAAAATCTGCAAGAAAACACACTTGATTGATTCTAAA
The DNA here is from genome assembly GCF_021028975.2 of Sphaerodactylus townsendi. NCBI lineage: Eukaryota > Metazoa > Chordata > Lepidosauria > Squamata > Sphaerodactylidae > Sphaerodactylus > Sphaerodactylus townsendi. Next base: position 12,327,117 of record NC_059434.1, read on the forward strand.
CAGTCATTAAGGGATGCGTTCAATGGGGCCTCGTATCTATGAAATGAAGTGCAGAGGTTCATTCGAGCTAGGATGAGAAAATGGAGCTGTCTTATACTTTGGGGTATAATTTATAGCACATATGCTCCTGGACTTGTACTGTACATAAAGATAAAGGAGTTAGATGATTTAGTATGTCTTTAAGCCTATAAATGTCTGATCTTGTTTTCATCTGAAATGGTAAATTACTCTGATAAATTTCTCTGGCTACTTAAAAAAACACACTCTTCTTTCTCTTATCCAGTGGAGCAGCTGTAGAATAAAGATTTGGACTTGGAGGTCTCAGATCTGGTACAAGGAATCCATTCATCCATCTTCTTTGGATTGAAGCCGTTTCAGTAACATCACCTTTCTCTCACCTCCAGGCTAGATCACCCTTCATGCTACTACAATGCTTCTGTATACCACAGAAACGCCCTGCTCACAGACTTGTTTAGAAGTCAATTCTCTGATCTCATGCTTACTGATATCTGGGTCTAATCTAGGTTTGCCTGTAGAAGAAGAAGAAGAAGAAGAAGAAGAAGAAGAAGAAGAAGAAGAAGAAGAAGAAGAAGAAGAAGAAGAAGAAGAAGAAGAAGAAGAAGAAGAAGAAGAAGAAGAAGAAGAAGAAGAAGAAGAAGAGTAGTTTTGGATTTATATCCCCCCTTTCTCTCCTGTAGGAGACTTAAAGGGGCTTACAATCTCCTTGCCCTTCCCCCCTCACAACAAACACCCTGTGAGGTGTGGGGGGCTGAGAGAGCTCCGAGAAGCTGTGACTAGCCCAAGGTCACCCAACTGGCGTGTGTGGGAGTGTACAGGCTAATCTGAATTCCCCAGATTAGCCTCCACAACTCAAGCGGCAGAGCTGGACAGAATTAAGACCCTTATTGGACAGAATTAAGACCCTTATTCTGAAGAAGCAGCCTTAACATTGCTAGGAATCTTGGGATGGCATCTGTGTGATGAAAGACTGATCCACAGGTACATACTGAGCAACTTTTGATCCCTTCATGTAAGTCCCCAGTGACAAGAGACCAGTGGCAGCTAAGGTGTGGGGGGTGGGGGTGGGGGGCGGGAATGTAGACCTGCTACCAGCAAATTGCTTTACCTCATTTCCAGGGAAAACTTGGAAGAGAAATCACTGTGGTCTAGGAATCACCAGACATTCTTAGATTCCTAGAGAAGAATGACTTTACTTCTGGGTTTCCCCTGGAAGTGATGTCATATTGTCACACTGACTGTAATTATAAAAATTCTCTCACTGGCAACAGGAGAAGCAGAAGTGATAAGAGCTGGGGTTAGGGGATCCCCCCCCCCCCCGTGGGTATATGGCACCCCTACTCTAAGCTTTCTGATGAAAGGAGGAAATGCAACATTGGACCAATAAATTAAATTCTTCTTTGTTGGGTAATCTGGTCTGAGAATATCTGCAGTTCAGCTCAGGTTGAGATACTCTGCTATCGAGACAATTTGCAACAATGAAATATAGTGATTTTTTTTAAAAAAAACCAAGATTTAAAATACAGATTTAAAGTATTTATTTTAAACTGAGAAACTCCAACCTCAGAGCTGCCAAGAGCCACTACAAATACAAAGATTTTGTCTGCACCCATGCTTACTCTAGATACTATATGAAAATAAATCCTATAACGACTGCCCTTCCCCCATATTCCTCTGGGTCTTCCAGTCCTTCCCATTAAGCCATCCTAATTTTTCAGACCAGTAACGAAAGCACTTTCCCCCTTCCACGGGTAGCCTTTTCACCATAATGAATCATCCCAAACACATAAAAAAAACCTTTAACCTGAGCAATGACAGTCATTTAATCATTTGTCATTAAAATGGACGACTTAAGCCTGTACGTTTTGTATCCAAAGCATCTAGTACCTGCCTTCTAGCCAAGGGAATGGGGGTAATTAACTTGAAAATATGTCTCAGGAGCAGTTAAATGGGAAGAAAATACAATCAATATTGTTCCAGGGCAGTAAGACTGATCAATAAACTCATCTTTGAGTCTGTTAAACCTGAAATACTTGCCCCCCCACCAAATACTGCAGCCTGACCTGAATGTCAGTATCTTGCTGACAACTATTTTTTTGACAAGAGATGAGCTCCCAGGAGGAAAAGAATGGGTAGGATCAGGTAATGATTTGAAATGCAAATAATTTGTTGATGGGACGTCCTCTGGAAGAAAATCCAGCATGTATTTGTGGCAGGGCAGTGATGGCCGTATCGAATGAGTGACACGAATAGAAATATTTTTAATGGAGCTAATATAATTTCAGATGTTCTGGCCCAAAGGCACATGTGACTTGGGTCCTAGAACCTAGTAGTGTTTGTTTACCAGGCTGGAGAGGAAAAAATATCTTTAACAGAGACTTAATAGGTAAAAATGTGCAGTTGAACCTTTTCATGATATGCAGGTAACACCCTCCCTTTTTGCCATCAAGGTATAGTCGAGTTATGCGACCCTGTAGGGATGGAGATGTTTGGAGATGTTTGGAGGTGGTTTGCCATTGCCTGCCTCCATGCCACACCCCTGGTATTCCCTGGGGATTCCCCATCCAAATACTTGCCAGAGTCAGGGCTGAGAGTAAGGCTGAGAGTGTGTGACAGGGCCAACGTCACTCAGCAACCTTCCATGGTGTGAATGGGAACTTGAACCCAGGTTTCCCAGGCCCCAGTGCAACACCTTAACCACTACACCATACTGGCTCCCATCCAGTGGTGGGATCCAAAAATTTTAGTAACAGGTTCCCATGGTGGTGGGATTCAAACAGTGGCGTGGCGCCAATGGGACTGGGCGGGGCATGACGGGGACGTGGCCGGGCATTCCGGGGGCGGGGCATGAATAATTTCTCTGTTACTGTTAAAAACTCTTACTGTAAAAAAAAGTTCCTAATTTCCAGCTGGTATCTTTCTGTCCATAATTTAAACTCATTGTAGCAAGTCCTATCGTCTACTGCCAACAGAAACAATTACTTCTCCTCTAATTGACTGCCTGTCAAATACTTACTACTTTCAAATACTTACTTTTGTTTCTAGAAATCAAAAGAAGGATACTTTCCTTAAACAAGGAACTTTACCATATTTCTAAAACATGTTTTTAAAACAGCCCAACAGGGAGAATTATCCCGTTTTTCCACGCCTCTCGCTAACCAGCCACATAGGAAACAACAGGACTTTATGATTTTTGGACCTAATGGAATTTCTAACGGAAAAGCAGACCCAATTAGTAACCCCCTCTCGGCACACACAAATAATTAGTAACCCACTCCGGGAACTGGTGAGAACCTGCTAGATCCCACCTCTGCTCCCATCCCATGATGCCTCTGTTAAAGTCAGGGGGCGAAGCCCGGTTCTAAAGTTAGGGGGAACAAGCACCTAAAAAAGGCGTCCTGACACACATCAAGTAGTGCCATGGCCCAGAGCCTGGGGAGAAGAGGCTGGCCCCAGGGGCGGGGCTTGGGTTGGAAGTGGGGAGGAATTTTGAAAAGGCGCCATGACACATATCAAGTAGCAACGAGGGCCAGAGCTCGGGAAGGAAGAGGCCAGGCCCGGGGGTGGGGCTTGGGCTGGAAGCAGAGCGCGGGGGGGGGGGGATGTCTTCAACCCAAGGTGGGGAAAAAACGATCTCTAGTTTAGGTAAATTTCACCCAACAGAAATAAAATATCTGGATGTTTTAAAAATCTTTTGGGGGAAGAAGTTCGCACAGCTCTCCCCCCCCCAAATGTCTCCAGAACGTTCTCTTTCTCTCAACTTGGGTTTGTTGCAAGTTGCTAACCTAATAATCTTTTCCCCCCAACCCAGGTTGAAGACGTTTCCTGCCTGCTGAGCAAACAAGTGCAGGTAGGAAACACTTTATTTCTCCCGCCCAAACCTTTAATTTTTGCCATTTTGTGTGCTGCAGCAGAGATTCTCTGAAGATTCCCCATGGAGGTTTCCTCTGCTTGCAGTTCATCCGCACACAATTTCTGTGTAAAGAGTAGATGAATAAAGTTTGTTTTGCCTAGTGATCCCGCACTCGTGTCATTTTTCCTCTCTCTTTTTGTTTTGTTTTGAGAGGTATGTCTGCAAAACTGGATAAAGTAACATGGAAACTAGAGTATAGATATGCATTGTACACTGGTCTTCCTCAAAACCAATTTGGAAATTCCAACTGTTACAGAATTCCATGGCATAGCTATTATCGGCAGCTAAACAGAGCATGCATAATACTCCCATTCTGCCACCACTACACTGGCTACCCATTTGCTACCGGGCTCAATTTAAGGTGTTGATTATCCCACACAAAGAGCTTCATGGCTTTGGTCCTTCTTGTCTACCGGGCCACCTCTCCACCTACGATCCATCACAGCAGCTTTACTCATATAAGCAGCGGTTTCTTTGGGTGCCAACTGGGTTAAATCAACAACTGTCCATACGCATGCTTTCCTTATTGTGGCTTCCACCTTATGGATTGTCCTGCCTGAGGAGGTCAGAGGATGGCTTCTCTCTCCTGACTTTCCACAAACTATGCAAAATTGAATTATTCAAGACAGCTTCTCTGCACTGATAATAGCATTGCACTAGGGGCGTACTGCCCATGGGGACATGGGGTCACGTGGGGGCATCATGTGGGGGGCACGCTAGGTGCCGGCTGGATCTCCGTGCTTGGTCCCTTCCACGGCGTGGCAACCCAGCCGGCACACAGCAGTTCCCCCCCATGCTGAGGTGCAGCACGCAGGCCGAGCTGCTCCCTGTGGCCACAGGCTAGCTCCTGCCCCCCACAGGGAGGCCAGAGTGTGCAGGAGCTGTGCTGCTGCTGCAGTGCCTGTGTGGGCCAACAAGCCCTGCTCCCCGCCTTCCCTGGGGAGGGCAGGAGGCCTGCAGGGATGTCGGGGGTGGGGCCCTGGCAGGCTCCATCGAGCCCCACCCCTCTGTCCTCTTTGCAGGTTGGCTTCTGCCCTCCCCAGGGCCTGGGGAGGGCAGGAGCTGGTCTACAGGGAGGCCTGGGGAGATGGGGTTCAGTGGTGGGTGCTGCCGCAGTAGGTTGGCCCAGGAGCCAGCCTGCTGCTGCTGCACCTGTCTGAGCCACCACTGAGCCCCGCCTTCCCTGCTGGCTCCTATAAGTGGAGTGCGGGGAGCCAGTCATGCCCCCAGGCGCCATTTAGGCCCGGGACGCCACTTGATTGCAATGCACCAAATATTTTACAGCCTTACTTGGATAAATCATTAGTGACTGTAGTGTATACTGTGCATAGCTTACTGAAGGTAGGATTCTATTTTATAACTTTTGTAGTGATTTCTTTGGCAGGGGAATTCCGGGGCATTCCGGGGGTGTTCTGGGGTGGGGGCAGACAAGGGCATGGCAAGGGTTCAGGGCGTGCGCATGCCCCAGGCGCAGTTCCCCCTCGCTCCGCCCCTGCGCCGACCACAAATTCTTTGTTCGTGATCCAAACAAGTCACTATCGAACCAACCTGGCTCCGAGGGTTACTTTCTGCAAATCGGTGCCATGTTTCAGTTCAGAGAGAGTGGAATAGAGAAAGATTTTCCTATAACTTGTATTACAGTGAAATCAAGTTTCATTGGTAAAAAATTATCAGGAGGAATAAGCACAGGGAAATGTGCCATTAAAACAGGAGTCATTTTTGGTGTGGAAATATAAAATGTCAGACGCTGCAGAGATTGGGTAATGGTACTGTATGTAGTCATTGCCGTCCGCGGCGAAGCGTTACTTTTACAAATTGGATGTGTCAGTCAGTTGGCTTTGCAGCCACTCAGCCTTTCCCAGTTTTCTAGGTTGCCCTTAAACCCGCATCTGCAACATCATTTGGCATGGATTAGTTTTGCGTATGACCCTGTAGACTATAATTAAGACATTACAGGGAAACCAGTAGCATGGCTATTTTTCCTAATGTCAGCATACCGAAGTCTCTGGTCCTGATGTTAGATATAACTATAAATGTAGGCCAGTTTACAACAGAAGATACTAAATTTCAATTGAAGGTACTGAGACCAGATTGGAGTTACAGGCCAGAGTCTCTATCCTGGAGAGCCAGTTTTTATATGGCAGAGCAAAAACGAACCTTAAGGGTTTTTTGTAGCCTTTCTGGCAAAGGATTTTTTGGAAAATTACAAGATAACGGGCCACTGTGAAGGTTTCACTAAGTCATTCAACTACCAGGGAATGACAGCCCATCGTCAATGTTAATTTGTTGTTGTGAGCCCTTTGTAGAGGGATTATTTGGTTTAAGTTTCTTTGTGTAAATTATCACACAGTAATAAGCCTGTGTAGATATTGTTTATGTTGTTCAGTTTAATATAGTATACAAGCTCATTTATAATTGTTTAAGTGTTTATTGAATATTAGAGACACTGGTACGATAATACCATTAGCCATACAGGTGCTTGCTTGGATTGTGAACCCTTGAGCAACCCACCCCAACATCAATATGGTTGAATCACCTTGAGTTTGGCAACCCTAGTTGGAACAATTCATCCCTGAATCCCTGATGATGAAGTCTGGGGGAAGTAGAGCGGGACATACTAGAAATTGACAAGAGATTCAAGAAACATTGGGGAACAACGGCAGAAAGTTTACTGCTCTGGCTCCTGGGGGGAGGGAGGAGAACCAATGAGACATGGGGAGGGGGTTGAGGGGCAGACAGAGGCAAGAGCTAGATAGCGCTGACAATGGCAGAGACTGGCACCCTCCCAATCTTCAATGAGGAATGCAGCAACATACAACAAACACAATATGACATATATGGACTATAACCAACCCTATTGTTGTATGTAGAAAGGCAAAGCATATATTGTGATGTAACTTTCAAAAAAATTCTGTAATATATATTCTTAGAAACAACTATAAATGTCAACCTCGCCGGGTTGTTGTATTGGGAAAATGAGAATACATAATAGTAAATATGGTATCTATTCCAGTATTTATCACAATATAATAAATCACACTTATCATCATCATATAAGAAACAATGCTTATCAAATATGGAATGTCAAAGTGCTACATCCAACTAGGGAAGAAAAAACAGATTCATAAATGTAATTACTCATGAGAAGCGCTGTAAATAGTGATTTCCACCAGTCAATGAAACAATCCTAACCCTAACCCTAACCCTCCCAATCTGCCACCCGAGACCATCACCTCACCTTTATGGCGGCAGCCCTACAAAGAGGCTTGGTTTCCTCTTACTTTTGGTTTTCTAAACGTTCTGCTGTGATCTTTCGTAGTAGCAGCGGCTGTTGTGGTTGGGTTTTTGTATCGAACATTCTTTTTAATCATAAAAAGGGCAGTTTATCTACATTGTAAACTCAAGATTTAGAACCTGGCCTACATCCCCCCCGCCCACCCCCACCTTCGGGGTGGCTCCACAGTATAGAAAATTAAATTGAGAACATTTTTCATTGAGACAGTTAAAAATCAATAATCAGGAATGAGTGAAGTAAAGAGTCATGACCCTGCGCTTAAGAAAACATGCCTGTTCTGTAATTCCAAACTGCTTCCTCTTAAAATTATCAATATTTTTCCGGCATCCAAAAGAAATTGTTTGCTACTCTGTTCACTTATGCTTAATGAGGTCTCGGCGGCACTCCTTGATTTATCACAATAGACAATGCAGATTCTGGAAAAGAATTCATAGATTTCTTCTGCAGTGGTCTTTGCTTCAAACAATACAAACGAGAGTAATGATGATCCAAACTTAGATATAATAAATGAGGCAAGAGTTTACAACCTTCCTCTTAACTACTACTCAGTGTTCCGGGGTTATGTGAACTGTTACACATGAGTAGTAAGTAGCCCCCTCTAGCTCAACGTCCAAGTTGCTTTCTGGTTGAAATTAATCAAAGCTCCTGGTTCACGGCAGGATATGTGACCCCATAAAAAGGGGCATGTTGATCTTGCAGAGGTGGGTGTAGTTCAGAATTCACTGTCACCATGCAGTGTCTTGAGAATGTGAGCAACGTTATGATCAAGACCTCCAGGCTAAACTAGCCTGGGATCTCTTGCCTGGCCATTGAAGCCATGTTTGTGGGTTCAGCATGTATGTGTGTATGAAGTGCTGTTAAGTTGCAGCAAGTTACGGTGACCCCAGCCAGCAGTTTTCATGGGGTGTGAGAAGCAGAGGTGGTTTGTCATTACCAGGGGTCGGGAACCTTTCCCCCTCAAAGAGCCATTTGGCTCACCCTCCCCCGCTCACCCTCCCACCCACTCGCATGCCCCCCCTCCGCTCCCCTGCCCACTTGCTCGCTCACGCCCCATGCCCGCTCCTTGGCCTGCAGGGCAGGCAAAGATGGGCCCGGCGGCTCGGCCTGGCCAGCCACCAGAAGAGCACCCACCTCGCAACCAGCGGGGCGGGCAGGAGGCAAAGCCTGCGGCGCCGACCTGGCCGACCACAGGCGGCGAAGGATGCGCGCCCGCCTCTGCCGCTATGCGAGAGGCCGCGGGCAAAGATGGGTCTGGCGGCTCGGCCTGGCCGGCCTCCGGGAAAGCACCTGCCTTGCAAACAGCAAGGCGGGCAGGAGGCTGGGCCCACGGCGCAGCCTGGCTGGCTGCGGGTGAGGGATGCGCCCGCCCTGCTGCTTGCTGGGCGGGTGAAGATGGGCCCGGTGGCTCGGCTCATGGAGCCGCAGAACAGCGGTGGAAGAGCCGCATGCGGCTTGCGAGCCGCGGGTTCCCAACCCCTGGTCATTACCTTCCTCTGCTTGATCTTCCTTGGTTGACTCCCTTCCAAGTACTGACCCTGCTTAGTTTCTGAGATCTGATGAGATCAAACTATTCCAGCGATGGCGAACCTTTGGCACAGGTGCCAGAGGTGGCACTTAGATCCCTTTCTGTGGGCATGCGTGCACAGAGTTCATCACTCTACCCCCCCACACACACACATCTAGGCTGGCCTGGGCACGATCCTTTACCTGGGAGTAAGCTTGGTTGCTGTCAATGGGGCTTGCTTCTGAGGAAACCTCCTAGGGTTGTGATTCACCCTTTGAAGCGTTGCACAGTTGCTTCACCAAGCTTACTCCTGAGTAATGCGCACCTCGGAGCCAACCGTTTTTTCTAAACAAAAACCTCAGTATTCAGGTTAAATTGCCGTGTTGGCACTTTGCGATAAATAAGTGGGTTTTGGGTTGCAATTTGGGCACTCTGTCTCGAAAAGGTTCACCATCACTGAACTACACCATGTGTCTTTCACTTCCTGGCTCAGGATAACCTCCCTAAATCAATAACTCTTCCACTAACCTCTGATCAATGGCGTACCACTAATGGGAACATGGGGTATCCCATGACTCCGGGCGCACCCACTCTGAGCGGTGGGGTAGGAGGTGGGGGGCGCCCAGAGCAGGTGTTGCCCTGCTCCCTGATATGCCATTTTCCCCTGGTACGCCTCTGCCTCTGATGTTGATGATCTTATAGATCATTTCACAAATAAATGTTTAGTAACAGCAAATGTCACAGCCAAGATGACAGCCAAGGGCATAGGGAAGGAAATGGTCCTTCAAAAACACAGGTCCCATATTGTGTAGGGCTTTAAACCAGCATCCAGAATTGAACTCCGAAACAGATTGGCAACCAGTATACAGTGTTTCTGCACTGTATTCAGGGACCATTAAGGTGACTTGATCAGGTGCTAACCTTGCATGCTATTGAGGGAGCCGAAGCAAGGTAAATAAAGCTGGTGGTCATATACATGATGAAGTTCACAGTATGCTGTTGTTGAAACTATACACTGATGGTGCACTTAGGAGCAGCAGTGGCGTAGGAGGTTAAGAGCTCGTGTATCTAATCTGGAGGAACCGGGTTTGATTCCCAGCTCTGCCCCCTGAGCTGTGGAGGCTTATCTGGGGAATTCAGATTAGCCTGTACACTCCCACACACGCCAGCTGGGTGATCTTGGGCTAGTGCTAGTCACAGCTTCTCAGAGCTCTCTCAGCCCCACCTACCTCACAGGGTGTTTGTTGTGAGGGGGGAAGGGCAAGGAGATTGTAAGCCCCTTTGAGTCTCCTGCAGGAGAGAAAGGGTGGTTAGAAATCCAAACTCTTCTTCTTCTTCTTCTTCTTCATCTGTAACCCACCTTTCTCCCCAATGGAGACTCAACGTCTTTTATATGGTTCTCCTCTCCTCTCTTCCACCGTTTCCTTACAAAAAACCCTATGAGATAAGCTAGGCTGTAAGTGTGTGACTGACTCAAGGACACCCATCAAGCTTCAAAGGCAGAGCGGGGTTTTGAATCTGGGTCTCTCCCAGGTTGTAGTGTGGCATTTTAACCACTACCAAGCTGGTTCTCATGTATGTTATCCTAATCCTATCGGGTTTTGACAATGGCCAAACCAACGTTCTATTATATCCTTCAACAGTGATAAATTATATATGCATCTCAATTTAATTAATTCAGCATTTGCATATCTTAAATCTTATGAGGAATTATCCTTGCTGAAAGTTCTTTATGTGTTCAAAAGACATGCTGTGTTTTGATTAATTTAAATGGCGTGGCTTAATTTAAACGTGACAGTTGTGATGGGGAAAAAACTATGTATCTGGATATGCAAATCAGATATGTTTAATTGGGCCACATTAATAGGATTGTTGACATTAATATTAGTTTATCTATTATCTAGTACCTCCATGAACAGCTTATGTCCTTTTACTTGGAAGTTTCACAAAGTTGATTTCAGATGTGCTGTTCCTCTCTAGATGACCGCGCCACGAAACTGTGCCTTGCAATTGTTACGAGCCCTCGTCCAAACAATATACTTACCATATTCTTAGCTTGTGATGTGATATCTAGCAAGAGACCTCAGCATGTATATTGATTGTTGCAAATGTTAATCAGCATTCCATGTTACAAATTGAAAAAAAAAATTCACAGGAGCTTTGGAAATTTCTTAAACCATAAGCCATTGCAAGGCCCTTAAAGGAAGTTGCAGATGTCAGTACTTTGAAAGAATCATGGAGACAGATGGTTAAAATAGCCCATTTCCTTTCAAATAGTTTGGAATCAAAACTCTATGGCCAGCCAATAGTGAATACCTTCTTCCCTGGTCATATAATACTAACATTCAGAATCTGGCTATCAGCCAAAGGATCATGGGAAACCATCATGGAATTATTGAGGTGGATTCCTGAGATAGCAAACAACTAAATCAACATGCTAAAGTCTTGTAAGCAGACAAATATATAATAATGAAAACAGAGTTTGCTCCGATGGTTGAATTATCTAGAGTAGGAGTCTTCAATGTGGTGCCTGACACTTGGCATCCACCAAGTATGTTTAGAAAGTGGGCAAGTCCAGGTGTGGTTTTTACCTGTTGGGGGATGCTACCTAGGTGATTGAGATACATTCCCAGAATCGTGCAACTGCTTAAAATAATAAATTGCTGCTGCTAGAAAGATATATGTAACCAGTCTGGTGTATGTATCCGCTGCCATCTGTGCATTCTTTCCTTGATCTTTATGGCTTCACATGCTTGTAGACAACTAGGCTTCCCCTGGTACTCCTGTCCCATGGGAACTGTGTTACATCCATTATCTCGTAGGGCAGGAAGCCAGGTGGCTTTGGGCGAGGCCCCACGGTCAATATATCGCGTGATACGTTAAAAAATCATGGTTTAAGCAAGGACTCCCCACTGCTTAAGTGCCAAACACGGATTCATCCCGGTTCTGGCATGGGCTCTCCCCCCTATCACGCGTATTACAATGTAGTCCCGAAAGAATATGAGCATTATCATTCATTTTTACGTGCTGCCTTTGTCAAAATCATTATTTTGTGCATTATTGAACATGGTACTTTGATACAAGAGCCTTTATCGTTCATTGCATTTTTCCTTTCAAACAGATGGGACAGAAGGACTAGGTAGGCATTAGGACCCATATGGAGCATTCTACAACAAAGATGGTCTGGCATGTTGAGTTTTGTGGCGGAGGAACATACAACCCCACTATCATCATTTTCTGAGATGGACTACAACGCCTGCAGTTTGCTGCACTGCGTGAGGATCTCTGGATGGGACTCAAGGTGAGGCATGGCCAACTCATCTGGAGAGGGAGTGTAGCTCAGTGGAAGGTCCCAATTCCAGTTCCTGAAATCTGCAGTAATAGGGTGTCGATTGAGAAAGACCATTCTCATCTGAGAACTGTGACCAGTTGCTAGATAATGCTGTTCTAGACAGAACAATGGCCCGGCTCAATATAAGGAAACTTCATATGGCTATTCGCCTTTCCACATTTGAACTGTTGCATGCAGATCTTAGAACGTTGCGGTAAAATGCAGCACTACACCAATTTAGCTCTAAAACTACAAAAATCTTAATTTTGCTTTTTTAAAAGAAAGCTCCTTAGAGACACCAAATGGATTTGGTAATGCCTGATAAATTGCAATCCTATTTTTACACTCGCTGAAGCCATTAGTATTCAAACTCATTATCTCAACTGCAACTTTCCCTCGCTTTCGATTCATTACTGCTCCTGAGTACATAATGGAGCTGTTTGGGCAGAGCCGGGTCCCAAATTCATTCTGTGCTGACACATTATTTGTGGATACATTTTCACCATAAATTACCAGCAGCAGACAGCAATTGCCGAGCCCGGGTTTCAGACTCCCCTGTGCTAAATCCATCAGGACGAACAGATTGTAAACTGCCCATTCCAAATTTGATATGTAGCAATTTAGCATCCTGTTAATACTTCATAACATCAGTCCCTTCCATTTATACGGCTTTTCCTTCCAGCTTTGGCAATCGCTTCGCTCGTTCCTGTAGATTCCATCTCCATCCATTTAACATTTCATAAGGAACATGGTGAACATTCAGTTTTTAGAAAGGTTTTAACATATTCATTAAATCTAGGGGAAAGTTTCGATGGCAGTTTCTGCATTTTAATTTTCTTACGAGAACAGTGGGAAAGCTTTTGGATAGCGCTGTTATGTTTGGTTACTGGCCACAGGTGAAAAAGCCTAAGGGTGCACTTGTAAATTTTCCATGCGTACCTCAGGAATTAGATCCATACAACTTCTTTGTTCTATGTTGGATAGCTTACTTCTTTACTACAGTTGTGGCGCCTCCCCTGACCGCTCGTCCCCCTGAGACGAGTGTGCCGTCCCACCTCCCTTTTCCTGGGGGCTGTCCTCCCCAGACGATGTTTTAAATAGGGGGGAAGGGCAAGGAGATTGTAAGCCCCTTTGAGTCTCCTGCAGGAGAGAAAGGGGGGATATAAATCCAAACTCCTCCTCCTCTTCTTCTTCCTCTTCCTACAAGGGTCAGTGCTATCAGTCACAGGGTCAGTGCTATCAGTCACAGACTAGGAAAGGGATTTAGGCGTCTTAGTTGATAGTTCCATGGGAATGTCAACTCAATGCATGGCAGCTGTGAAAAAGGCAAACTCTATGCTGGGGATCATTAGGAAAGGAATTGATAATAAAACTGCAAAGATTGTCATGCCCTTATATAAAGCAGTGGTGCGACCACACTTGGAGTACTGTGTGCAGTTCTGAAATTAAGCGCAGCATCTCAAAAAAAAGGATATTGAGGAGATAGAAAAAGTGCAGAGAAGGGCAACAAGGATGATTGAGGGACTGGAGCACCTTCCCTATGAGGAGAGGCTGCAGCGTTTGGGACTCTTTAGTTTGGAGAGGAGACGTCTGAGGGGGGATATGATTGAAGTCTATAAAATTATGCATGGGGTAGAAAATGTTGACAGAGAGCTTTTTCTCTCTTTCTCTAATACTAGAAACAGGGGGCATTCATTGAAAGTGCTGTGAAAAAGAATTAGGACTAATAAAAGTAAACACTTCTTCACGCAACGTGTGATTGGTGTTTGGAATATGCTGCCACAGGAGGTGGTGATGGCCACTAACCTGGATAGCTTTAAAAAGGGCTTGGACAGATTTATGGAGGAGAAGTCGATTTATGGCTACCAATCTTGATCCTCTTTGATCTGAGATTGCAAATGCCTTAACAGACCAGGTGATCGGGAGCAACAGCAGCAGAAGGCCATTGCTTTCACATCCTGCATGTGAGCTCCCAAAGGCACCTCCTCCTTCTGCTTCTTCTTCTTCTTCAATGACAGCCAGGTGGCATTATTTAACATTAAGGCCAGCCCCACAATTCCTGTACATTTGCAAGTATCCGTTAATATTTTTTTTCTTTATGTGGAGAGCAATGTGTCAAATGAGCAAAGTGAACCAAGGACATTGATATGTTTTCTTTATGTGGAGAGCAGTGCGTTAAAAGAGCAAAGCGAACAAAACAAACATCTATATAAGTGAAAAAGAGATTCTGAACCTTGCAAGTAGGAAAAGCAAGATCCGAAACAAAAAGTTAATAAGCAAAAACTTGGTTTCCTCATGAAACAAGTTCAAAATGTCTTTCATGAAGGAAGATTTTTTAAATAAAATAGTTGAGGCAAGGTGAGAAAATGAGTAGAGATTGTCTTCCAAAAAACTGCATTGGGGATAGTAAGGAAAAACAGAATTATTCTTCCACTAAACAATTCTTCATGCAAATTTTAGTAATCACCTTAAAGCTGAATGCCTGGTACCTATCAGCCAAGTGATACCTTTGACTCAGTCCAGCCATAAGAGTCAGGGGACTCTGGGGATCTACAGTGGGTGGTGGGTTTGAGGCTTCCTTTTTCCAAGCACAGTTTCTTGTAACTTGTCAAACCAGGCCTTCGTCCACATATCATTGGACATGGCTCCTCTGTTGTGTGTTGGCTGGTCAGCACAATAGACCAATTGTGAATGGCCGCTATAGTGCCCCAAAAGCACTAATGAGTGGCTGATTTCAATATATATCCATTATCTAGACCAGTGATGGCGAACCTTTTTGAGACCGAGTGCCCAAATTGTAACCCAAAACCCACTTATATATTGCAAAGTGCCAACACGGCAATTTAACTTGAATACTGAGGTTTTAGTTTAGAAAAACCAGTTGGCTCCAAGGCGTGCGTTACTCAGGAGTAAGCTTGGTGGCTTTGCTTTGAAGCAACCGTGCAACTCTTCCAACGGGTGAATCATGACCCTAGGAGGGTTTACTCAGAAGCAAGCCCCATTGCCAGCAACCGAGCTTACTCCCAGGTAAAGGATCGCGCTTTAGTTCTTCACATGAAAATCAGTGGGATTTAACAGCGCTTAGCAGGGTTACCTACACTGCTTCCCCAAAATTAGGTCTTAAGTTTAATGCTAATAATTGAGCCCAGCGGCCCAGGCCAGCCTAGATGGGGGGGGTGGGATCTGTTTCTGCGTGCCCACAGAGAGGGCTCTGAGTGCCACCTCTGGCACCCGTGCCATAGGTTCGCCACCACTGATCTAGACTGGTCACTAAATAACAGAAATTACGTTTTAGGTGTCAAATGGTGAGAGAATTTGCTCTGCATTTTGTTTAGTCGCAGCTTACTTACACATTTCCCTCAAGGATAAAGCAGGAGACTATTACATGCATAATTTAAACCATTTTGGCAAAATTTGCAGTAAGGACTGCGCGAGGTAAGCAATCCACTGTTTTAAACGATTCTCTTACCACCGCTTTAAAATACGCCCCAAGGCTTACAACATATTCCCGCAAAACTTTTAGTTAAAAGATTGCCTCTATTAATCCGTTTTCTTCCCCTCTTCTGGTAAGTTCTATGCACAAGGAGCTCAAGATCATATGGGATTATTTCCCAGGCCACGGGCAATCTGAGTAATTTCGTAGCAAAAGCCTGCTTGTGATACCTTCACGTACAATTCTATTTGATACTTTAAATTGTAGTTCTTATTGAATCCAATTAATGGAAGGCTCAATATGATATGCCTTGCAAGCATTTCATTTTCTGGATGATCTCTTCCTGAAAATATAGCTATGGCTTTTGGGGATAACTAAATGATTTGGCAAAATACTACTTTTAAAGAGAGCGGAGGGTAGCATTACACTAAAGGCAACATACACCCTTAAGAACATAAGAACTAGCCTGCTGGATCAGGCCGGAGTCCATCTAGTCCAGCATTCTGCTACTCGCAATGGCCCACCAGGTGCCTTTGGGAGCTCACATGCAGGATGTGAAAGCAATGGCCTTCTGCTGCTGCTCCTCCTGAGCACCTGGTCTGCTAAGGCATTTGCAATCTGAGATCAAGGAGGATCAAGATTGGTAGCCATAGAATTGACTTCTCCTCCATAAATCTGTCCAAGCCCTTTTTAAAGCTATCCAGGTTAGTGGCCATCGCCACCTCCTGTGGCAGCATATTCCAAACACCAATCACACGTTGCGTGAAGAAGTGTTTCCTTTTATTAGTCCTCATTCTTCCCCCCAGCATTTTCAATGAATGCCCCCTGGTTCTAGTATTGTGAGAAAGAGAGAAAAATTTCTCTCTGTCAACATTTTCTACCCCATGCATAATTTGCTGTGTCTACGCCAGTGTTTCCCACATCAAATTCCTGAAATGGACTATAGCCGTGGAAGTATGTGTGGGGATTAGTGGGGTGTGTCTCTTCGTAGTTACTTACATATTGTTGATTGCCATTAGCGCAAGTTTGAACCAAACCAGGAAGTGCTGATGCCACTGTGGTACACTTGCATTGGCCCTCAGAGATTAGTGGGGGTGGCATGACCCAATGACACCACAGATTTATGCTAGTCTCTGGATAGCATAAATAATTCATGGCTTTTCCTTGCAGACAGGTATCTACTAAAGAAGCACTGCAATTATTCATGACATTGTTAAGACAAAGATACTGTTCGGTTATATCAACCTTACATTTTGTGTAGGGCCATAGTTTAGGGCTGTGGTGGTGAACCTATGGCACTCCAGATGTTCATGGACTACAAGTCCCAATTGGCCATGCTGGCAGCGGCTGATGGGAATTGTAGTCCAAGAACATCTGGAGTGCCATAGGTTCACCACCACTGGTTTAGGGGGTGGCAAAACATCTGCTTAGTATGCCTAAGGTCCCCAGTACAATCTCTGGCATCTTCAGGTAACAGGATCAGGCAGCAGGTGATGGGAAAGATTGTACCTAAGAGAACACAATAGTGACCTTGGTTTTTAGTGATCAGTGGTTTTTATAGTGATCCCTACGGGAGTTTCCTTTGTTCAAGCTGATGTGAAAATATATTTAGGTCTAAAAAGAAGGAATAGTGCTTTTTTCTCAGGGGAAAAAAAATCCAGTTCCCTGCAATATTCTCACCTGTGGACATACATTTCTGCATGCAGAAGACAGATAAAACTGCCCCACTTGGTTTTTAAAGTTGTCTTGCTCTGCCACTTCCTCAGTCTCTGCCAGCAAGAAGACAATGGGGTGTTATGTATGTGTGGCTGGCATCTTCAAGGCGAAACGTCAGGAGAAAATGATATTGGAACACGGTCATACAATCCGGAAAATCCACAACATCCTAGTGCCGTGGTGGCGAACCTTTGGCACTCCAGATGTTATGGACTACAATTCCCATCAGCCCCTGCCAGAATGGCCAATTGGCCATGCTGGCAGGGGCTGATAGGAATTGTAGTCCATAACATCTGGAGTGCCAAAGGTTTGCCACCACTGTAGTGATTCCAGCTGTTAAAGCCTTCAACGATATGTAAGAGGACAATGCTTCACGTGAACTGTAATCAACTACGGGCCAGGGTGTATTGCTGATTCTGCCCCAGGAGATATCTTTCTGGCGCTGCAGGCTAACAGGCCAGGGCAAATGTTCAGATCAAAATGTAAGTTATTTATTACAGCAACAAGTAAATACACAACTGAAATAAAAACGATTTTACATTAAATTAATGCAAGGAATAGGAGGAAAAAAATGTAGTAATAATACATTTTAAAAGTTCCAGCTAAATACAAAAGTGTTATCTGGTATTCCAGGTGCAAAACGGCATTTGGTGTTCCTAAATAGCTCCTTGATGGCCTATCGGCTTTATTGTTGTACTACAAACGCAATCAAGAGATCAAGCCGATGGTTCTTTTAAACGGGAAATGGTCAGTCACTGTTGTAATTTTAAACAGTTAGTCTGGATATGGGACATTTGGAGAACTGGAAGCAATAACTGGAAAGCATCTTGAATGTAAGTGGTACTGTTGCAGCCCTAAGGGGAAAAGAAAATACATGTCAGCAACATGTTATTAGCGTCATCCTCATCTCATTAATGGTCTTAGGTTACTACTCTTGACATATATGGAGCCTGCTTTCAAATTAAGGTAGCACCACTCAATTAAAATTATTGCGATAAACACACAGAAACCCAGATCCCATTTTATATTAGCTTGCAATTAAAAAATATAGGAGAACAAAAGGAAATATAGTTAATCAATAAAATGTGAAGGTAAAACTAAATCCAAAAACATTTCTTAAAAGGTAACAATATTTAGTTTTAAAGTGCAATGCAACCAAGCTAGCCATCAGTTTTAAGCAGTGGTGGGATCCAAAAATTTTAGTAACAGGTTCCCATGGTGGTGGGATTCAAACTGTGGCGTAGCGCCAATGGGGCTGGGCGGGGCACGACGGGGGCAGGGGCGGGGCATTCCTGGGCGGGGCTGTAAGTAAGGACGAAAGCCGCTGCTTCGGGTTCCTTGGATCGGAACACCCAGAAAGTGGCATGCAGGCGCAGGCTGCCATGCACGCCGGTGCACCTCCTGCTACACTGCTTCAAGTTCTGCGCGCTATTGCTGAGAGAAGGGGCGTAACTAAGCCAAAAATCATGTGGCAAAATCACCAATTAGTAACCCCCTCTCGGCACATACAAATAATTAGTAACCTACTCTCGGGAACCTGTGAGAACCTGCTGGATCCCACCTCTGGTTTTAAGTACACAAAAATTAAGCCACAAAAATTTGCCACCTGCTTTGTGATGTTTGGATTTTCATTGGCTAACAATTTTTCTAAAGGAACGTTGTTGTCTGAACAAGCTGGAAACTTGTTAAGGAGGGGGAATTGTTAACTGTCAATTGTTAATTCACCCCACTCATGTATTGTAAATAGCTGAGCAGATGCATTTACATTTTAAATCGTAAACAATGTAAATTTACATAGTAATCTCTACATGAAATCGTTGTGAATCAGAAAGTTTACGCTGCGGTGGTATATGCATATGTCATACTTTTCGGGTAATTGAAATAATTTTTTTTTAAAAAAAGACACATTTCACTTCTATTTCAGAAACATTCTTTAAAAGACTCAGAAAGTGTAACAAGAGCATTATGACTAAACTTTTGCAGATGGCTGACAGAAGTACGAAGCAACACTATTTATGAAAAAGCACAGAATTACTCTGACATAACCATTTGGTTTTATGGCACTTTATAGACACATAAATGCATGTATAGCCTCATTTGAAAATGACTGCAAAGTGATTCCTCATATAAAGTAGCTACGTGCTTACCTCTAATAGTACACTGTTGACCACTGGGTTGAGGACCTCAGCTTTTTCGTTGCTCTGTTCAAAATGAAAACACAGACAAGGTTTAATCCTGTGCTGAGAAAATAATAATGTGCTGGCTTGGACTACTGATGATCTGAAGGCACTGCAGCAATAAAACACTCATGTTCAAGGTGAAACATAAAATACACTTTTTATTAGTACAATAAACAAAAGTACAATAAACTTGACAGGCTCTTTCAAAAAGAACTGTTGTCTAAGAATGGTGTGGGTGGGTAAAGTGATTTCTAACTCACTGGGCTCAGTCTGGATTGAAATGTGGATGGGACATATTTCGCTTGCAATCTATAAGAAGCATAGCAATAGCTAGTAAGAAGAAGAGTCAGGATTTATAATTCTCTCCTGCAGGGAGACTCCAGCAAGGGAAGCTTACAATCTCCTTGCCCTTCCCCCCTCACAACAAATATCCTGTGAGGTGGGTGGGGCCAGGAGAGAGTCTTCGGTGAAGCTGTGATTCAGCATTCCAAGGTCATCTAGCTGGCGTGTAGAGTAGTATATGCTTTTCAATCTGAATTCCCCAGATAAGCCTCCACAGCTCAGGTGGCAGAGCTGGGAATCAAACCCGGTTCCTCCAGATTAGATACACGAGGTCTTAACCTCCTATGTCACTGCTGCTCCTAAAGTTCCATCGATGTCAGCAGATACAATAGTTTTCAACAGAACCAACAATCTTTCCCCACTTTTGAGCTGCTGGGTACAACCAAAGGCTAAAGTTAGATTTAAATTCCGTGAATACTTCTGGATTGTGAACGTTATTGTATGATTCCTCTCCCATTACTGCAGGCACTCAGCTATCTGCATATGCAGAATAATGCACTTTCAATCCACTTTCAATGCGCTTTGCAGCTGGATTTTACTGTGCGAAAAAGCAAAATCCACTTCTAAAATAACTGTGTAGAAAAGTGGATCGAAAGTGCAGCATTCTTCTGCATGCGTAGGAGTGGTTTATGGCCTCCTCTTCCTTATTCTTCCGCGCCTATGACCTGCAGTCCATTGTTGTGGTGGCTGTCCTAGAAATGCTGTCGCTTCTTTTGTTGTTTCCGCCTGCCTGGCTTCAGTTAATCCTGACCTCAGGTCTTGGCTCATTTTCTCTGCTTTCCCCGTGCATTGGAGCTTGGTCCTGGGAAAAGAATCAATTTCAAACTATATCTTCACTTCATCTTATCCTGTACCATACGGATCTAAATCTCTCCTGCAGTTGTGGGCTATTCAGGGAGTCATAAAAATGGAATGCTTCATGCGAGAAATTGGCATATAGGAAGAGGATTGAAGGCTCTTTTCCAGATGGTCCTCAGTTAAAGTGGAATCCTAAATCTGAAACCCCACACCTGAGAACTGAGGAGAATCTATAGGAAGCTCTTCCGCATTACCTACAAAATAAATGCAAGTTTTCTGTCCAATTTCAAGCAACTGTTTGCAAGTGGATTTATATATTCCAAGCATATGTCATAAAGAGCAATTGAAAGCAGTTTTAAAGGGCATTTGCCCTGGGTATGTGCGGAATGAGCCCTGTAAATCGAAGTGTCTGATCGTTAGCTATATGGATGTAAAGCTACGCAGAACCATACTACAGGGAACTCTTACAAATATTCTCCAGGCAGAAGTGCTTGCCAATATGTGGGGATGTCTTTCAAATGTGCACAACCAATCAGATCTCTGGGGGTCAATCGGAAACCCTGTTGGGCAAAAGTCCCACCCCCCAGTCCCGCCTACTACTTCTAAAAATAATTTTAGCAGGTTACAGGAATAGGTACCCGTGGAGCGCCGCGAGGAGAATCTGGGACTCACAACTGAGGACATCTGCTGTAATGTGTAAAGAAGCCACATACACACTGTACCTTGTAATTGAACTGATGCACATTCCTCCTCTGTTTATGCTCTCCTCGTCCCTCTAATTCAGTGGTTCCCAAACTTATCTGGCCTACCGCCCCCTTTCCAGAAAAAATATTACTTAGCGCCCCCTGGAATTTTTTTTTTAATTTTAATAGCAATTAAACAGAAAGATATATGTATTAATGTTTCTACCTGTGGCCATCACCGCCCCCCTGGATCGCTGCAGCACCCACCAGGGGGCGGTGGCGCCCACTTTGGGAAACACTGCTCTAATTCTTCTTGTTTCTTATAACTCCCCCCCCCCTCTCCTGTCTGATAAGGATCTGGTCCTCACCAGCTCAGTTGCTACATTTCTGTCACAGATACTAAACACGAAGTCTTGTCAAAATAAGAAAATGGTGGAGCTGTTTAAACACAAATTTTATTTCCCTTTACAACCTTTTAATTTTAATGCTTAATAATCTTAACTTATATATACATGCGCGTGTTTTTTTTTATGTCAATAAAGGTATCGTATCTACATCTATTTCAGTGGTGGCGAACCTATGGCACTGGGGGGGGGGGTGGGGGGGGGGGGGGGTGGGGGGGGGGGGGGGTGGGGGGGGGGGGGGGTGGGGGGGGGGGGGGGTGGGGGGGGGGGGGGGTGGGGGGGGGGGGGGGTGGGGGGGGGGGGGGGTGGGGGGGGGGGGGGGTGGGGGGGGGGGGGGGTGGGGGGGGGGGGGGGTGGGGGGGGGGGGGGGTGGGGGGGGGGGGGGGTGGGGGGGGGGGGGGGTGGGGGGGGGGGGGGGTGGGGGGGGGGGGGGGTGGGGGGGGGGGGGGGTGGGGGGGGGGGGGGGTGGGGGGGGGGGGGGGTGGGGGGGGGGGGGGGTGGGGGGGGGGGGGGGTGGGGGGGGGGGGGGGTGGGGGGGGGGGGGGGTGGGGGGGGGGGGGGGTGGGGGGGGGGGGGGGTGGGGGGGGGGGGGGGTGGGGGGGGGGGGGGGTGGGGGGGGGGGGGGGTGGGGGGGGGGGGGGGTGGGGGGGGGGGGGGGTGGGGGGGGGGGGGGGTGGGGGGGGGGGGGGGTGGGGGGGGGGGGGGGTGGGGGGGGGGGGGGGTGGGGGGGGGGGGGGGTGGGGGGGGGGGGGGGTGGGGGGGGGGGGGGGTGGGGGGGGGGGGGGGTGGGGGGGGGGGGGGGTGGGGGGGGGGGGGGGTGGGGGGGGGGGGGGGTGGGGGGGGGGGGGGGTGGGGGGGGGGGGGGGTGGGGGGGGGGGGGGGTGGGGGGGGGGGGGGGTGGGGGGGGGGGGGGGTGGGGGGGGGGGGGGGTGGGGGGGGGGGGGGGTGGGGGGGGGGGGGGGTGGGGGGGGGGGGGGGTGGGGGGGGGGGGGGGTGGGGGGGGGGGGGGGTGGGGGGGGGGGGGGGTGGGGGGGGGGGGGGGTGGGGGGGGGGGGGGGTGGGGGGGGGGGGGGGTGGGGGGGGGGGGGGGTGGGGGGGGGGGGGGGTGGGGGGGGGGGGGGGTGGGGGGGGGGGGGGGTGGGGGGGGGGGGGGGTGGGGGGGGGGGGGGGTGGGGGGGGGGGGGGGTGGGGGGGGGGGGGGGTGGGGGGGGGGGGGGGTGGGGGGGGGGGGGGGTGGGGGGGGGGGGGGGTGGGGGGGGGGGGGGGTGGGGGGGGGGGGGGGTGGGGGGGGGGGGGGGTGGGGGGGGGGGGGGGTGGGGGGGGGGGGGGGTGGGGGGGGGGGGGGGTGGGGGGGGGGGGGGGTGGGGGGGGGGGGGGGTGGGGGGGGGGGGGGGTGGGGGGGGGGGGGGGTGGGGGGGGGGGGGGGTGGGGGGGGGGGGGGGTGGGGGGGGGGGGGGGTGGGGGGGGGGGGGGGTGGGGGGGGGGGGGGGTGGGGGGGGGGGGGGGTGGGGGGGGGGGGGGGTGGGGGGGGGGGGGGGTGGGGGGGGGGGGGGGTGGGGGGGGGGGGGGGTGGGGGGGGGGGGGGGTGGGGGGGGGGGGGGGTGGGGGGGGGGGGGGGTGGGGGGGGGGGGGGGTGGGGGGGGGGGGGGGTGGGGGGGGGGGGGGGTGGGGGGGGGGGGGGGTGGGGGGGGGGGGGGGTGGGGGGGGGGGGGGGTGGGGGGGGGGGGGGGTGGGGGGGGGGGGGGGTGGGGGGGGGGGGGGGTGGGGGGGGGGGGGGGTGGGGGGGGGGGGGGGTGGGGGGGGGGGGGGGTGGGGGGGGGGGGGGGTGGGGGGGGGGGGGGGTGGGGGGGGGGGGGGGTGGGGGGGGGGGGGGGTGGGGGGGGGGGGGGGTGGGGGGGGGGGGGGGTGGGGGGGGGGGGGGGTGGGGGGGGGGGGGGGTGGGGGGGGGGGGGGGTGGGGGGGGGGGGGGGTGGGGGGGGGGGGGGGTGGGGGGGGGGGGGGGTGGGGGGGGGGGGGGGTGGGGGGGGGGGGGGGTGGGGGGGGGGGGGGGTGGGGGGGGGGGGGGGTGGGGGGGGGGGGGGGTGGGGGGGGGGGGGGGTGGGGGGGGGGGGGGGTGGGGGGGGGGGGGGGTGGGGGGGGGGGGGGGTGGGGGGGGGGGGGGGTGGGGGGGGGGGGGGGTGGGGGGGGGGGGGGGTGGGGGGGGGGGGGGGTGGGGGGGGGGGGGGGTGGGGGGGGGGGGGGGTGGGGGGGGGGGGGGGTGGGGGGGGGGGGGGGTGGGGGGGGGGGGGGGTGGGGGGGGGGGGGGGTGGGGGGGGGGGGGGGTGGGGGGGGGGGGGGGTGGGGGGGGGGGGGGGTGGGGGGGGGGGGGGGTGGGGGGGGGGGGGGGTGGGGGGGGGGGGGGGTGGGGGGGGGGGGGGGTGGGGGGGGGGGGGGGTGGGGGGGGGGGGGGGTGGGGGGGGGGGGGGGTGGGGGGGGGGGGGGGTGGGGGGGGGGGGGGGTGGGGGGGGGGGGGGGTGGGGGGGGGGGGGGGTGGGGGGGGGGGGGGGTGGGGGGGGGGGGGGGTGGGGGGGGGGGGGGGTGGGGGGGGGGGGGGGTGGGGGGGGGGGGGGGTGGGGGGGGGGGGGGGTGGGGGGGGGGGGGGGTGGGGGGGGGGGGGGGTGGGGGGGGGGGGGGGTGGGGGGGGGGGGGGGTGGGGGGGGGGGGGGGTGGGGGGGGGGGGGGGTGGGGGGGGGGGGGGGTGGGGGGGGGGGGGGGTGGGGGGGGGGGGGGGTGGGGGGGGGGGGGGGTGGGGGGGGGGGGGGGTGGGGGGGGGGGGGGGTGGGGGGGGGGGGGGGTGGGGGGGGGGGGGGGTGGGGGGGGGGGGGGGTGGGGGGGGGGGGGGGTGGGGGGGGGGGGGGGTGGGGGGGGGGGGGGGTGGGGGGGGGGGGGGGTGGGGGGGGGGGGGGGTGGGGGGGGGGGGGGGTGGGGGGGGGGGGGGGTGGGGGGGGGGGGGGGTGGGGGGGGGGGGGGGTGGGGGGGGGGGGGGGTGGGGGGGGGGGGGGGTGGGGGGGGGGGGGGGTGGGGGGGGGGGGGGGTGGGGGGGGGGGGGGGTGGGGGGGGGGGGGGGTGGGGGGGGGGGGGGGTGGGGGGGGGGGGGGGTGGGGGGGGGGGGGGGTGGGGGGGGGGGGGGGTGGGGGGGGGGGGGGGTGGGGGGGGGGGGGGGTGGGGGGGGGGGGGGGTGGGGGGGGGGGGGGGTGGGGGGGGGGGGGGGTGGGGGGGGGGGGGGGTGGGGGGGGGGGGGGGTGGGGGGGGGGGGGGGTGGGGGGGGGGGGGGGTGGGGGGGGGGGGGGGTGGGGGGGGGGGGGGGTGGGGGGGGGGGGGGGTGGGGGGGGGGGGGGGTGGGGGGGGGGGGGGGTGGGGGGGGGGGGGGGTGGGGGGGGGGGGGGGTGGGGGGGGGGGGGGGTGGGGGGGGGGGGGGGTGGGGGGGGGGGGGGGTGGGGGGGGGGGGGGGTGGGGGGGGGGGGGGGTGGGGGGGGGGGGGGGTGGGGGGGGGGGGGGGTGGGGGGGGGGGGGGGTGGGGGGGGGGGGGGGTGGGGGGGGGGGGGGGTGGGGGGGGGGGGGGGTGGGGGGGGGGGGGGGTGGGGGGGGGGGGGGGTGGGGGGGGGGGGGGGTGGGGGGGGGGGGGGGTGGGGGGGGGGGGGGGTGGGGGGGGGGGGGGGTGGGGGGGGGGGGGGGTGGGGGGGGGGGGGGGTGGGGGGGGGGGGGGGTGGGGGGGGGGGGGGGTGGGGGGGGGGGGGGGTGGGGGGGGGGGGGGGTGGGGGGGGGGGGGGGTGGGGGGGGGGGGGGGTGGGGGGGGGGGGGGGTGGGGGGGGGGGGGGGTGGGGGGGGGGGGGGGTGGGGGGGGGGGGGGGTGGGGGGGGGGGGGGGTGGGGGGGGGGGGGGGTGGGGGGGGGGGGGGGTGGGGGGGGGGGGGGGTGGGGGGGGGGGGGGGTGGGGGGGGGGGGGGGTGGGGGGGGGGGGGGGTGGGGGGGGGGGGGGGTGGGGGGGGGGGGGGGTGGGGGGGGGGGGGGGTGGGGGGGGGGGGGGGTGGGGGGGGGGGGGGGTGGGGGGGGGGGGGGGTGGGGGGGGGGGGGGGTGGGGGGGGGGGGGGGTGGGGGGGGGGGGGGGTGGGGGGGGGGGGGGGTGGGGGGGGGGGGGGGTGGGGGGGGGGGGGGGTGGGGGGGGGGGGGGGTGGGGGGGGGGGGGGGTGGGGGGGGGGGGGGGTGGGGGGGGGGGGGGGTGGGGGGGGGGGGGGGTGGGGGGGGGGGGGGGTGGGGGGGGGGGGGGGTGGGGGGGGGGGGGGGTGGGGGGGGGGGGGGGTGGGGGGGGGGGGGGGTGGGGGGGGGGGGGGGTGGGGGGGGGGGGGGGTGGGGGGGGGGGGGGGTGGGGGGGGGGGGGGGTGGGGGGGGGGGGGGGTGGGGGGGGGGGGGGGTGGGGGGGGGGGGGGGTGGGGGGGGGGGGGGGTGGGGGGGGGGGGGGGTGGGGGGGGGGGGGGGTGGGGGGGGGGGGGGGTGGGGGGGGGGGGGGGTGGGGGGGGGGGGGGGTGGGGGGGGGGGGGGGTGGGGGGGGGGGGGGGTGGGGGGGGGGGGGGGTGGGGGGGGGGGGGGGTGGGGGGGGGGGGGGGTGGGGGGGGGGGGGGGTGGGGGGGGGGGGGGGTGGGGGGGGGGGGGGGTGGGGGGGGGGGGGGGTGGGGGGGGGGGGGGGTGGGGGGGGGGGGGGGTGGGGGGGGGGGGGGGTGGGGGGGGGGGGGGGTGGGGGGGGGGGGGGGTGGGGGGGGGGGGGGGTGGGGGGGGGGGGGGGTGGGGGGGGGGGGGGGTGGGGGGGGGGGGGGGTGGGGGGGGGGGGGGGTGGGGGGGGGGGGGGGTGGGGGGGGGGGGGGGTGGGGGGGGGGGGGGGTGGGGGGGGGGGGGGGTGGGGGGGGGGGGGGGTGGGGGGGGGGGGGGGTGGGGGGGGGGGGGGGTGGGGGGGGGGGGGGGTGGGGGGGGGGGGGGGTGGGGGGGGGGGGGGGTGGGGGGGGGGGGGGGTGGGGGGGGGGGGGGGTGGGGGGGGGGGGGGGTGGGGGGGGGGGGGGGTGGGGGGGGGGGGGGGTGGGGGGGGGGGGGGGTGGGGGGGGGGGGGGGTGGGGGGGGGGGGGGGTGGGGGGGGGGGGGGGTGGGGGGGGGGGGGGGTGGGGGGGGGGGGGGGTGGGGGGGGGGGGGGGTGGGGGGGGGGGGGGGTGGGGGGGGGGGGGGGTGGGGGGGGGGGGGGGTGGGGGGGGGGGGGGGTGGGGGGGGGGGGGGGTGGGGGGGGGGGGGGGTGGGGGGGGGGGGGGGTGGGGGGGGGGGGGGGTGGGGGGGGGGGGGGGTGGGGGGGGGGGGGGGTGGGGGGGGGGGGGGGTGGGGGGGGGGGGGGGTGGGGGGGGGGGGGGGTGGGGGGGGGGGGGGGTGGGGGGGGGGGGGGGTGGGGGGGGGGGGGGGTGGGGGGGGGGGGGGGTGGGGGGGGGGGGGGGTGGGGGGGGGGGGGGGTGGGGGGGGGGGGGGGTGGGGGGGGGGGGGGGTGGGGGGGGGGGGGGGTGGGGGGGGGGGGGGGTGGGGGGGGGGGGGGGTGGGGGGGGGGGGGGGTGGGGGGGGGGGGGGGTGGGGGGGGGGGGGGGTGGGGGGGGGGGGGGGTGGGGGGGGGGGGGGGTGGGGGGGGGGGGGGGTGGGGGGGGGGGGGGGTGGGGGGGGGGGGGGGTGGGGGGGGGGGGGGGTGGGGGGGGGGGGGGGTGGGGGGGGGGGGGGGTGGGGGGGGGGGGGGGTGGGGGGGGGGGGGGGTGGGGGGGGGGGGGGGTGGGGGGGGGGGGGGGTGGGGGGGGGGGGGGGTGGGGGGGGGGGGGGGTGGGGGGGGGGGGGGGTGGGGGGGGGGGGGGGTGGGGGGGGGGGGGGGTGGGGGGGGGGGGGGGTGGGGGGGGGGGGGGGTGGGGGGGGGGGGGGGTGGGGGGGGGGGGGGGTGGGGGGGGGGGGGGGTGGGGGGGGGGGGGGGTGGGGGGGGGGGGGGGTGGGGGGGGGGGGGGGTGGGGGGGGGGGGGGGTGGGGGGGGGGGGGGGTGGGGGGGGGGGGGGGTGGGGGGGGGGGGGGGTGGGGGGGGGGGGGGGTGGGGGGGGGGGGGGGTGGGGGGGGGGGGGGGTGGGGGGGGGGGGGGGTGGGGGGGGGGGGGGGTGGGGGGGGGGGGGGGTGGGGGGGGGGGGGGGTGGGGGGGGGGGGGGGTGGGGGGGGGGGGGGGTGGGGGGGGGGGGGGGTGGGGGGGGGGGGGGGTGGGGGGGGGGGGGGGTGGGGGGGGGGGGGGGTGGGGGGGGGGGGGGGTGGGGGGGGGGGGGGGTGGGGGGGGGGGGGGGTGGGGGGGGGGGGGGGTGGGGGGGGGGGGGGGTGGGGGGGGGGGGGGGTGGGGGGGGGGGGGGGTGGGGGGGGGGGGGGGTGGGGGGGGGGGGGGGTGGGGGGGGGGGGGGGTGGGGGGGGGGGGGGGTGGGGGGGGGGGGGGGTGGGGGGGGGGGGGGGTGGGGGGGGGGGGGGGTGGGGGGGGGGGGGGGTGGGGGGGGGGGGGGGTGGGGGGGGGGGGGGGTGGGGGGGGGGGGGGGTGGGGGGGGGGGGGGGTGGGGGGGGGGGGGGGTGGGGGGGGGGGGGGGTGGGGGGGGGGGGGGGTGGGGGGGGGGGGGGGTGGGGGGGGGGGGGGGTGGGGGGGGGGGGGGGTGGGGGGGGGGGGGGGTGGGGGGGGGGGGGGGTGGGGGGGGGGGGGGGTGGGGGGGGGGGGGGGTGGGGGGGGGGGGGGGTGGGGGGGGGGGGGGGTGGGGGGGGGGGGGGGTGGGGGGGGGGGGGGGTGGGGGGGGGGGGGGGTGGGGGGGGGGGGGGGTGGGGGGGGGGGGGGGTGGGGGGGGGGGGGGGTGGGGGGGGGGGGGGGTGGGGGGGGGGGGGGGTGGGGGGGGGGGGGGGTGGGGGGGGGGGGGGGTGGGGGGGGGGGGGGGTGGGGGGGGGGGGGGGTGGGGGGGGGGGGGGGTGGGGGGGGGGGGGGGTGGGGGGGGGGGGGGGTGGGGGGGGGGGGGGGTGGGGGGGGGGGGGGGTGGGGGGGGGGGGGGGTGGGGGGGGGGGGGGGTGGGGGGGGGGGGGGGTGGGGGGGGGGGGGGGTGGGGGGGGGGGGGGGTGGGGGGGGGGGGGGGTGGGGGGGGGGGGGGGTGGGGGGGGGGGGGGGTGGGGGGGGGGGGGGGTGGGGGGGGGGGGGGGTGGGGGGGGGGGGGGGTGGGGGGGGGGGGGGGTGGGGGGGGGGGGGGGTGGGGGGGGGGGGGGGTGGGGGGGGGGGGGGGTGGGGGGGGGGGGGGGTGGGGGGGGGGGGGGGTGGGGGGGGGGGGGGGTGGGGGGGGGGGGGGGTGGGGGGGGGGGGGGGTGGGGGGGGGGGGGGGTGGGGGGGGGGGGGGGTGGGGGGGGGGGGGGGTGGGGGGGGGGGGGGGTGGGGGGGGGGGGGGGTGGGGGGGGGGGGGGGTGGGGGGGGGGGGGGGTGGGGGGGGGGGGGGGTGGGGGGGGGGGGGGGTGGGGGGGGGGGGGGGTGGGGGGGGGGGGGGGTGGGGGGGGGGGGGGGTGGGGGGGGGGGGGGGTGGGGGGGGGGGGGGGTGGGGGGGGGGGGGGGTGGGGGGGGGGGGGGGTGGGGGGGGGGGGGGGTGGGGGGGGGGGGGGGTGGGGGGGGGGGGGGGTGGGGGGGGGGGGGGGTGGGGGGGGGGGGGGGTGGGGGGGGGGGGGGGTGGGGGGGGGGGGGGGTGGGGGGGGGGGGGGGTGGGGGGGGGGGGGGGTGGGGGGGGGGGGGGGTGGGGGGGGGGGGGGGTGGGGGGGGGGGGGGGTGGGGGGGGGGGGGGGTGGGGGGGGGGGGGGGTGGGGGGGGGGGGGGGTGGGGGGGGGGGGGGGTGGGGGGGGGGGGGGGTGGGGGGGGGGGGGGGTGGGGGGGGGGGGGGGTGGGGGGGGGGGGGGGTGGGGGGGGGGGGGGGTGGGGGGGGGGGGGGGTGGGGGGGGGGGGGGGTGGGGGGGGGGGGGGGTGGGGGGGGGGGGGGGTGGGGGGGGGGGGGGGTGGGGGGGGGGGGGGGTGGGGGGGGGGGGGGGTGGGGGGGGGGGGGGGTGGGGGGGGGGGGGGGTGGGGGGGGGGGGGGGTGGGGGGGGGGGGGGGTGGGGGGGGGGGGGGGTGGGGGGGGGGGGGGGTGGGGGGGGGGGGGGGTGGGGGGGGGGGGGGGTGGGGGGGGGGGGGGGTGGGGGGGGGGGGGGGTGGGGGGGGGGGGGGGTGGGGGGGGGGGGGGGTGGGGGGGGGGGGGGGTGGGGGGGGGGGGGGGTGGGGGGGGGGGGGGGTGGGGGGGGGGGGGGGTGGGGGGGGGGGGGGGTGGGGGGGGGGGGGGGTGGGGGGGGGGGGGGGTGGGGGGGGGGGGGGGTGGGGGGGGGGGGGGGTGGGGGGGGGGGGGGGTGGGGGGGGGGGGGGGTGGGGGGGGGGGGGGGTGGGGGGGGGGGGGGGTGGGGGGGGGGGGGGGTGGGGGGGGGGGGGGGTGGGGGGGGGGGGGGGTGGGGGGGGGGGGGGGTGGGGGGGGGGGGGGGTGGGGGGGGGGGGGGGTGGGGGGGGGGGGGGGTGGGGGGGGGGGGGGGTGGGGGGGGGGGGGGGTGGGGGGGGGGGGGGGTGGGGGGGGGGGGGGGTGGGGGGGGGGGGGGGTGGGGGGGGGGGGGGGTGGGGGGGGGGGGGGGTGGGGGGGGGGGGGGGTGGGGGGGGGGGGGGGTGGGGGGGGGGGGGGGTGGGGGGGGGGGGGGGTGGGGGGGGGGGGGGGTGGGGGGGGGGGGGGGTGGGGGGGGGGGGGGGTGGGGGGGGGGGGGGGTGGGGGGGGGGGGGGGTGGGGGGGGGGGGGGGTGGGGGGGGGGGGGGGTGGGGGGGGGGGGGGGTGGGGGGGGGGGGGGGTGGGGGGGGGGGGGGGTGGGGGGGGGGGGGGGTGGGGGGGGGGGGGGGTGGGGGGGGGGGGGGGTGGGGGGGGGGGGGGGTGGGGGGGGGGGGGGGTGGGGGGGGGGGGGGGTGGGGGGGGGGGGGGGTGGGGGGGGGGGGGGGTGGGGGGGGGGGGGGGTGGGGGGGGGGGGGGGTGGGGGGGGGGGGGGGTGGGGGGGGGGGGGGGTGGGGGGGGGGGGGGGTGGGGGGGGGGGGGGGTGGGGGGGGGGGGGGGTGGGGGGGGGGGGGGGTGGGGGGGGGGGGGGGTGGGGGGGGGGGGGGGTGGGGGGGGGGGGGGGTGGGGGGGGGGGGGGGTGGGGGGGGGGGGGGGTGGGGGGGGGGGGGGGTGGGGGGGGGGGGGGGTGGGGGGGGGGGGGGGTGGGGGGGGGGGGGGGTGGGGGGGGGGGGGGGTGGGGGGGGGGGGGGGTGGGGGGGGGGGGGGGTGGGGGGGGGGGGGGGTGGGGGGGGGGGGGGGTGGGGGGGGGGGGGGGTGGGGGGGGGGGGGGGTGGGGGGGGGGGGGGGTGGGGGGGGGGGGGGGTGGGGGGGGGGGGGGGTGGGGGGGGGGGGGGGTGGGGGGGGGGGGGGGTGGGGGGGGGGGGGGGTGGGGGGGGGGGGGGGTGGGGGGGGGGGGGGGTGGGGGGGGGGGGGGGTGGGGGGGGGGGGGGGTGGGGGGGGGGGGGGGTGGGGGGGGGGGGGGGTGGGGGGGGGGGGGGGTGGGGGGGGGGGGGGGTGGGGGGGGGGGGGGGTGGGGGGGGGGGGGGGTGGGGGGGGGGGGGGGTGGGGGGGGGGGGGGGTGGGGGGGGGGGGGGGTGGGGGGGGGGGGGGGTGGGGGGGGGGGGGGGTGGGGGGGGGGGGGGGTGGGGGGGGGGGGGGGTGGGGGGGGGGGGGGGTGGGGGGGGGGGGGGGTGGGGGGGGGGGGGGGTGGGGGGGGGGGGGGGTGGGGGGGGGGGGGGGTGGGGGGGGGGGGGGGTGGGGGGGGGGGGGGGTGGGGGGGGGGGGGGGTGGGGGGGGGGGGGGGTGGGGGGGGGGGGGGGTGGGGGGGGGGGGGGGTGGGGGGGGGGGGGGGTGGGGGGGGGGGGGGGTGGGGGGGGGGGGGGGTGGGGGGGGGGGGGGGTGGGGGGGGGGGGGGGTGGGGGGGGGGGGGGGTGGGGGGGGGGGGGGGTGGGGGGGGGGGGGGGTGGGGGGGGGGGGGGGTGGGGGGGGGGGGGGGTGGGGGGGGGGGGGGGTGGGGGGGGGGGGGGGTGGGGGGGGGGGGGGGTGGGGGGGGGGGGGGGTGGGGGGGGGGGGGGGTGGGGGGGGGGGGGGGTGGGGGGGGGGGGGGGTGGGGGGGGGGGGGGGTGGGGGGGGGGGGGGGTGGGGGGGGGGGGGGGTGGGGGGGGGGGGGGGTGGGGGGGGGGGGGGGTGGGGGGGGGGGGGGGTGGGGGGGGGGGGGGGTGGGGGGGGGGGGGGGTGGGGGGGGGGGGGGGTGGGGGGGGGGGGGGGTGGGGGGGGGGGGGGGTGGGGGGGGGGGGGGGTGGGGGGGGGGGGGGGTGGGGGGGGGGGGGGGTGGGGGGGGGGGGGGGTGGGGGGGGGGGGGGGTGGGGGGGGGGGGGGGTGGGGGGGGGGGGGGGTGGGGGGGGGGGGGGGTGGGGGGGGGGGGGGGTGGGGGGGGGGGGGGGTGGGGGGGGGGGGGGGTGGGGGGGGGGGGGGGTGGGGGGGGGGGGGGGTGGGGGGGGGGGGGGGTGGGGGGGGGGGGGGGTGGGGGGGGGGGGGGGTGGGGGGGGGGGGGGGTGGGGGGGGGGGGGGGTGGGGGGGGGGGGGGGTGGGGGGGGGGGGGGGTGGGGGGGGGGGGGGGTGGGGGGGGGGGGGGGTGGGGGGGGGGGGGGGTGGGGGGGGGGGGGGGTGGGGGGGGGGGGGGGTGGGGGGGGGGGGGGGTGGGGGGGGGGGGGGGTGGGGGGGGGGGGGGGTGGGGGGGGGGGGGGGTGGGGGGGGGGGGGGGTGGGGGGGGGGGGGGGTGGGGGGGGGGGGGGGTGGGGGGGGGGGGGGGTGGGGGGGGGGGGGGGTGGGGGGGGGGGGGGGTGGGGGGGGGGGGGGGTGGGGGGGGGGGGGGGTGGGGGGGGGGGGGGGTGGGGGGGGGGGGGGGTGGGGGGGGGGGGGGGTGGGGGGGGGGGGGGGTGGGGGGGGGGGGGGGTGGGGGGGGGGGGGGGTGGGGGGGGGGGGGGGTGGGGGGGGGGGGGGGTGGGGGGGGGGGGGGGTGGGGGGGGGGGGGGGTGGGGGGGGGGGGGGGTGGGGGGGGGGGGGGGTGGGGGGGGGGGGGGGTGGGGGGGGGGGGGGGTGGGGGGGGGGGGGGGTGGGGGGGGGGGGGGGTGGGGGGGGGGGGGGGTGGGGGGGGGGGGGGGTGGGGGGGGGGGGGGGTGGGGGGGGGGGGGGGTGGGGGGGGGGGGGGGTGGGGGGGGGGGGGGGTGGGGGGGGGGGGGGGTGGGGGGGGGGGGGGGTGGGGGGGGGGGGGGGTGGGGGGGGGGGGGGGTGGGGGGGGGGGGGGGTGGGGGGGGGGGGGGGTGGGGGGGGGGGGGGGTGGGGGGGGGGGGGGGTGGGGGGGGGGGGGGGTGGGGGGGGGGGGGGGTGGGGGGGGGGGGGGGTGGGGGGGGGGGGGGGTGGGGGGGGGGGGGGGTGGGGGGGGGGGGGGGTGGGGGGGGGGGGGGGTGGGGGGGGGGGGGGGTGGGGGGGGGGGGGGGTGGGGGGGGGGGGGGGTGGGGGGGGGGGGGGGTGGGGGGGGGGGGGGGTGGGGGGGGGGGGGGGTGGGGGGGGGGGGGGGTGGGGGGGGGGGGGGGTGGGGGGGGGGGGGGGTGGGGGGGGGGGGGGGTGGGGGGGGGGGGGGGTGGGGGGGGGGGGGGGTGGGGGGGGGGGGGGGTGGGGGGGGGGGGGGGTGGGGGGGGGGGGGGGTGGGGGGGGGGGGGGGTGGGGGGGGGGGGGGGTGGGGGGGGGGGGGGGTGGGGGGGGGGGGGGGTGGGGGGGGGGGGGGGTGGGGGGGGGGGGGGGTGGGGGGGGGGGGGGGTGGGGGGGGGGGGGGGTGGGGGGGGGGGGGGGTGGGGGGGGGGGGGGGTGGGGGGGGGGGGGGGTGGGGGGGGGGGGGGGTGGGGGGGGGGGGGGGTGGGGGGGGGGGGGGGTGGGGGGGGGGGGGGGTGGGGGGGGGGGGGGGTGGGGGGGGGGGGGGGTGGGGGGGGGGGGGGGTGGGGGGGGGGGGGGGTGGGGGGGGGGGGGGGTGGGGGGGGGGGGGGGTGGGGGGGGGGGGGGGTGGGGGGGGGGGGGGGTGGGGGGGGGGGGGGGTGGGGGGGGGGGGGGGTGGGGGGGGGGGGGGGTGGGGGGGGGGGGGGGTGGGGGGGGGGGGGGGTGGGGGGGGGGGGGGGTGGGGGGGGGGGGGGGTGGGGGGGGGGGGGGGTGGGGGGGGGGGGGGGTGGGGGGGGGGGGGGGTGGGGGGGGGGGGGGGTGGGGGGGGGGGGGGGTGGGGGGGGGGGGGGGTGGGGGGGGGGGGGGGTGGGGGGGGGGGGGGGTGGGGGGGGGGGGGGGTGGGGGGGGGGGGGGGTGGGGGGGGGGGGGGGTGGGGGGGGGGGGGGGTGGGGGGGGGGGGGGGTGGGGGGGGGGGGGGGTGGGGGGGGGGGGGGGTGGGGGGGGGGGGGGGTGGGGGGGGGGGGGGGTGGGGGGGGGGGGGGGTGGGGGGGGGGGGGGGTGGGGGGGGGGGGGGGTGGGGGGGGGGGGGGGTGGGGGGGGGGGGGGGTGGGGGGGGGGGGGGGTGGGGGGGGGGGGGGGTGGGGGGGGGGGGGGGTGGGGGGGGGGGGGGGTGGGGGGGGGGGGGGGTGGGGGGGGGGGGGGGTGGGGGGGGGGGGGGGTGGGGGGGGGGGGGGGTGGGGGGGGGGGGGGGTGGGGGGGGGGGGGGGTGGGGGGGGGGGGGGGTGGGGGGGGGGGGGGGTGGGGGGGGGGGGGGGTGGGGGGGGGGGGGGGTGGGGGGGGGGGGGGGTGGGGGGGGGGGGGGGTGGGGGGGGGGGGGGGTGGGGGGGGGGGGGGGTGGGGGGGGGGGGGGGTGGGGGGGGGGGGGGGTGGGGGGGGGGGGGGGTGGGGGGGGGGGGGGGTGGGGGGGGGGGGGGGTGGGGGGGGGGGGGGGTGGGGGGGGGGGGGGGTGGGGGGGGGGGGGGGTGGGGGGGGGGGGGGGTGGGGGGGGGGGGGGGTGGGGGGGGGGGGGGGTGGGGGGGGGGGGGGGTGGGGGGGGGGGGGGGTGGGGGGGGGGGGGGGTGGGGGGGGGGGGGGGTGGGGGGGGGGGGGGGTGGGGGGGGGGGGGGGTGGGGGGGGGGGGGGGTGGGGGGGGGGGGGGGTGGGGGGGGGGGGGGGTGGGGGGGGGGGGGGGTGGGGGGGGGGGGGGGTGGGGGGGGGGGGGGGTGGGGGGGGGGGGGGGTGGGGGGGGGGGGGGGTGGGGGGGGGGGGGGGTGGGGGGGGGGGGGGGTGGGGGGGGGGGGGGGTGGGGGGGGGGGGGGGTGGGGGGGGGGGGGGGTGGGGGGGGGGGGGGGTGGGGGGGGGGGGGGGTGGGGGGGGGGGGGGGTGGGGGGGGGGGGGGGTGGGGGGGGGGGGGGGTGGGGGGGGGGGGGGGTGGGGGGGGGGGGGGGTGGGGGGGGGGGGGGGTGGGGGGGGGGGGGGGTGGGGGGGGGGGGGGGTGGGGGGGGGGGGGGGTGGGGGGGGGGGGGGGTGGGGGGGGGGGGGGGTGGGGGGGGGGGGGGGTGGGGGGGGGGGGG
Organism: Sphaerodactylus townsendi; assembly: GCF_021028975.2. NCBI lineage: Eukaryota > Metazoa > Chordata > Lepidosauria > Squamata > Sphaerodactylidae > Sphaerodactylus > Sphaerodactylus townsendi. The sequence goes on from NC_059434.1 coordinate 12,362,462, forward strand.
GGTGGGGGGGGGGGGGGGTGGGGGGGGGGGGGGGTGGGGGGGGGGGGGGGTGGGGGGGGGGGGGGGTGGGGGGGGGGGGGGGTGGGGGGGGGGGGGGGTGGGGGGGGGGGGGGGTGGGGGGGGGGGGGGGTGGGGGGGGGGGGGGGTGGGGGGGGGGGGGGGTGGGGGGGGGGGGGGGTGGGGGGGGGGGGGGGTGGGGGGGGGGGGGGGTGGGGGGGGGGGGGGGTGGGGGGGGGGGGGGGTGGGGGGGGGGGGGGGTGGGGGGGGGGGGGGGTGGGGGGGGGGGGGGGTGGGGGGGGGGGGGGGTGGGGGGGGGGGGGGGTGGGGGGGGGGGGGGGTGGGGGGGGGGGGGGGTGGGGGGGGGGGGGGGTGGGGGGGGGGGGGGGTGGGGGGGGGGGGGGGTGGGGGGGGGGGGGGGTGGGGGGGGGGGGGGGTGGGGGGGGGGGGGGGTGGGGGGGGGGGGGGGTGGGGGGGGGGGGGGGTGGGGGGGGGGGGGGGTGGGGGGGGGGGGGGGTGGGGGGGGGGGGGGGTGGGGGGGGGGGGGGGTGGGGGGGGGGGGGGGTGGGGGGGGGGGGGGGTGGGGGGGGGGGGGGGTGGGGGGGGGGGGGGGTGGGGGGGGGGGGGGGTGGGGGGGGGGGGGGGTGGGGGGGGGGGGGGGTGGGGGGGGGGGGGGGTGGGGGGGGGGGGGGGTGGGGGGGGGGGGGGGTGGGGGGGGGGGGGGGTGGGGGGGGGGGGGGGTGGGGGGGGGGGGGGGTGGGGGGGGGGGGGGGTGGGGGGGGGGGGGGGTGGGGGGGGGGGGGGGTGGGGGGGGGGGGGGGTGGGGGGGGGGGGGGGTGGGGGGGGGGGGGGGTGGGGGGGGGGGGGGGTGGGGGGGGGGGGGGGTGGGGGGGGGGGGGGGTGGGGGGGGGGGGGGGTGGGGGGGGGGGGGGGTGGGGGGGGGGGGGGGTGGGGGGGGGGGGGGGTGGGGGGGGGGGGGGGTGGGGGGGGGGGGGGGTGGGGGGGGGGGGGGGTGGGGGGGGGGGGGGGTGGGGGGGGGGGGGGGTGGGGGGGGGGGGGGGTGGGGGGGGGGGGGGGTGGGGGGGGGGGGGGGTGGGGGGGGGGGGGGGTGGGGGGGGGGGGGGGTGGGGGGGGGGGGGGGTGGGGGGGGGGGGGGGTGGGGGGGGGGGGGGGTGGGGGGGGGGGGGGGTGGGGGGGGGGGGGGGTGGGGGGGGGGGGGGGTGGGGGGGGGGGGGGGTGGGGGGGGGGGGGGGTGGGGGGGGGGGGGGGTGGGGGGGGGGGGGGGGGGGGGGGGGGGGGGGCGGGGGGGGGGGGGGGTGGGGGGGGGGGGGGGCGGGGGGGGGGGGGGGTGGGGGGGGGGGGGGGTGGCGGGGGGGGGGGGGGTGGGGGGGTGGGGGGGTGGGGGGGGGGGGGTGGGGGGGGGAAGGGGGGTGGGGGGGGGGGGGGGTGGGGGGGGGGGGGGAATTGTAGTCCATAACATCTGGAGTGCCAAAGGTTCGCCACCACGGATATAGGGAGCAATCTTGGAAAAATACATTCCAGTGATCTTTCTTGTTACATAGAGTAATGCAGTCTGTATACTGTACCTTGGCTTCACTTTCATTAGACAGAATTTCCAGAGCTTCCAGGTGAGACAGACCCTGAAACTCATCAAAAAGCAGCCCGTAGTGCGCCGTCCGCTCAAATGTGACTTGCTGGGCCAGTCTCTGCTTCTCTTTCTCTTTTGCTTCCCGCAACAGCTGCAGAAACATATATCACGGTTGCTGGTTTATTGGCTGCACAGCAGATTTGACAGATTTTATAACCATCAGACTTGGCTCCTCTAGGCAATAATAATAAAATTGGGGAGGGTGGCTCATACCAGCAGAGGGGAAAATGCTTCATCATTTTTTGCTAAAACAGTTCCAGTAACGTATTTTAAGATGGATTCTCTGTATGGTTTTCCTCCACAGGGTTGACTATATAAGCTGGCTTTTTTGTAAATTCAAATTCAACATTAGGAATAGGCTGCAAATTTAAACTAGCTACAAGGAGAAAAAAGTATTGAATGCATGATTATAAGGGTATACATTTTCACTTTACCCCATACATTACAATTATGTTTGGATAGGAGATCTTTTTCCTTTTGAAACACAGATTATGAACAGTCACATCATCATACCATGGCCTCCATATTGGCTGTGAAGGTGAACCCGCCCCACTACAGAGCTCTGACTACCCCTCATGCCAGTCTCTGTCCCCCAGGAGTAGAATTCTGGGGCAGGAGAATTCTGGCGTAGTGGGAGGGAGAAGCAAAAAGAAGCTGCTCTTCACTCATGGACATCCTTCTTTCAGGAAACAATGTTTGATAGCATCCAAGACGAGGGTTCCTGTCTCTGCCTGCTCACTCCTTAATTCAGAGGAACAGCTGAACCATAGCAAATTGAGAATTACCGTGTTTCCCCGAATATAAGACAGTGTCTTATATTAATTTTTGCTCCCAAAGATGCACTATTTCTTATTTTCAGGGGATGTCTTATTTTTCCTGTGTTCTGTTCGTCAGGCATGCTTCCAAACAAAAACTTTGCTATGTCTTACTTTCGGGGGATGCCTTATATTTCGCACTTCAGCAAAACCTCTACTATGTCTTATTTTTCGGGGATGTCTTATATTAGGGGAAACAGGGTAGGTTCTTTCTGCTGTATACATTGGTCCACCTTCTCCACGGAGATTTGCTTTGCTCCTTTTTTAGAAGGTTGGTCCATTTCAAAAGATTCGTTCTGGAGAGCGGCATCTCTGCTGTTACCGCAGCTACAAGGTTGACACATTCTGCTTACTGCTGGCCCATTCCCAGAATGATTTGCACCTTTGCCATTAAAAAGGGGACTCGCTAGGAAAAAAATTCTTCTGCACATCTTATATAAGTTGCCTTATACTGATCGGACTACTGACCCATCAAGCTCAGCGCTGTCTACTCAGAATGGCAGTGGCTGTCCAGGGTGTCAAGCTGAGATCTTTTATATCACCCAGGGCCTTGTTATTTTAACTGGAGATGCTGGGAACTATGTCTGCACTGTCACCTGAGATAAGGAAACTGTTCTTTCCATCAGCGTTTTGGTCTTCTTAAACCCAGGATCGCTTTCTGCCAGGACAATCATCGTTTTCTTGCCAATGAATTCCAAAGCACCAAGTCCACCAGTTAAGACACTCTTACCCTGTACAAAACGGGAATAACATTCTTAGTAATTAGCATCACAACCTCGAATACATTCACATGACAGTACGTAAAATCCCATTTGTTTTTCAACTTGTTTCGATCTCTCTGTGCCAAGCCACAGCAAAGCATGCATCGTAAGAGAGTGTAGTGAGAAGATATTCATTTCTTTAAAAAGTGCATTCAGGATCTCTTCAAGTTGAAACTTGCAGAAAGCCATGAAAAGTTTGAGAGGGCGACACCGTTGCCACCTTTGAAACTGGCTCACTGGCGCAGCATGAAGTAAATCTTCAAGGTGTGGGTTTTGACCTTTAAGGCCTTACGCGGCCTGGGACCCTCGTACCTGAGAGACCGCATTACCCCATATGCCCCTACTCGGCCTCTGCGGTCGGCAGAGGCAAATTTGCTGGTGGTTCCTGGCCCCTCAATGATGCGGCTGGCCTCCACACGGGCCAGGACCTTAACGGCTCTGGCCCCAGCCTGGTGGAACACTCTTCCTCCAGCTGTCCGGGCCCTGTGGGACCTTGGGGAGTTCCGCAGGGCCTGTAAGACCGAGTTGTTCCGCCGGGCCTTTGGAGTGTCCAGTCGCTGAGTGCCCCCCCCCCCCCCCCGCCTCATGCTTTATGCATTCTTTTACCATCTGAATTTTGGTTATCTATGTACCCTCCTAGAGAGGAGTCTGGCCTCTCCTTCTTTTTGGGGAGATTTTAATGAATCGGGCTATAGGACTGCCTGTCATTGATGTGTCAACCGCTGTCTTAATAGTTTTTAATGGATTTTAGTTATATACTGATTGTTGTGTGGTCACTATTGTGAACCTTATTTAATTGTATATATATTAATGTTGTGCACCGCCCAGAGCCCCTTGGGGATGGGGCGGTTTATAAATCGAATGAATGAATGAATGTTGTGATAACAGTCATAGCTGGTTTGGGAGAAATCGGTGGACAGGCACTTGCCCTGTACAACAAACTGCTTGTATTGCCCTTCGGTGGCAAGGATGGTTGCTCACCTGCCTTGCATACGTATAATGTCACAAGGTGCTCTACAAGCGTCTGAATTACTGCCAGACCTGACAGCTTGTATTGCTGCTCCCAGGCTTTGGGAGTTCATGAATCTCTGGGTGAGCCTGAAGCATTTATAACACATAATCAATCACAATGAGCTCCGCCAGCGGTTGCTTGGTATAAGAGAGCCAGATCAGGCTGAATGCAGCTTTACTCCAAAACTGACCGTAAAGTAGGTTTGAGTCACTGTGCTCCAAAGCTGTCACTTCCTAACCAAAAACCCCCCACATGGTATCATAACAACAAACCGCTTCTACAAACACTGATTTTTGCTGCTGTAAATGACACTGCTTCTTTAGTTATTTATTTATATCCCACTACTCTCTCCAGCAGGGACTCAAAATAGCTTATCACATTTTTATCTTCTCCATTTTATTCTGAAAACAACCCTGTACAGAAGGTTAGGCAGAGAGTGTGGATTAGCCTAAAATAGTTCAGCAAATAGTTCAGGAGCAGCAGTGGCGTAGGAGGTTAAGAGCTCGTGTATCTAATCTGGAGGAACCAGGTTTGATTCCCAGCTCTGCCGCCTGAGCTGTGGAGGCTTATCTGGGGAATTCAGATTAGCCTGTACACTCCCACACACGCCAGCTGGGTGACCTTGGGCTAGTCACAGCTTTTCGGAGCTCTCTCAGCCCCACCCACCTCACAGGGTGTTTGTTGTGAGGGGGGAAGGGTAAGGAGATTGTAAGCCCCTTTGAGTCTCCTGCAGGACAGAAAGGGGGGATATAAATCCAAACTCTTCTTCTTCTTCTTCAAACTTTTATGGCAGAGTGGGGATCTGAACTTGGATCTCCCAGATCCTCATTTGACATTCTAGCAGGGTCTGCAATCTGCGGCTCTCCAGATGTTCAACATGGTGGCAGGGGCTGATGGGAATTGTAGTCCATGAACATCTGGAGGGCCACAGGTTGCAGACCCCCATGTAATTCATGCTGTTTCTTAATCACATCTGCAGGTATGATCTTGCAAAATATGAGGAAATCCTTGGATTAAATGGATGCTTTTTATTAAGATACCATATTGAACGTCAGTATAGTATGACAGGTTTCCATTTTGTATGAAAAAGCTCTGCCAGTTCTTCATTAGATATTGTCTGTAATCTATTACAGAACCTTACAAGAACACTATCTTAGATTACAATGATATCAACTATCATTGTAAAAGTTTTCATTTTAGGAATTTGCTTTAAAATGTGAACTTTTTCATTACTTCTTCTCAATTAAGTAGTACAGTTTATAAAGAGTAAGACTGGATGATGTAAATGGAAGATGAATAAATCAAAATATAAAACATATTAAACACTAGCTGATATTCTGAATTGTTCCCTGATAATTTTCTTGCCACATTATACATTTGTCAGCTTCCAATACCAAAACAACTTTCTTCACTTGATTAATATGATTCCCCCAAATTTCCTGAGCTCTGGAAAAGTAGAGATGTCTGACTGTACTCTGTTCGACACAAATAGTGCAGTCGGTTGAGGTACAGTGGTTGAGAAAATTGTGTGCTTCTGCATTAGAATATAATCCCAAACAAAAATGAGAATTATCATTCATTTTTACACACTGCCTTTATCAAAACCATACTTTTGTGCATTATTGAACATGGTGTTTTGATACAAAAGCATTTATACTTCATCAAACAACTATCATCAATACTTGTCTTTTGCAAACTGTGTCATACTTTTTTTTGGCAAAACGGCGGATGGGGTAGGAGTAGGCGCTTCTACTTCTGGAGAGAACCCTCCTCACTGTTACAGTTGTTCCTTCCACATTGCCAAAGCACCCCCCAGTACATGCCCCACACATCAGACTGTGGAGTAGTTCCAATACAGGCTTTATTTTTTGGCTCAGTTTACTTTTTTCTCTCTCCAGAAACCATCTGGGGCTTGGTTAGGCAGCCATGACAGACTCTCATAGACCCAGCTAATCTGTTCATATTGTTTGATTAAAACTCAGCTCCCTTTTGAACACTTCTTTGCATTTTCCTGGGTATACTGCCCTACCTTCAATTTGAACTACTTACAGTATTCTGCACTGCACTAGAAAGGGTAGAAAACACTCCACGTGATCCCGAAGGAGACGAAGACAAAGGTGCGCTGTCTAAAGAGGTTTCCTGAATAATCTCTTCAGAATCTTAAAGGCAAAACAAACAACAACTAAGTCAAATGCAAAAATGCATTAAATTAATATACCAGGACAAAGCAACAAATCTCATGTCGGCAACCGTGACTGTGAAGTCTCTAATGCACCACATGCTACCTGTGACAGAGCTTTCATCTGTGTCAAGAGGAGGATCATCTGACGGGTCAGGAGAAGGGCCATGAAGTCCGAGGGTAGCTGCTTTTTCCTTAACTGCTGTAAATCCTTGCCCTGCAATAGAATGATGTAACCAATAATTCCACATACATTTCTTAAGAGAAAACGAGACAAAGAAAACAGGTGATGTGATATCTGTTATTTAGGAGGCATTTCTTATTGCAGCTGTGATATTACTATCTTGGTTAGCTGTTTTTGTACTGTGCTGATTCTTCATTAGATGCTGTTTGTAATCTGCTTTAAAGTCCTCTTTGACGGTGGAAAGGATATTGATATTTTAAACAGAACTTTTCTGATTAAACTTTTCTGTCCAGGGATAGAACTTCCCTGTTCTCAATATGCTGCCTGAGAGTTAAGCTGAGGGGGGATATGATTGAAGTCTATAAAATTATGCATGGGGTAGAAAATGTTGACAGAGAGAAATTTTTCTCTCTTTCTCACAATACTAGAACCAGGGGGCATTCATTGAAAATGCTGGGGGGAAGAATGAGGACTAATAAAAGGAAACACTTCTTCACGCAACGTGTGATTGGTGTTTGGAATATGCTGCCACAGGAGGTGGTGATGGCCACTAACCTGGATAGCTTTAAAAGGGGCTTGGACAGATTTATGGAGAAGTCGATTTATGGCTACCAATCTTGAACTTTTTGATCTGAGATTGCAAATGCCTTAACAGACCAGGTGCTCGGGAGCAGCAGCAGCAGAAGGCCGTTCCTTTCACATCCTGCAGGTGAGCTCCCAAAGGCACCTGGTGGGCCACTGCGAGTAGCAGAGAGCTGGACTAGATGGACTCTGGTCTGATCCAGCAGGCCTGTTCTTATGTTCTTATGTGAGGCAGGCAGAGACCAGAAACACGACTTTTTTTTGTAATGGGACCTTGTCTCTGTAATTTGCTGCCCCCGCCCCGGCAAAAGTTTGCCAGCTGAAAACTTTTCTTTTTACGCAGAGTAAAGCTGAGGAGCACTATCTATTGAGGAACATTTGAGCAACAGCCTTTAAACATGCTGAACATTTCTGTTTTTCGGCCTCCGACTTGTTTTATGAAGTGGAGTTTTTAAAATGGGTTGCTGCTTGATTTTCTCCATCACACAGCATATTCATCAAATGGGGTGACCAACATTTGAAAAGACCTAGAAGTCATGATCTCTGTTCATAGATATCTTCATAAAGCACTGTGTTTATGCATTCCTTGACGGGTTGATACTTGGCATTATTGACCAGTGAGTCACATTATCAGGGGTGAAGCAGCTAAGGGGACATTACCAATACCACGCTTACCAATTGTTCATATATTGTACGTCTCAATAAGAAAATGAGAGCTAAGCCTGACTTTGGCTAGATCACACTCTTCATGGTTATCACCAAGATGTAGTGACCTGAAGGGAGCTTATAAATCAAAATAGAAATAAGTATTTTATGAATTACTGCCACTGTGGTTATTACCTGGAACAAACTATTTATATTTTTATCCTTCGGGGGGTATCAAATTAGAGCAAGAGACAAACAAAGGACTTTGGATAAGAAGGAAAATTCCATTTCAAGGTTCCGTGATTGCTAGCTAAAGTACTTGTGAGATACTCTATGAATTCAATAATAACAATTTGCCAGGGACCATAAAGCTACATAAGGTGTCCCAGTAGAGTGAAACAGCACTGCTGAGAAATTACATGGAAGAGCAGAAATGCATCTCGAGGAAAAACAAAAAGCAGCCAAGTCGAGAAGTCTCTGGACAGGCAGTCTCATAAACTGCTCAAGGCCTGAAATTAATGGGCTGCTTCACTGGCACGACGATCCTGCCCCTGAACTTGGCATGACAGGGCAGGGACAGAATCACTACTACATTCATTTGCAGCAAGAGCAGCTAAACAGGAGTAGGGTATTTATGCCAGCAGTGTGCCACCCTTGCAACTGGTAGTACGTATGGCAGGCACGATGCCAGGACTCATGGAGACAGTGTGACCACAAGGGAAAAAAATATAGGCAGGTTTGGTTGTGGGGATCTCAGGGCAGAAGAGTCTTCCCCAGCCCTGTGTAGGGGTGAGCCAGCAAACCCAGCAGAGCTTCAGACAGAGCACAGGAATGCCTGCGCCATCTATTGCCTTCTGGGCACACACGTTCACCTGTCACAAGACCCCATGACTCACGGGTCACAAGATGTCCTGGACAAATGGACAAAAGGTGCATACCCCCAGGTATGGATTAGGCCAGACAGGAACGTTTCCTCCCGCACGTACGCAGCCCCTATGATTCATGTATTGCGCAACATTCTCCCGCTCTCCCGCCTTCCCAAAAACCCTAATAAAAGGTGCCAGGGACCCCAGCTCGGCAGATTAGCCAGATCCATCGATCACGCTACATCGCCACTGGCTTCTCTCCACCGGATATTGCTGCGTCTCGCCTATTCCTTGCGTCGACCGTAACAACTTCAGCCCTGAAATTTAAGACTCTTTTAACTGGAGAAATTGAATTCAATACCTTTTAAATACAAAGTCTGTGATCTGCCACTGAAATACGCCTCTTCCCCAAAGGGCATTCCCTGCTCTCTTGTCTTATGAGATCCTTTTGAATTCCATCAGAATCTGTTTAACATTTAATTATCGTGAAATGTTTTCTATCTTCTGCAAAAGATGCCATTTCACTTCTTCTAGATCTTCGGGGTAGTCTTTGAGGGGTTTAATTGCTTCTAATTAACCTTGGAAAATTCATAACCACTTTTATTGCTTGCATTGACCTGCTTTGCGCGTCTTAATTGAGCTGGCAGATTGTTCCGAGCTCGTAATTTCATATCCGCTGCTCACATTTTGCATTTTTGGATATGCTTTGGAAAGATAATCTAATAGCAATTTCAATTACTTGTTTCCACTGAGCCGTACCCTTTCCTAAAAAATGTTTGAGATTCTGACAACGTATTATAGACCAATCAATATGTAATTAGAAAAATCACAAAGCCTTAATTAATTATAGGACTCATACACACACACTTACTCACTGCTGATACAACTTTGGATTTCCTATACAACAGACTTCAAGCTGCAAATATGGTGTACTCTCCAGGGCAAAAACAAAAGCCATCCAAAATGCTATATGAGGCAGGCCTTTTCACAAAGGGTTTCATTCCAGAAAAAAAATGGATCTTTCCAACCTCCACCTTCTGTGATCACAGGTTTTTTATTTCTAACTTTCTAAGCATGCTTATATTTTCAAGGAAAATATGTACTGTATATATGTAGGGGTGCATCAGCGGACCCAGTAGAGCCTCAGAAAGTGCACAGGAATGCCTGCGCCATTTGTCCCCTCCTGGGCTCACACGTACGCACATCACGAGATCTCCCAGACACCCAGGTCACAAGATACTTTAATGTGGATTCGACCCAGACAGGAATGTTTCTCCCTGCACCTACGCAACCCTCCGCTGAGTCATGAATTGCGCAACTCTCTCCCGCCTTCCCCAAACCCTTAATAAAGGTGCCAGGGAACCCAGCTGGCCTCTCTCCACCAGCTTCCTGATATTGCTGCGTCTTGTCTCATTCATTGCGTTGCCGTAACAACTTCATATATACTCATGTATAAGTCAACCTGAATATAAGTCGAGGCACCTAATTTTACCACAAAAAACTGGGAAAACCTATTGACTTGAGTATAAGTCTAGGGTGGGAAATGCAGCAGCTACAGGTAAATTTCAAAAATAAAAATAGATATGGTCGGGTGCTATTTGAGGGTCTATGCCACTGACCCCCCATCTCACCAATCCCAAGGTCTCTGCCACCAACCTCTCCATCCCGCAGCTTGTCCAGCTCACCCAGGTCAACTGGCTGTCACCCGCTGAGAGCCAGGGGCCGGCCGCCACCGAGAAGAAGGCAGAAGCAGAGAAAGTGGCTGAAAGGGGGAAGGCAGAGAAGAAGGCAGAGGAGAGCGAAGCAGAGAAGGAGGCTGAGAAAGCGGCTGAAATTGAGGAGGCAGAGAAGAAGGCAGAGGAGAGCGAAGCAGAGAAGGAGGCTGAGAAAGCAGCTGAAAGGGGGGAGGCAGAGAAGAAGGCAGAGGAGATTGAAGCAGAGGCAGAGAAAGCGGCTGAAAGGAGGAAGGCAAAGAAGGCAAGAGAGAGCGAAGACGGGAGAGGGGGGAATGCCACACAAGAATTAAGTGGGACCCTCACTTGCTTATAAGTCGAGGGGGGCTTTTTCAGCACAAAAAAGTGCTGAAAAAGTAGACTTACACACGAGTATATAAGGTATGTACGCGCATATTTGCTTGTAAATTGATTATCCACAGATATGTGTTAATGATACATCATGCCCTCCAGCAATTTCACAAGCATGTATCTAAATCTGTAAGACAATATTGTAGAAAAATTCCCCACTCCTCTACCTAGAAAGAGTAATTTGTTTGCTGTGCAAAATATTTCAGTAGGGAAAGATAATTACAAGAATACAAATAATTGGGATAGATCTCACTGACAGTTTTGGCTGCCATGTGGATTTCTGTCAACAGAACGCAACGGGCTTGCTTCCCGAGGTTGCGGCTAGGGCAACTAAAATGCGTGTAGGGCTGTAGTGCCTCTGGCATGTCAGCTGATCTCTGAACTACAGAAATCAGTTCTCCGGGAGAAGTTTTAGACAACGGCCTCTATGGCGTGTCCAGACAGCTTTAATATTTCATGGGGATGTTGAATGATATAGTATAGCTTGATCTCATCATATCTGAGAAGCTACGGAAGGTCAGTTCTTGGAGCAGAGGCCCCCAAGGAAGATTCTGCTGAGGCAGGCAATCACTTTGCTTGAAAATCCCTTGCTGGGGTTGCTGTATGTCGGCTGTGATGATGGCACTGTAGACACCCACCACTTTACAATGGCATACTGCCTACTGGATCAGGTTGTGTTTACAGTAGATGGCTGTGACACTATGGCGGAGTCCGCAGGGGCCAAAAAAAGTGGTGTGGAAACGGTGTAAAATGGTTTAAAACGATGTAAAAGGACTTACACCATTTTCACACCGCTGTTTTTGGCCCACCATTTTCATGCCGCTGTTTTTGGCCCACACCGCTGTTTTTGGCCTATGTCAGTTAAGAACTTTGCAACAGAACAAACATGACGTGGCCCTGTGATTCTTCGTGACTGTTAAGGCTTCATGCTGCTGGAAGAACCTACCTAAATCTCTTTCTCTTTCATGCATAGGATTGCAATGTCAAATGAATAACTACACTGCAGATTAAGAACTACAGACCTGGAATCATCATCATCATCATCATCATCATCATCATCATCATCATCATCATCATCATCATCATCATCATCATCATCATCATCATCATCATCACCATCATCATCGACAAAAACAACACATTGTATCACAACCGCCAGATCACTGGTTGGAGTTGGCTTTCTATCTGCTCCGAGTTCCACCCTGGAAATTAGGAAGATGTGATGTATCAGCGTAAAATGTTTGCAGAGCCGAGTAGAGCAGCTTTCTGCATTTGGCAGACAGTGATTTTATTGATATTAAGTTGATTATTATTATTATTGACTATCATCATCATCATCATCACCATCATCATCTATTTATTTATTTACTTGATAGACCACCCACCTCTGGAGGGCTCTGGGCAGTATTCATTAGTTAAAACACGATAAAACACAATAAAATCAAAACAGTAATAATTTAAAACAATATAATTACATGATCTCCACAACAAGAAGGTAAATAGTTATGGCTGCCCAGAAAAATCCACTTTTGGGGGACGACAGGCACAACACATTTGTGGCCAAAGATGGTATCAAGGGAGGGGGGGCGACAACGTGGGTAGGTGGAAAGAAGTGGCAATCAGCAGCTGGCTCTCCCAAAGGCCCGGTGGAACAACCCTGTTTTACAGACCCTGCAGAACTGCTGAAGGTCCCGCAGGGCCCTAGTAGATGGAGGAAGAGTGTTCCATCAGGCAGGGGCTAGGGCAGAAAAGGCCCTGGGCTGGGTAGAAGCCAGCCGCACCATAAAGGGGCAGGGGACCACCAACAGATTTGCCTCTAGAACGCATTATCTAGAACACATGCTCTTCAACAGAAGTAGTTCACACATTTTAGATAAAAGTCACCAAGTGGTACATTAATGACTCATGTACATCACACCAGTGTAGCATAGAGAAGTGGTCAGAGTAGCTGACTAGGATCTGGGTTTCAATCCTTACTCTATAATAGAAGCTTGTAACATGACCTTGGGCCAGTCACCTATTCTCACCCTAAACTACATAACAGGTTTGAGAATAAAATGGAGGTATGGAGAACAATGCAAACCATTTTTGGTACCCACTGGGGAGAAAGGTGGTGTCTGCAGTGTGTTCACTGCAAAGCATCTTTGGAAATGGGGGATTTACAGCAGAGAAGGAGTTGGGTGGGGGAGAAAGGAGAGACATTTAACCCTTTCCTAACCTCCCACTCCCTCTCCATCCAAAGCTCCCTCTATATTACCAGAACAGCATTTACTTTGCAAATATTGATTTGGAACCCTATAGGGGGAAAAGCAGGCTGGAAGGGGGAGTCTGAAAGATAAATATTACACAGGGCTACATTGTGGCATTTAAGGGAAGGGCCAAGGATTGGGGCAGAGCATCTGCATTGCATCCAAAAGATCCCAGGTTCAATTCCCAGCATCTCCATTTAAAAAGAAGGATCAGATAGTAGATAAAGTAACATTTCCAGTCAGAATGGACAGTACTAACCTTGGTAGACCAATAGCCTAATGGTTTATAAGGCAGCTTTATGTATTCAGAGACCAAACCAAACCTGAGAACTTGCTTATAGGAATTTCCCTAGTTTTTTAAAAAGTTAATTTGTAGTTCCAGATGGCTGCTTTGAAGGAGGAGAGGTGATTTAACCCTATCCTCTTATTCTTCTTCCAGGATTTAAAATACCTTTCCAAAGGTGCAGCTGCTCTCCTGGGATAGTACACGGATTCAGGCTCCCAGGTGATGCATTCTCCTAGAAGTGCCAACTGCAGCAGCTTTGGAGAAGCATTTAAATCATAGAAGAGGTTATGGTTTAGACACCCCCTCCTCTATGATTCTCCATCATCAAAGCAGCCAACTTAAATTAGACATGTAACGCAACCTCCCCCCCCCAAAAAAAGTGTCTTTCAAACAGTCTACTTTGGCCATTAGCTTGCCAGACAAGGAATGGGATTAGCGCACAGCACCACACGTGTGGCTCAGGATCCTCTGAACCCAGCGTTTGTTCATACCCGGGGTCTGTAACCTGTGGCTCTCCAGATGTTCTTGGACTACAATTCCCATCAGCTGAGAATAAAATGGAGGTATGGAGAACAATGCAAATTGTTTTTGGTATCCAAAACTACAGCCAACTTGAAACAGCAGGCCTCCATAACCTCAGCTGATGGGAACTGTAGTCCGTGAACATCTGGAGAGCCACAGGTTGCAGACCCCTGGTTCATACCATGCAGAAGTCAAAGCATTTATTTTCAACAATGTTCATATATCATCTTTACTGGTCTGGATACTTAACAACTGTGGCAGATGCTGTTGAAAGGAGGGATTTGCCCCACGATCCCCAGCCGGTCCATCTACTCCCTTTAGGCGGTGAATCCACATCCTACAGGAAAAGATATTCAGTCAAATCACATTATTCAGATAATGACTACTGACATCTGGAGAAATATGTCAGTTTTAAAGCATTATGCTTAAGAAATTATATATGATATACATATATGATAAACACAGCCACTGTATTGGGTTAAAAAATTCTGCTGCCTTTTTCAACCTTCATCTATTTTATGAATCCAGATATACATCTATGGTATTTTGTCCTAAAAAGAAGTCAGCGCACTAGAAAAGAATTAATTATTTATGTATATGACCCTCTTTATCTGCAGTCACAAGGACAGAATAAATCATTTCCCTTTCCAGTTAGTGTCCCAGATCTCCTTTGCCTGAAGTCAATCAGACATCTTGCATTCTAACATGAAGTATTACTGGAAATGTATTTCATTTTGCTGACTGGGAAAAAGCTGCCACTGATAGTATGGTTTTATTATTTATTATGGGCACAACCAATGATGATGTTATCAGATATATGCTTTCATCTGGGGCCAAATTCAAAGTCTTATGGAACTTTTAACACCAAAGCCAATCGAATCATCTTACAAAGCAAAGTCTTGCCGCTCATTTTTAGGCTGCTCTCAGTTTAAATGGTATACCAAACACCTGCTTTCTGTGGGACACATATAGTTATATACCAAGCAAAAGCACTTTGCAGAGCGGCACAAGCAATAAATGTTTGTGCACAGAGAAATGCACCAGTTCCACCAAAAATAATGGCAGGCCTCCATAACCTTTTATGCCTGACTTGCCTGCTCAGATCACAGCAACAAAGGTAAGGAGAACTGCACCCATATACCACAGAATATTGTGCTACTGTTAGCTTTAGCAATCATTCACAACTCATGAATCATTCCATTATTGGACAAGGAATTATTATGGAAATATTGGACAATATATACCCCACTAAAACATTCCCTTCTCACTGGACACAGTGTGTAACAGACTTCCCTCTGTGATACACCTCTGAAGATGCCAGCCACAGATGCTGGTGAAACGTTAGGAACAAGATCTACCAGACCATGGCCACGCAACCCAGAAAACCCACAACAACCAGATCAACAGTACATTCCTAAGCAGCATTACACCCTTCTAAACCTTTTATTAAAACCACTCAAAATAAAAGTGTGTTCTTTTGTTTGCTCTTGGCTTTTGCTTAGGATGAACCTGTCTTTCTGCAACCCAAATGATAATAGAATCTGTTCATATTATAATATCTGGTGGTAATATCTCTAGTTTTTTTTGGGAATGCATTCCTGGGTAGTTCCCAAAGGCTCCTTGAATTCTGCACTCATGTGACAATGAATACAAAAAAGGGCAGTTTTTGATGTATTACCCACTCATTCTTAACAAAGCATTACTTGAATGCTGACAGGAAAAAATAGCAGCTATTGCATACACCCAAACATTTGTTCCTACTTAGAAACCAAAAGCATACAAAACCCCACACTTAGAAGAATGCAATAGTATGTGAACACATATTGTAAGAACAAAAGCATAGTTTGTTTCCATTTGAACTTTTTAAAAAAATAATGCTGCTCTCGCTAAAAGATAGCATTACACATTCCTTTAACATGCTATATAGTTCTGTTCCCTTCTGCCCGAAAGATGTGGGCGTGCAGGCATCAAAAAAAAAGGTCAGGGGAGGAGGCTGTAACATATTCCAAATGCATAATCATAAGTGTAATCATGTTAAGATATCAGAAAATCCAAGGGGTCTGTGGTATTGTAAAGACTAACAGATTTACTGTGGCATAAGAATATATGGCCAAGAGCCCATTTAATCAGGAACTCTGATAATTGTATGCACACCTGTCAATATTCTGAGAGCATCAGGCAAAGAAGGACGTGGGCAGGCATTGATACGTTATAAGAGTGGAATTACATATGAAGATACTCCCAGGAAAAAGAAAGCCAATGACAAATTCTCTCCCTCTGTAATGTATACGGGTTAAAACTCAACACAGTGCCATCACTTTAAGGAATATGTAGACATACCCTATTTAAAATATAATTTTGACTACAATATAGAAGAGACTAAAAGTAAAGCCCATTTTACGTTAAAACAAAATGGACTTTTAGAAAGGGGTGGGGGTTAGGATGACACACATGACTAACCCAGGAAATAGAAAACACAACCTCTGAGAAGGTTTTAACAATCCCAGCAAGGAGTTTGCGGTGCTTGGGCCGCAGTGCCTGGAGACATCGCGGAGCCTGCCCGGCTCCTTGCCTTGGGGCGGGGAGAGGTCAGGGCTGGCGGGTGGGTCCAGTTCCAGGCTCGGGAACTCTGCCGCTGCAGAGGGGAAGAAAGCCGGGAGATGGGGGAAGCTGTTGTGGCCACCCAAACTTGGAGCAGCTGTGGCTGGCAGGCGGGGCAGCTTTGTGCCGGTCGCCTTGCCAGCACTTGGCTGCACAATGAGGGCAGGGTGGTGGTGGCAACATTCCTCTTCCCAGGTGCAAAGAGAAGCCTCGGAGTGGGGAAACCTTGGGGTGGGGGGAGTGTGGCCCGGGGAGGCTGGGGTGGTCCTGGAGGGATCACCTAACTGTTTGGGGGATTAGACTGGGCAGGCAGGTGAATGAGGGGGGCTTCTTCTGGGCCTGCGGGACCTGGCATGGTGAAGGCTGCACTGGATAAGAGAAGGGCCAGGTGCGGGAGGCACAGGAGCTGAAGAGAGCAGGAGGGTCTTGTGACCGTCCCGCTCCCTCCTCCAAGTCCAGATGCCTCGGGCACAGCCTGTCAGCTCGCCCAACTGCTGCCACTTGTCAGTTCTGCTCCTCTCCCTCTTCAACCTCCATTTCCAGCAATGGAGACTGTGGCTTGCCCAGGTGCTACCTCTCGCTTGCTTGTTGTTTTGGCCTTTGCTCCTCTCCTTTCTCAGCCTCCATTTCCCATGACAGCAGCGGCTTCCCTGCCGAAATGGAGCAGACTGTTTTGCACGTGAGGATGAATCCTGAACCAATGGGTGTGCGGAGGACAGTCCGGCGTTCCCATTGGCTGAGGATTCGTCGTTGTGACAAAAGACATATAGGTTAAGATATATAATTAACAGTGAAAATCTTTTTGAAAGAAAAGGAAGTGTGTTTCTTACTGGGCTACTCTGTTCATTCAGTATTTCAGATTCAGGTTCTGGTTTGAGGCTCACAGTCTCATTGCATTCACCAGGAACAATCTCAGATAGGTCTCCGCTAGAAAGTTCCTCATTCAAAGGGTGACCCGATGTGGCCAGATCCCTTTCTTGTCCGTGGACTGAGCAGTCAGAAACTTTCTTCTCATGCTGTGATGGTACAAGTTCTACCGGTTCATTGCATGTTTCACTGTGTATCTCTGTGACAGAGGCTGCAACATTACTTCTTGGTTCTAGTATTTCTCTTTTTTCTTCTTCAACGATCACGTCATGGGTGTCTCCAGACATTTTTTGTAAATTCTGCATACAAACAAGAAGATAATGTAATATGCAACTGTTAATGAATGAAAATAAGAACATAAGAACGTAAGAACTAGCCTGCTGGATCAGACCAGAGTCCATCTAGTCCAGCTCTCTGCTACTCGCAGTGGCCCACCAGGTGCCTTTGGGAGCTTACGTGAAGGATGTGAAAGCAATGGCCTTTGGCTGCTGCTCCTGAGCACCTGGTCTGCTAAGGCATTTGCAATCTGAGATCAAGGAGGATCAAGATTGGTAGCCATAGATCGGCTTCTCCTCCATAAATCTGTCCAAGCCCTTTTTAAAGCTATCCAGGTTAGTGGCCATCACCACCTCCTGTGGCAGCATATTCCAAACACCAATCACACGTCATGTGAAGAAGTGTTTCCTTTTATTAGTTCTAATTCTTCCCCCCAGCATTTTCAATGTACGCCCCCTGGTTCTAGTATTGTGAGAAAGAGAGAAAAATTTCTCTCTGTCAACATTTTCTACTCCATGCATAATTTTATAGACTTCAATCATATCCCCCCTCAGACGTCTCCTCTCCAAACTAAAGAGTCCCAAACGCTGCAGCCTCTTCTCATAAGGAAGGTGCTCCAATCCTTCAATCATCCTCGTTGCCCTTCTCTGCACTTTTTCTATCTCTTCGATATCCTTTTTGAGATGTGGCGACCAGAACTGAACACAGTACTCCAAGTGCGGTCGCACCACGGCTTTATATAAGGGCATGACAAAATGACACCCCCCCCCACACACACACATGATTGAATGTTACTGGAGCCTACTTTGAACGTGACTACCTCAGACTAAAAGAGAACATTTCCAAAATCATACAAACCCTTTTAACTTGTTATGATTTTGCTGCTTCTTCCTTGCTTACCAGGAGAGCGTGCTACATACAATCCTCAAGATGTACACTGACCATTTTGAGCGAACAGAGGCAGCTAGTATATTTCCAGCTTCAGAACATATGAATGTACACCTCAATAAGATGGATTTCTGCATGTGCTGAAGCTGAAAAATACACACATTGCCTTATTCACACAAAGTGGCAAATATGGTTAGCAACTGAATTGTTTGGTATGTGAGGCAGGAGTGGCAAAACTTTAACAGGAGTTTCCAATGTTATAATCATAGGTCAGTGATGGCGAACCTTTTTGAGACCGCGTGCCCAAATTGCAACCCAAAACCCACTTATTTATCGCAAAGTGCCAAATGCGGCAATTTAACCTGAATAACCCCCTCGAGCAGGGGCCAGCCTGCTGTAGCCTCCAGCAAGTCCCACATGCGCCGCTCTGAGCCTCCCTAGCATCTCTGCCGCCTCTGCACCCCCTCCCCCCTGGGCAGCAGCCACCTGGAGCACAGGCACCAGGCCTGCCAGCCGAGTCCTCCCTGCTCACTGAGGTGCACGAACATCAAGGCCAGTCTAGATGTGTGTGTGTGTGTGTGGGGGGGGCAATTTCGAACTCTGTGCGTGCGTGCCTGCAGAGAGGGCTCTGAGTGCCACCTCTGGCACCCGTGCCATAGGTTCGCCACCACTGTCATAGGTGCTATGATGCCCACCTTTTCTGGTGCTCACCAAGTGTTTTTAGTAAGTGGGTGGGGCTAGGTAGGATTTTTGCCCAGCAAGGCTTCTGATTGACTACTGGAGGTTTGATTGACTGCAGGTTTTTTTAAAAAATGATACTTTGGCAGCAGCGGTTACCACAGCACAAGGATCTACACTGTGCTACTGAAGTTAAGCTTTGTCAACTATTTTGTGACAGCCATTTTGTTGCTGCACCCACCCTGTCGTATCAGAACCTCGAATTAGCCCACAAGCTCAAATAGATGTGGGACCCCTGGAAAAACATCTTCTGCGCAGAATGGAATGTTGGGAACTGCCTATCTGTTTGTCACACTCTGATCTTTTGTCAAGCTCAGTACTGGAACAGCAAGTAAGCCGTGGGACTAAAGTACAGAGTTCTTACTGCATTGTTTTCAAGTTGTGATCTGCCCTCAGTGAGAAAGGGACCTATAAATGAAGTAAATAAACACATAAAATAAGAGCGAAGAGATTGGAACAGCCAATGTTCCTCACACTGGAAGTACGCTTCTCTTTTATACCCCCCCCCCCCCCCCACAAAAGTCAAGAGTATTGTAAATCACAACTGGAAATCTCAGAGAATTTGGTCATGCCTCTATCACAGTGGTGGCGAACCTATGGCACGGATGCCAGAGGTGGCACTCAGAGCCCTCTCTGTGGGCATGCGCGCACAGAGTTCGTCATGTAGGGGGAGTGGAAAATCACCCCCTCACACACTCATATATCTAGGCTGGCCTTGCTTCTGAGTAAACCCTAGGGTCGTGATTCACCCATTCGAAGCGTTGCACGGTTGCTTCACCAAGCTTACTCCCGAATAACGTAAACCTCAGAGCAAACCGTTTTTTTCTAAACTAAAACCTCAATATTCAGGTTAAATTGCCATGTTGGCACTTTGCGATAAATAAGTGGGTTTTGGGTTGCAATTTGGGCACTCGGTCTCGAAAAGGTTCGCCATCACTGCTCTATCAGTACCAATTTAATGATCCAATTATATCTCCAGCACCAAGGAAGGCGGATTAGAAGGGGGCGATGCCAGAGCATTGAATTGTGAATTGTTACTGTCAGTCTCTTTGTTGGATTAGTGTTCAGAGGAATCATTTATTATTTATTTTCAGCCTGTAAGGGAGGATCTATTCAACTAATATAACACAAAATTATGAGAGTATATCTGGATAAAGGGTAATGATGGGGAAAGTCTTCTTCACCCAAAACATTACCCCTGCTCCTTGTCTGTGAAATTTCACAGGCTTTAGGTATGAATTATATAAGGAGTTCTTATAGGTCTGGTTCACATGTGCATTTTTAACGTTTGATGATGGCATCCAGTGATACAGAATTAACACGACAGATGGAATACTCTTTTTAAAAGAATTGGTTCATAAAAATCAGAGGGATAGCTGTGTTATTATGTTGCAACAAAAATAAACAGGAATCCAGCAGAACCTTAAAAGATTAATGAAATTTATCCTAGTACAAGTTTACTTCATCAAATACATCTGATGAAGCCAGCTCTTTCTAAACTAGATTTTGTTAGTTTTTAAGGTGGGAATTAAACTGTGCTTAATTCTTCACATATTCAGTTGCCAGTTATCACAAAAACACAGTATCTAGGGATTTCTGTAATTTTCACCTCCTCTATCTTATAAAAACAAACATTTCAGATATACAGAGAACAACTAGGAACTGAAATGTGTGAGATCGTATGAATCATCAAAATGTCTTGAGGCTATGGGGAAGAAATTTGCTGGTATAGTAGATAGGCCATGGTTACACAGCCATTTGTAAATATTAATTAATTTAGATGATCTAAACATAAAACTCAGTCTACTTTTCTGCTCTGATTCTGGGGAAGTTAAAGGTTAGTTATCAAAGTAAACAGTGCTTGAAATAATCAGCGGAGTGAGCTATATACAGTTACAGAATGTGACTTGAAAATCAGCTCACTGTAAATGTTACATACAATAACTCAGGAGCTCTAGTAATGCATGTCACCAGACAAATTATCTTACTTCTCCATGTTCCTGTTAGACCACTGTGTTTTGTATTTTAGTTATCTTTAACAGCAAACAGACAAACAAACAAAACAGTATCACATAGCTTTGAGAATTATAAACAGAAATGACATGAGATAAACTGATTCTATATGATGAATCTATCCAGTGCAGACTGTCACTATTACCGTGTTTCCCCGAAAATAAGACAGTGTCTTATATTAATTTTTGCTCCCAAAGATGCGCTATGTCTTATTTTCAGGGGATGTCTTATTTTTCTGTGTTCTGTTGGTCGGGCATGCTTCCAAACAAAAACTTTGCTAGGTCTTACTGTCGGGGGATGCTTTATATTTCGCACTTCAGCAAAACCTCCACTATGTCTTATTTTCAGGGGATGTATAATAAAGAAACGGTATAATAAAGATAATAGCAACAATTCAGCAGAAAAGTTTATCGAACAGCAATCTGAAACTCTGCATGCTTCAAACCAGAAGTATTTGAAATCGACATATTCTAAAAACCGTTTTAAAAGTTATTATTGGTGTTGTTATTATTTATCATCCCACCTCAATTGACACAAAAATAAAAATGAGGCCAAGAAAAGTCACCTGTTTGATCTCACCTCTCCCAGCAACAAAACAGTGACAAACCCAAACATATTGACATGACCTCTGGGCATATACCTTTGAAGAACCGTAAATCAATAAACACAACTCCTTGGATTAGAGTGACATCTGCTGACACAGCTAGGTCCTGAAATTAATTTTTTCCCCAATTTCATCTGTTCCTCAACAGCGAGATCCGACACACATACATTAAGGAAAAGCGAGTTTACAAAAAAATGGACACCCATGGCATGAATCCCAGACCTATTCCGCCTGTGCAAACCCTCTACATCAGGACTCAAGTTCTTCCAAGGATCTTTTTCTGCCTCCTCCTAAATTAGAACTTTAACCGTCCAACAAGTCTCTTGGGAAGCGTAGCAACAACCCAGGGACAGAGTCCTTATTGCATCGGTTTGCAAGTGATCCCTCCTGATACACTGATTGCAAAGGGGGGTTAGACTGGAAGGATTCTGCCCACGATTGCAACTTTACGCAAGATCTGGCAACCCCGCAAGAAAATCCTTTCTTGGCAGAAACAGTATGTAGAGGACCCCCCACCCCACCCCTCGCGCCTTTAGAGGTGCCTGGAGAAAGCATGATTATTGCGACCAACTCCAAACTCAGGCCCCGTCTGCAGATGCAGAATAATGCACTTTCAATCCACTTTGCAGCTGGATTTTCATGCGCGGAATATCTGCAAAGTCCACTTGCAGATAATGGTGCAAATGGATTGAAAGTGCATCACTCTGCATCTGCAGAAGGGGCCTCAGTTTGCACCAACAGGGGAGGGAGGGCGAGAAAGCAACAGGAGGTTGCTCCTAAAAAGCAGGGAAACACCACGAAGCCTCTCTGTGCTGGCTGAGGCGCGGGAAGAGCCTCTCTCTCTCTCCCTCTCTCAGGCCAGAAAACAAAGGGAACAACAACAGCAAGAAGAAGAAGAAGAAGCCACTTTACCACAGAGCCCGTCCCGGCGCGGCTCCTGCCCTTTCCTCTCTCTCCGCCCGGCCACGTCGGCACAGGCTGCAGAGGGCCGGGGGTGAGGAGGCGGGAGGGCCGCGCCGAGAAGGGGACGGGCTCTCCGAGTTCACGCCCGGCCCTCCCCTCTGCTGCGAGGCTCATTCCCGCCCGGAGCAGCGGCGCCTCCAAGCCGGCCGTCCTGCCTGCCTGCCTGCCTGCGAGACTCGGCCCGCCTTCGCCTCGTGAGTGTTTATTGCAGGTGGAGGGAAAGGGCGGGATGCGCGAACAGCCCCTTTGGAACGCGGCAGGTAGAGGGAGGGAGAGCCGCGGCACGGCACGGCACGGCACGGCACTGCTTGCCGCCAAAGGATCTAGGACCCCGGGAGTGGGACCCTTTCGGTAGACCAGCACGCTATATATCCTTTCCCCACCCATGTCTTATGGGGCGTGTGGACCGCTTTGGACCAAGGGCCCCTATAGGTGAGATGTGTTAGCTCCCAATTTTTGCAGGTGCGAACTTCAGGTTATCTCCTATGTACCTTGCTGGACAAAAAGATCTCATCTCCCAGCGAGAATGCAATATTGTGTGAAGCTCGGCATACTTCAAAATAGAAGTATTTGAGATCGACCTATTCTAAAACCGTTTTAAAAAATTGTATTGTATTATTAGTTGTCCTCCCGGCAAAATGGACACAAAAATAAATAGGATACCGAGTCACCTGTTTTATCGTGATCTTATCTCTCCCAGAAAGAAAACAGTAACAAACCCAAACATATTTACAAGCATGGCCTCTGGTCATATGTTTTTTGAAGAACTGTCAATCAATAAAGTCGACTCCTTGGATGAGAGTGACATCTTCATTTGGGCTCCAGTGCAGAAAAGCTCACACAGGAATAAAAAGGATCTTGTAAGAATAGAAAGAGGCACCAAAAGTGAAAGTAAAACCAAAACATGGCCTGCATTTGAAAACATAGTCACGTTTTGCCAATAGGTAGACAGTCATGTCTCAGCTAGCACAATCTCACATCTAATACAATCAATACCAGCTAGCAGCCCTCACCTCATGAGGTGCAGTGAAAGAGGTGCAAGGTATGCCAAAGGATACCCCCAGCCTCACATGGGAAAGGATGCACCCAGCCATGCCCCTTGTAATGGGTGAGGGGCACTCTGCCTCACCCTGTGAACACCTGGACAAACCTTAACCCAGATGCGGGGATTTGGTTAGGAAGGGCTTTTTTCAACCTCACTCCCTAAGGCGAGTGGAGATTTGGCAAAACCCTCTGGCACACGTGCCAAGAGAGTGGCACCTCCAGAGCCCTCTTTCTGTGGGCACGCTTGGGCGGCACGTTAGTGAGTTACGATCATGTAGGGGCCGAAGAAAAATCCTTGCCCCCCCTCACACACACACACATCTAGGCTGGCCTTGGCTTCCTGGAAGTGATAAACCACTCACTAATTGGGCTCCAGTGGATTGGTCACCCATTCAAAGCGTTGCATGGTTGCTTCACCAAGCTTACTCTTGAGTAAAGTGCTCATTGGAGCAAACTGTTTTTTCTAAACTAAAACCTCAGTATTCAGTTTAAATTGCCATGTTGGCACTTTGCGGTAAAGAAGTGGGTTTTGGGTTGCAATTTGGGCACTCGGTCTTGAAAAGGTTCGCCATCACTGCTCTAAGGTATGGAATGCATGTAGGTGTTACCTCTCCATGGTCAGTGTCAGACAAGCTATTCAGCAAAACCAAAAATGGGAAATGCACTGGACTTCCCCTAGTTATGATGTGCTGAAGTTGGCAGAGATTGCATAGCTCCCTGATTTACATATATCTAAAAATATGTATTTTCCCCAGAGTCCATATGCAATTTACAGGTTCCCCACCACCACCCCATGCACACACCTCCTGTTATAAAGAGAGCTGCATTACTGGCACCTGCAAGTTTAAGTCATAGAAATGCTACAGGTTTTATTAATATTGATTTGTTCTATCTGCGAGCCTGTCAGATCACTGCTGTCAGCTGTCTAAAAAGACAGGAGGTCCCCTACACACACTAGAAGATAGGATAATGTTTGGAAGTACATTTCCTTCAGCCCAGGTTAGCCTGATCTCATCAGATCTCAGAAACTAACCAGGGTTGACCTTGGCAAGTATTTGGATGGGAGACCTCCAAGGAAAACCAGGGTTGTGATGTGGAGGCAGGCAGTAGCAAACCACCTCTGAATGCCTCTTGCCTTGAAAATCCCACCAGGGATCACCATAAGTCAGATATGACTGGACAACAACACCCACCCACCCCTCTTGAACAGGTGATGAATATATTTGGCATTTAGGTGCTGATTCTTCTTAAATCTTAAAAGTGCTTCTAATTCAAATGTTGTTTACAGGACAGTACCTCATATGGAGAGATGAAAGAAACCACTAAACTCGTTTAAGGACCAGTTATGCATTATGGCTAAAGCGAGAAGACCAGTTACCCGGAATGTCTGTACTGTTTTCATTTTTATAACAGCTTTCTGGAATAATATACAGTCTACTGAGGAAACTGGATTCTCTGCCGTCTATTCAGACAGATTTCTTAATCAAGTTCCTAAGAACCTCCCTGCAGAAGCAACAGTGCTGGATTTATCACATAATAATATCTCTCAGCTCCAGATTTCAGATTTCAGTTATATTTTGAGATTGCAGGTATTAAACCTGTCTCATAATGTCATCCAAGAGCTTAATTTCAGTGTCTTCCAATACAATGAAAACTTAGAGCACCTGGATTTGTCACACAATGTCTTACAGACTCTTTCTTGTCATCTTGCTCTAAGTCTCCGGCATTTGAATCTCGCTTACAATAACTACACCGACATGCTCATGTGCCCTGCGATTGACATGCCGAAACTGCAATATCTTGGTTTAGGTGCTAAGAGGATACAGGGATCAGATTTCAGTGCACTTACTAATTTACAGCTGGATACTCTCTTCCTGAGCCTAGAAGACCTCTCTGAATATAGACCTAAAAGTATTCCAGTGTTCAACATGAAGACCATTCAGATTGTATTTCACCCCCACAGAGATTTCCGTATTCTCTCAGATCTAGAACTCAATGCTACGGAAAGTTTAGAACTGTGCAACATCCATGATGAGCAAGTCAGTGAGTTAAAAATGTTCTTGCTGAAACTTAGTAGAAGAGGAAGATTACTGAACTTAACATTGAACAATATGCGGTGTTCCTGGGATGAGTTCATCAGCATTCTGCAAGCTGCATGGGAAACCACTGTTGAACATTTAGTTATCTCTAATGCCACTTGGATGGATGCAACTAATGCAAACAATTTTAATTATACCAAAACATCTCTCAAAACATTAGTAATTAAGCAGACTATAATCACTTCAATTAAATCTGATCCACAACACAT
Source organism: Sphaerodactylus townsendi (assembly GCF_021028975.2). Taxonomy (NCBI): domain Eukaryota; kingdom Metazoa; phylum Chordata; class Lepidosauria; order Squamata; family Sphaerodactylidae; genus Sphaerodactylus; species Sphaerodactylus townsendi. The sequence continues at coordinate 12,388,594 of NC_059434.1, forward strand.
GTATAGGATATTTTCGAACATGAACGTCACAGCATTGACTGTTTCTGGTGCCAAGCTGATACACATGCTTTGCCCTTCCAATCCCAGTCAGTTTACCTACCTATGTTTTTCGGATAACATTTTAACAGATGCAGTTTTCAAAAACTGCAATAATTTGGCACTCCTTGAAACGCTTATTCTATCAGTAAATCAGCTAACAAGTCTAATAAAAATGAGTTTAATGACCAGCTGCATGATGTCTCTGAAACATTTGGACATGAGCCAGAATTTGTTGCAATACGAAGCCCAGGAGAAAGGGTGCCACTGGGGTGAAAATCTGGCTGAACTGAATTTGTCATCGAACCTGTTGTCCCATTCGGTCTTTCACTGTTTGCCAGTCAACATTCAAAAGCTTGATCTACAAAACAACCTGATTGCCAGCATCCCCAAAGAGACGGTTGAGCTCAGAGCTTTGGAAGAATTGAATCTGGCTTTTAATCGGCTGTCTGATCTTCCTGGATGTGGTCAGTTTAGAAGTCTGAGACTACTGAATACAGAGATGAATTCAATCGTTGCACCATCTCCTGAATTCTACCGTACCTGTCAAAACATCAGAGAAGTCAAAGCAGAGCACAACCCCTTCAGGTGTTCCTGTGAAATAAGAGAGTTCGTGGACCTTAGCAAACAAGGGTTAATGGTCTTGGTTGGCTGGCCTGAGTCTTATTTGTGTGAATACCCAGAAGATGTAAGAGGAATCCAGTTAGAGGAATTTCATGTCTCTGAACTTGTCTGCAACACCACGCTTCTGGTTGCCGTGGTTCTAGTCATTACAGTGGTCTTTGTGGCTGTCGTTTGTGGCCTGTGCATCTATTTGGACATCCCTTGGTATCTGAAGATGATATGGCAGTGGACTCAAGTGAAACACAGGATTTGGAAAAATAAGCCTGAAGATGTTCTTGATCATCTCGAATTCCACGCCTTTATCTCGTACAGTGAGCACGATTCGGACTGGGTGAAGAATGTCTTGATTCCCAACTTGGAGAAGGAGGATGGTTCTATTCAGATCTGCCAACATGAGAGGAACTTCATTGCAGGCAAGAGCATCGTAGAGAACATCATAGACTGCATTGAGAAAAGTTACAGATCCATCTTTGTGTTGTCTCCCAATTTTGTGCAGAGCGAATGGTGTCATTATGAGCTCTACTTTGCCCATCACAAGCTATTCCAAGAAAACGCCAACAACTTAATCCTGCTCGTGCTAGAACCAATCCCACCCTACATCATTCCCACAAAGTATTACAAACTAAAAGCTCTCATGGCCAAGAGAACCTACATGGAGTGGCCTGCAGAGAAAAGCAAGCAAGGACTTTTCTGGGCGAATCTTAGGGCTGCTATTCAAATTAGGCTTCCAGAGAAATTAATACATTTTGAATGAAAATTATTTTTTTATTTCTTTGAAATGAATTAAAGATTAAAGCAAGCAAGTGTCCTAAATGCACTTAACAGTTTGGGAAATCAACCCCAAACAAGTAATTTGCAAGCTAAAATCGTGTCTCAGATAGTTGATCAATGTTACTGCAGATTTTGCATTCAGTCTCAAGAAGAAGTGAAGAGTTTGGATTTATACTCCACCTTTCTCTCCTGTAAGGAGTCTCAAAGCGGCTTACAAACTCTTTTCCTTTCCTCTCCCCACAACAGACACCCTATGACAGTGGTGGCGAACCTATGGCACGGGTGCCAGAGGTGGCACTCAGAGCCCTCTCTGTGGGCATGTGCAAACAGAGTGCCCGCCCCACATCTAGGCTGGCCTGGGCCACTGGGCTCGATTATTAGCATTAAACCTAAGACCAAGTTTGGGGGAAGCAGTGTAGGTGACCCTGTTAAACCCCACTGATTTTCATGCGAAGAACAAAAGTGCAATACTTTACCTGGGATTAAGCTCGATTGCTGGCAATGGGGCTTGCTTCTGAGTAAACCCTCCTAGGGTCGTGATTCACCAGTTGGAAGAGATGCACGGTTGCTTCAAAGCAAAGCTACCGACTACCACCAAGCTTACTCTGGAGTAACATGCGCCTTGGAGCAAACCGTTTTTTCTAAACTAAAACCTCAGTATTCAGGTTAAATTGGCACTTTGCAATAAATAAGTGGGTTTTGGGTTGCAGTTTGGGCACTCGGTTTCGAAAAGGTTCGCCATCACTGCCCTATGAGGTAGGCGGGGCTGATTGAGTTCTGAGGGAACTGTGATTAGTCCAAGGATATCTTCGGGCAGCTCCACTTTTTTGACACATTCTGGCTCCTGGCTCCATCCCATAAATGCCACCTTATAAGTCATAACAATTTCTATTTTATTTTTGAAATGACATACGAAGACCATGGTCTTCATGATGAATTTGCAGTCTGGTACAGGTATTCCTGGACTCCTCTTTTCACGTTTGGGTCCACCTGACTTCGTGCATCTGCCTATTAATGCTTAGAAAAAGGAATCTGTGATAAAAGCATTCTATCAGCATTTTCCTACACATTGTAATTCATTGTGAAAATGATGCATAAAATTGTGTCATTACGTATTTCCTTTTCTGTATGTTATTGGTGATGCAGTGGGGGAAGAGAAACTAAATCAGCAGAAGAAATTCACCCCCTTCCCTTATACCTAAGTTGGGCTCTGTTTTTCTTCACTTTACCATCAGGGAAGATTGAACAATGTTCCTTGCAGTTCTTTCTGCAGTGTTCATGAAACTGACTATTTCAGTCCATCTAAGCTGGTGGTATCTAATGGTTGATGTCATACTGTGATCATGTTAAGATATTATGCCATCCAGTCCCTTCCTTTTAGTTCTCCCATTATGAGCACCCTAGCATTTCTCGCAATAATTTGTGGAGGAATGGAGGAACCAACCGCTAATGGTGCCCCCTTTCTTCGGCCCTGACATCTGGGCCACCTGTCATCTAATGTGACTCGCCATGCCTCCCTCTTTAAGGGGGGAGGGACTTTTTACTATAGGAATGCTGGACACCATTTTAATTTGCTGAGCTTTTTATATAATTGGAACAAGAACTGGAAATTTTTATCGCTGCTTTAAATGTTTACTTGTTTTATATTGTATTTTTATATGTTGTACACCGCCCAGAGCCCTTCGGGGATGGGGCGGTATAAAAATCTAATAAAATAAATAAATAATAAAGTATCATAAATACCTCTGAAGTTTGATTCGCTGTGGCTGAGAAGTGTGGTTTATCAGCCAACACTTTACCACATAGTTTGACCCTTTTGTGAATTTTCTCTGATAAATCTTCAGTAATAATTTTTTAAAATGTTGAGCATAGCATGTGATAGAAGACCTGTGTCTGTATAGGGTTAATCAAGGGAAATCAAGGAAAAAAATTAGACAGGACATCTGCTTTCAGTTGCAGCCTGATCACCTGATTTACACGAGCAAGTCCTACTGAGTTCATTGTATGGATGTCATGCTCCAGAAAGTGTGTCTAGCTAAGCTAAAGTATTTATTGTGCTACCAGCTACATGGATTATATAACCAAAGGGGAATTCCACAGGATGAGATAAAGCGGGTAAGAAGTAGCTGCCTGTGTATTTTTCATTTATTTCCTTTTGTTCCCTAGCTCTGCCCTTGAAACAAAAACTCTCGAAGTGTCTCTTGAACAGAAATACGGAAAAGTGTGTGTCGAGGGTAGGGATGGAAGGAGAAGAAAAAGAGAGTCCGTAATTATTACTAAAACCCAGCTTTATGTGGTCATACTTAGTATTGTAAAGACAAAGGAACAGAAACTCCAGAAGGGGAGTTTTTTTTGTAAGCCAGTGACACAACTTCCTCATATTTGAAGCCAAAAAAAACTCAAAATGAATACCAAGCCAGCCTCAAATTCTTTGTGAGAAGGAAGAGGGCGAGTTGTTTCTGTCTGGCCCTCCCACCAACCCCAGGGTGACCAGGAATGGCTTCCTTGTTCCCATCAAGAAGTGGTTTAAGTGCTCACAGAGCTGCTGGTGGGCCTGTCCCCTTTTTGTGCTTGTGCATTTCGTTTTGCCTGCAGTTAAAGAGGAAAGCACCCGTTCCCTCACAGCGAAGCAGGTAAAGAGATGACAGGCAGTTTCTTCTTCAGTTCTCGTTTCCTTTAGAAGTCTTTTCTTCCTTTGCTAACTTCCTCACAATATTTCCCCCCCCTTCCCCTCATTAACCAGTTAACAACAGTAGCAGAACTTTCTGCATAGTTTAGCATCTAGAGAATTTGCAAAACGTATTTCCTCTGCTGTCTTCCAGATTCTTTTCTCAAGGATTACAAGCTTGTAAAAAAAAATATATATATATATATATATATATATATATATATATATATATATATATATATATGAAAAGTGATATATATATATATATATATATATATATATATATATATATATATATATATATACATACACATACATACATACATACACACATATAATACGATATACATTGACATATTATTGTTATATACATATACATATACATGTATGTATATGTATGTGTATATATATATATATATATATATATATATATATATATATATATATATATATATATATATATATATATATATATATATCTCATCCCTCTTTCTAAAGAAAAGTATTTTTATTCTGTCTGCGCTCTGAAATCAGCCTGTTCTATGGCTCTGAAATGTTACTGTATGTAAATGTGTTGACGACTGCCTCTAGAGATCAATCTTGGCTGAGCTGTGCTTGTAACAAACAAGGATTGATTGGTTGACGGGAAAAAGCCCTGTTGATTCGATTCTTAACTGTGCTTGTAGTTAGTACCACAGTGTGCTTTCCTGTTCGCCGCTGCTGAAAAAGCTGCCATTGCCTTTGCTGCTGCGTTCGAGAAATTCTCTAGCACACATCAACATTTACTTGCACAACTAGTTCTGTATTGGCTTTCACCTGGTTTCAGTTTCTCTTGGGAATGTTCTGAAAACTTCCCAGCATGTTTGTGGCAAGCCGATGATGCAGAGGAAGAGGAGATTCTGTTGCTTTGACGGGAATGTGGAGGACAAGGATTTGGAACTCCCACAATTTGCCTTGTTGAACTAAAAAAAATTGCATCAAATGCGGGAGCAAACTGTTTTATTAGGACAGTTCCTAGTTGGGCATTGCTCTGGAAGGTACTATTAGCCAGGTTCCCCCATCATGATGGCAAAGAGTATCAGCCAGGACTGACGTAGGGTTTCCAGGTCCTCCCTGGCCATGAAGAGGGTGGGGATTGGAGTTGTCCAGTATCCTGGCTGGGAAATGCCTTGAGATTTGGGGACAGCCTGGGAAGCAGAGGGACCTTGGGTACAGTGCCTCAAAATCCACCCTCCAGAGTCCAGAGCACCCATTTGCTCAAGGAGAACTGATCTCTGCAGCCCTCACACCGGGGATCCTCATGTTGCACCCGGAGACTGTGGCCCCTTCCAGCACCACATAAAAATGTCACGTTTTCAAACCACTTTCACCAACTATTTTACAAGTGGATTTTGCCAGAGCTAGCTACAGCTTCAAGAGTACACTGGAAACAGTTTGAAATTTTGCATTATTCTGCATCAATGTAGGACTGAGCCCTTATCATTCCTGCTGCAAGGTATTTGAGTATTCTACACCAGGGTGTCAACTGCTGGTAAGATGTTCATGGACTACAATTCTATCAGCCTGTTCAGCATGGCCAAATACTGGCAGAGGGCCTGATAAAGAATTATAATCTATGAACACCTTTGAACACCAAAGAGTGGGACTAGAACCTACTAGCTAGCCTGGATGCTCCTCTACTGGCAAAGTTCAACTCACGTACATGTCACAGATGATCCAGATCTGAGGCTGGGTGGCACCGGTGTCAAATCTTATGGCTGGTTTAATACCCCCATTGGCTCCTGGATGAGATAGGGAATTAGCTACGAACAAAAGAGTTTTCAGCAGTTGAAGCCCTTCCCTGCAAACTGATGCAATAATAGAAAAAGGTTTTGCTGGTGACCTCCTAGTTGATCGTTTGAAGAACACGAGTCCTGTCAGAAAAGAAGGCGACAAACCTTTTTTATTTGTACTCATTACTTCAGGGCTAACCCCCTTTTGTTCACCATGAGGTGAAGATGGGTGTTTTAGTAAATCAAAACCCAAGGGGTGCCATGCCAAACCTTGGCAGCGTGCCTGGCAACGCCTAGAAACAAGCACAGAAATCCCTTCCCCATGTCCTGTTGATGTGTCTAGGAATTTTTACATTAGTTATGTTCTCCTGAGGCCTGGCTCAAATGGAGCCCAAGAGGTGAGAGGTAGGGTAAAACAAAAGAAATGCTTATTGTTGCTGCAGGGCCAATTTTCAGTTAGGCAGAAGCCCAGGATACCATGGGTTTCCAGGTTTCATGTGGTTTACAGAGTCATAAAGTCAGCATTATCACAGTATCATCGGTGAGGTCAAATACACCCTCCCCTTTACATATCAGTGCATGTGAAAGTCCCTTCATCATATCGATAAGGCCTTTGCCCTAGGTGCTCTCCCCTGGTAAGTGGAATTTTACATTAAAATAAGGCAACAAGGTAATTTAGGTGTCCGTTTGACCCCATGTGAGATACCTTGTTATGGAATCCGGGAGATGTTTTGACAACAGAATATATGGTTCTCATCCTTCCAAGTGCTGATCAAAGTGGCATAATTATACCGTGGGAGGAATACCCAGGGTGACAAAATGTCTCTGTAAGTTACTCAGGAGGACTTTGGAGGTATGAGATTCCTAGCATCCGGCTCTTCCTAACAACAGCTTTGTTATATTAACCCTTTTCTTTGAATAGCTTTACAGCAGGGCCCAATGAGTCATTAGCTCTGGTGGAAACCAGAGCACCTATTTGACAAGGGAATAATTTTAAAATGTAGACATTATTGTTTAAGGACAATACTTTTACCCATGAGCAATTCAGTCAACAGAAAAAAACATTTTACCTTTTTGCATGCATTGCAGAATACAAAGGTTGTTTACAGGAGAGGGGGCTATTGTTTATTCTGGAGGAGAAGCTAAATCTGTTACATTCTTGAAAGAATAAAACCAGTGCGCTTTAATGGTTCATTACTACTTTCTTCAAAGATGACACCACACTGGTTAAAAAAAAAGTCCCACTCCATATATGAGTATCCTTGTCCTGTTGCACATATTATCTTGTACTCTTTTATCTTATTTTTATTTCTGCTTACCCTTGCCTGAACAATGGAATTAAAGATAGAAAATGCAGGTCTATAGAAGTACAAACACTATAGCAATATATTGTCGAAGGCTTTCACGGCCGGAATCACTTGGGTGCTGTGTGGTTTCCGGGCTGTTTCCTGACGTTTCGCCTGCATCTGTGGCTGGCATCTTCAGAGGATCTGATGTTGGGAAAGCAAGTGGAGTACATATATCTGTTGGAGTGTCCAAGATTGAGTGAAGAAACATTGTCTGTGAGTAACAAAGAGAGGCAACCAGGTCCAATGGTTGAGGGCATCTGAATAAGAAATTATGAGTAACAATGGAGTCTATGGCATGGGAGTGACAATGGAGATAGCAAGGATCACTGGTGGGAGCATCTGAATAGAAGGTATCCTTTAGTATACTGTTTCCTTGTCTATGGTCATCCTGTGTTTGTGTGGAGCTGGTTAGACACTGTCTTGATTCTAGTATTTTTCAATACTAGTATTTTTCAATACTAGCAATATATTAGATGAATAATACAAAATCAGCAGTGATCAAGATTAGAGACGTAACATTTCTGGAAATTTTGAATCTAGGAAGGACGCTTCTTTCTTCTAGGAAAAATGGGGGAAATTTAAATACATGCAAATCACTTCCTTATTACACCTATTTTTTTAAACTGATTGAACAACATAAAATGCATTTATTATAACTTAGCATATAAAATCGTACTAGTTGGTCTATATATGGGATTACAAAAATATAAATTAGGAGGTTTGCCTATAAGAAAATACTTTGAATGCTAGATAAAGGCAAAGGGTGAAAACTGCTGTATTCCTAGGGCTATCATGAAAACATTATTTTAAATTTTTGGCATATGATAAGTATGAAAACAGTTGAAGGTGGATAGCAAATTCTGTAGTAAACCAAAGGAAGTATTATTTGTTCAGAAAATCTTTCATAGTCCAAGTAGGTAGGCCTGTTAGCATGTTTGGACATTCAGCTGAACTTTTACTGAACTCTTTAATAATGTATGATCATTAAACACATTATTGCATCTTAACTGTTGTGAAAATTATTTACATTTAAACAATAATTCTTGAAAATGTTGCCTATGTGAGCTCCCTCTTCACCAGCTGTTTTCGAGCAACACCTGGATCAGGGATGCTTTCGATTGATCCTGCATTGAGTGGAGGGTTGGCCCATGTGGCCCCTTCCATCTTCCTGATTTTGTGATTCCATGCCTACAGTATCAGAATCCCCCACCCATCCACCCACCCAGCACTAACCAAAACGTCCCCATTTTTCTACTGGAAAAACTAAGACTATTTTCATGCTGTACATTTGGAAGGAGTGAAATGTTTTGTAAGACAAGGTTTTTCTCAGAAAATACTTGATAGGAGGTTCTTTCCAATGATTTCCCAAACTTCTCATTGGAAAATGTGGCATTTTACTCATTCTAAAAGAGAAAACATTGGCACAGCAGTCTGCTAGCCATCAAGTTTATCTTCATTAGGCAACCAGTATGTCCTGGAAATGGGAGGAGAAAGGAGTTATAAGGTGGTGGTGAGTGTGTTAAAGATAGAAGGTTGACCCTAGAAGGCACCCTGGAAAGGAGGAGGAAGCCAGAAGAGAGGAAGGCAGGAAAAGAGAGCTAGCAAGCACCTGCAGTATTTTGGAGACGACAACTCCTGCAATCAAGCGTCTGGCATAAGATATATATTTTTTTTAAATGAGGAAGTAATGCCCCAGTTTCCTGTAAAACCTCGGTTTATTTTTAACTCAGTTAAACAAGTTCTGCTTTTGTGCTTAAATTTCATCATGATGAAATCTTGCAACCTACCAAAATGTGCCACCTTATTTTAATCTAAGCAGGCTTTGCGCCGTGGTCATTTCAAATCATCAACTGGAGAGGCAGCCTCGATTTCACCACTGGGGAAATGCTGACTTTGCTTTGATTAATACCATCCTTTCCTGGCATGTAGTTGTTATGAAATAATGTTCTATTTGCTGAGGGTTACGCATAAGGTAGAGTGGTAAGATTTGCTCTTTAGATGTATGTAAGGTGATCATCGGCTTGGGGAAACATTTGTAAAATTTCAAAGCGTGCCAGTGAAACTGACTCAGCATGCGTTTTGGTACACAAGCTTCACGAGTGAACATGACTGTTATCGTTGGTTGTGAAAACCACACATGTGCTTGTCCATCTTTATAGTAGAACTTGATATAAAGCCAGAGATCCTGATTTGGGAAACTTTGCTGTAGCCTGGCAGAGGGACAGTATGAACCAGTGTGATATACCATCGATAGAGTAGTGAAGCCTCCAACACACTCACCCCACAGGTGCTCCCGTTTTGTTACGGCTTGTTCCCCTTTTTGTACACCTGTACACCTGAGTTTTGGCTTAGAATTGATAAAAGGAGCCTGAATTAAAGTGATATCAAAGGGTAGTAAGTCCCACCAGGGAGAAAAGGAATACAGGCCAACTTCTCCATCAAATCATGCAAAACACTACTCCCGGAGGGATTCAATCAAGGGCCATTTCCCCGCAAGGATTTTAAAACTTCCTCCTGGATAATTACATTTTTTGATATTATTTTTCCTCAGACAGAAAAAGAAAGGAAAAGGAAAAAAATTAATGGACCACTACACAGTAATATCTAATTAAGCCCAGGGTCTGCAACCTCTTGACTCTCAGGATATTTCATGAACTACAATTCCATCAGCCCTGCCCGTAGAGGCCAGAATTGAACTACAATTCCCATCAGCCCCTGCCAGCATGGCCAATTGGCCATGCTGGCAGGGGCTGTCAAAGAATTGGCTCCATGCTAACGAGGACTGATGGGAATTGTGAAGTCAATCAGGCTATCTGAGACACGCGAGGTTGCAAACCCCTGATCTAATTGAACTAAAAAAAATACCAGTCACAATTCAAAATACGAAAAGGACTTGATATATAAATTTGGCAATCCCTTCAATACTAGGCTACTTGTTGAAAAGATATACATTTATTTATGCTCTTGTACATTAAAACATAGGGGGAAGGTGGGGGGGGGGGCTCCTCCTGGATCTAGTGAATGCCCCGCCAGGGCTGGCTTGATCTTTAGGGGTGGGAGAAGCCTTGCAGGGAATTAGGGAGGCATGTGCTGGGTCTGGCGGAGAGGGTGGCTTGGTGTCCATGATGCCCTGCTGGTCCCGGCTTGGTTTGGGGGGGGTGATGAGAGGGGGTGCAGGGGAGTGGGGGGGGGTGTTGGGCTGGGTTGGCAGGGCAGCTTGCTGTTTGGGAGGGAGGCTGGAAAGAGAAGGCTTGGGCCAGGCTGGGAGTGGGTGGGTGAAGAAGTGGGATGGTTGTGGTTGGGCCAGTGCCAGTGAAGCAGAGCATGGCAACCTGCCACTGCCTCGCCATCCTGGGTAGCTGTTGAGGGCCTGGGAGAGGGCGAATGAGGGAGTGGGGAGGGTTGGGCCGGGCCAGTGAGGCAGCACACGGCAACCTGCCCCCCACTGGCTTGCTCCTGGGTTCGGGGAAGGTGGCCGGGGGAGTGGGTGGAATGTTGGGAGGAAGACCTTTCCATTGAATTCATACAAATACATATGAGTATTTCCTAGTTTTAAATGGTAGTGCAGCAATTAGAAATCCTAAGCTGAAATTGGTGAAGGTTTTTATACTGCTATTTTATAGCTTCTGAAAAGGAAAGCACTGAGTTCCTGATCATATAATGGTCTCTAGAGGACAAGGAATAACATGTCAATGTATATTTCAGCATGGCACCGATTTTGCCACAGCTGATGGTTCATGGTCTTTCAGCTTGTCCTCCTCCCACCTTTATTCAGACTTTTGCGGGGGGCGGGGAGGCACATAACACAGTACTAATATATGTGCAGAGATTTTTGCACCGAACATGTAAAGGAAACGAGCATGTCCTAGCTACACAAAAGTCCTAGCTAGAGATTTTTCTCCATGACATGCAGTTATCTATGTGCAGAAGGATTTTATTTATTTTATATATACCAGTGATGGCGAACCTTTTCGAGGCCGAGTGCCCAAATTGCAACCCAAAACCCACTTGGCCCCATTGCAAAGGGAAACCCAACGAATTTAACCTAATTACTAAGGAGTTTCAGATTTAGAAAAAATAGTGGGCTCTGGTGCGCCTTCGATGCTCAGGAGTAAGCTTAATTGAAACAACCATGCAGCGGCTTTGAATGGGTGAATCCTCACTTGACCCTAGGAGGGTTCTACCTTCAGAAGCGAGCCCCATTGCCAGCAACCAATAAGCACCTCCTTGGGTAAGGATCGGCTGAGCCCGGCCACAGATGTGTGTGGTGGGATCCAAAAATTTTAATAACAGGTTCCGATGGTGGTGGGATTCAAACAGTGGCGCCGCCGCACACACGCACCTCCAGTCCCTATTGGGCAGGGAGGTTGCTTTAGTAACCCCTTCTTGGCACTCAAAAAAAATTAGTAACCACTTTTAGAGAAGTGGTGAGAACTGGTTGGATCCCACCTCTGGTGTGGGGGGTGATTTCCTCCCCACCCCACATTATGAATGGAGGCGTGCCCACTGAAAGGTTTCCTGAGTGCCACCTCCTGGCACCCGCAGGCCATGGGTTACAGCTACCGCTGATATATGCCCTGCATGCTTTCCTCAGTGGGGACTGGCGAAGAGTGGGGGTGCTTTTACCCTCTACTCCTCCATTTTATCCTCACATCTTACCATCTGAGGTAAGTTAGGTTAGGTATAGTGTGTGACTGGCCCAAGGTAATCATTTTCATTTCATTTTAACCTTTAATGGCATATAAATTATTAGCATATTTCCATTTAAAAGAGAAAGCGAGAAAAACTTTTTTAAAACATTTTAAATCACGAGGTAGTTTAAAATGTAATGCTTTCCAAGAATTTAGCCACTGCCAAGGTGATCGCATGGATTACAGTCTCGCTTAGCAGAAAGCGAAAGTGGTCTGGAACTTGGAGTTGCTCAAGTCTTGGAAGCAGCAAGAGGGTGAATTCAAAATCATGCATGAGTTACTGTGAACTATGGGATTCAAGAAGCGAATATGAGTTATGGTTTCCTATAGATCCACATCACATAGCTGACTATAGTCTCTGATGTTTAGGATTCGGAAATTATCTCCCTGAAGTTTCAGGCTTCGATGGGAGAGATATTGAGGCGTGCTAGCATGAATGCACGACGTTGGTTAATGGATAACAGAGATGAGAGATATTTAGCTCTTGCTCTGTAACTTGGTTGTATTCAGCCCGAGGAGCGAGAGCAGACATGACAGCCTCTTGTTGGATAGAACTTGATGATGTTCCAGATCCCTCAGTCTTTCGCGGATCTGATTGAAAATATGCAGTTCACTATCAGTCCCAACATTGTCCAAATCAAATCCTATGGTTCTGACTTTGTTCTCAATGACTTTGAACCAGTAGAATTGAAAGTTGTCTTTAAAAAGGTTTGAGTTTATATCACCTGCAAGTGATCTAAAATGTATTTTGGCCCAAGGTAATCATGGCAGAATGGGATTTGAATCAGTCCTGCCACCATCTACTCACCATGGTTGGCTAAAGCCAGTTGGTCAGCCATAAAAGTTTCTCCCTTTCCACCTTTCTTCAGTTGATCCTGGCTGCTGGATGGCGACTTGGTTCTTTTCAAACCTTACTGCCTCCTACGCCGATGTGGGGTGTTGCAGCTCACAGAGGAACAGAAGAGCACATGCGTGGAGCTTGGCTGCAGTGGTTGAATGCTTACTTAACTTTATTTAATCCAACTGTATTTTATCAAATTTATCAACTTTATTTAATTCAAAAAAATTAAATCTATCAGTTTATTTATTGGACAGAAAGGGACAATACTGTCCAGCCCAAAACTAGAAACCCAGCAACCCAGCCCAGTAATCTCCCTTTAAATTGCAACAAATAATGTTTTTTGTAAAGCTTCCAACTAAAGCACCTTCGTTGTGTGGAAACTCCTACAGATACTGAGGGCACAATGTGTACCGTTCAGGGAAACATTCCTGTGTGGAACCGGCCTCACCTGTCAATGAGATCTGGAAAAAGTGTTATTATGGAGTTCAGCCCTCTGGCTTCTGTCTCTTTTGCTTCTTTCATTTCCGTTCAATCGTTTCATAGAATCACAGCACCATAGAGTTGGAAGAGGCTATCTAGTCCAATTCAGGCCATCTAGTCCAATTCAGAGTCAGCCTAAAGCATAGGTGTCAGACTGTGACCATGTTCTGCCAGATGTTATGGACTCATAGTTCCCCATCATCCCCTATGCTGAAAGCGGAGGGATGATGGGGAACTTATAGTCCATAAATATCTGAAGGTCACTTAGCCTACACCCCTGTTTGACACCTGTGGCCTAAAGCATCCCTGACAAGTGATAATCCAATTACTACTTGAAGACTGCCAGTGAGGGGAAGCTCACCACCTCCGATTCCCTTGCTGAACTACTCTCACTGTGATCCCTGCCCCCCCATGTCTAGTTGGCACCTTTCCACCCATGATTTAAACCCTTTATTGAGAATCCTATGCTCTGGTGCTATCGTCTGTTTCTTTCTCGCTACACCTACACATGGCCACAACCTTGTGCCAAGTCTATGTACCATATCTTAATCCCACCTTTCCTCCCTGGCTATTTATGTTTATATCAACTGTTTCTTCTTTTTTCTGAATCAGACTTGCCAGGCAGCTTGGCGTGAAGGCCAAGAAAAGAAGATAATTAAAATATTCTGAGAGATGCACCCTGCTCCCATGAGGCCTGAAATGGAACAACTGAGGGAAATCTTCCAATGAACAATTTTCTATTTCAGAGTGAAATACTCTTCTATAAGAGGTAATGATGAATAGGTTATTAGTGATGATAGTACAATATTGAAACAGTATCTGACTGGATTACTAATCAGATAACTGTTTCAGAGCTTGATGTTGGAAAATCAAGAACATATGCATGCCATACTAGAATCCTAACTTATTTTATCCCACCTTCTTCCCAGGAACTATATTCAGGTCTACACACTGGTTTGGATCCAAGAACTCCTTTTCATTAAGTCATAAATTGGCGTGAAAGCCAATCTGCTGTTGATCCCTGGCCCCTCAATGATGCGGCTGGCCTCCACCCGGGCCAGAACCTTTACAGCTCTGGCCCCTGCCTGGTGGAACGCTCTCCCTCCAGCTATCAGGGCCCTGCGGGATCTTAATGAGTTCCGCAGAGGGCCTGCAAGACTGAGCTGTTCCACCGGGCCTTTGGGGAGGTCGGCCACTGATGGCGGCCTCCTTTTATAACATCGGTGGATCCTGCCATCCCCTCCGCTTAGGGGATTTAGTAGTGGGTTGCCATCTGTTGTGTTTGGTACTAGAACGCTGTGTTTTAATGGGGTTTGGTTTTAATATGTATAGAGCCATAACTATTTATTTAATTAATTCTGGTTATCCATTGATTTAATCTTGTGCTCTATCTGCGTATTTTCTTGTTAACCGCCCTGAGCCCTGTGAGGGAGGGCGGTACACAAGCATAATAAATAAATAAATAAATAAATAAATAAATAAATAAATAAATAAATAAATAAATAAAATGCCTAGATGAATTGTAATAGGCTGTGGCCCTCTCATCTCCTAGCCAATGGAGAAGTGAGGGAGGGGTTGGGTGGTCCTGAAAAAGAAATATAAACTGTTGTAAAACAAAGGAAGGGTGTGTCTACCACTGGGTGGACACCCGAGCTTGCAAGACCTTAAACCAATAAAAGCTTTGTTACCTGCTTCACCAAATTGGTCCAGAGTGTTTTTAGGGTTCTTGGACCCACGTTTCTAACACTGGGTACAGGTCACAGTTTCATCCCTGGGTATATCTGAAATGACTGTTTTTAAAAAGAATTACATTTATGCCCCATTGTTAAAAGTTTTTCTGCTAAGTTATGCATAGTATACCTAATTTTCTTAATTAAGTCAAATTCATCTTGAATTAAACAAATATCAGTTCTTTGAATAGTTAAGTGGTAAACCCCAATTATTATCACAAAAGCTGTGAAAAAGAATTCCAACAAACAATGCTGGGGTTTCTACATACTGTGGGGCCCCCTCGGCTGTGTAGAAAAATAGGGCTTTGTAAATTAATCAAAAGAAAACAACAACAATATGGACTCGCAAAAGGGGTGCCCCATCCCCCATTGTTTCCAAAGGGAGCTAATAGGAGATGGGGGCTACACATTTGAGGATCCATAACTTTGGACCCCCTGAACCGAACTTCACCAAACATGGGAGGTATCATCAGGAGAGTCTCTTACTGATACCACCCAGGTTTGGTGAATTTTGGTCTAGGGGTCCAAAGCTATGGACTCCAAAAGGGGGTGCCCCATCACCCATTGTTTCCAATGGGAGCTAATAGGAGATGGGGGCTACACCTTTGAGGGTCCATAACTTTGGACCCCCTGAACCAAACTTCACCAAGCATGGGTGGTATCATCAGGAGAGTCTCCTAAAGATACCCTGAAAGTTTGGTGCTGCTAGCTTAACAATTGCACCCCTGACAGCAGGCACCCCCCCAAATTTCCCAGATTTTCCTTTTAAATCCCCTTTGGCATACGGATTTTAAGTATGGGGAGAATCCTGAGGTCCCGGCATTTAAACATTGAAAGTGATGCTGTTTCAGGGTGGGGGAGAATCAGCCCCCAAATAGCATCACTTTCAATGTTGTTTGCAGATTCTCCCTTTAAGGTGGATTTAAAAGGAGAAACTGGGCTCCCAAGTTTAAACACCATTGAAAATGATGCTGTTTGGAGGTGGATTCCAGCATCACTTGTTTAAATTAGGGAGCCCAGATTCTCCTTTTAAATCCCCCTTAAAGGGAGAATCTGGGGTCCCCAGTTTAAATAACATTTGAAAGTGATGCTGTTTCTCTCAATGGGCGGGGGGGGGGGGGACTGGATACAACACCATAAAATGGTTTCATAGCAGTAATAAAACATTTTGAAAGCATTTTGAAAATGTTTTCAAAAAATATCTCTGCTGTGAGGCATGGCCTATTGCTGTGTTCAGATTTGTGAGCTGGGGGGCATGTTCTATAATATGATGGTGACTTTGAAATGACCTGGTGTAAAAAATCATTGCTTGGTCACAGTGAGGGAGGGCGGCTGCCCATGGGGAGTGGGGCGCCAAACTCCAGTTTGCCTAGATATGTCACTGGGCATAGCTACAAGGGGACCGGGGTGTGTGTGTTGCACTGGGCACACACCTGGGGGGCATCAAACTCAGGTTTTGCCCAGGGCTCCAGTTTGCCTAGTTACGCCACTGATAGGTACTATTTCTATTAGTGTGCTTAATATTTAGATGTGAATTCTTTTAATTCTTTTTACAGGACTGAGTGGCTGGCAAAGACAACACAGAACACCCATAAGCACTTTACAGTATGGCAGAAAAAAGTTCGGAAACCAAGAATTTCTTCTGTGTTTTCATTATCGCAATAACTCTTTACCATGCCATTCTTCTTTCTGCAGAGAATAGATACATGGTAGACTACTCAAAGAGGTTCCTAGATGCTGTTCCTAAGAATCTCCCAGAACAGACAGAGGTGTTGGATTTGTCACAAAATAATATTTCTGAACTCGGGACTCCTGATTTTAATTATCTTTCCAAATTGCGCATACTAAAGCTGACTCATAATTTTGTCCGAGACCTCAGCTTCAGTATTTTCCAATATAACAAGAATTTAGAATACGTAGATTTATCCCACAACCAACTAAGGACCGTTTCATGTTATCCTATTACAAATCTCAGGCACTTAAATCTCTCTTACAACAATTTTCAATCCATTCCCATGTGCTCTGAATTTGGCAAAATGGTGAAGCTAGAATATCTTGCCTTTAGTGCTAGAAGAATACAGAAGTCAGATTTCCGTGTTCTTGCTCTTTTACAACTGGATTTTCTATTCTTGGAACTGGAAGACCTCTCTGAATATAAAGCTGAAAATCTACCAGCGTTCAACGCAAAGAACCTTCAGATCATCCTCCCAAAAAATAAAGCAATCCAAATTATCTTGAATCTAGACCTCACTACTACAGAGGGTTTGGAACTATCAAATATGCAAGATAACCATGTCAGTGATTTGAACACTCTTCTGCATAAATTCAGCCAAAATGGAAGGCTGCGAAACTTAACACTGAGTCATATGAAAACAACCTTGAAGAATCTCGTTGATGTTTTTCAGAACATTTGGAAAACCAACGTGGAGCATTTCAACATATATTACATATCAGTTTCACAGTTAAGTTACTCTATTAGAACTCCTGATTATTCTGGAAGTTTACTAAGATCTTTGACAATTAAAGATGCAATCGTTAAAGAAACAATATTTAGCCAAGTTGATATATACAAACTATTTTCAGACATGAACGTTTTAGCCCTCACACTTTCCAGTGCAAATATTATACATATGGTTTGCCCATCAAAACCCAGTCGCTTTACCTATTTAAGTTTTTCTTATAATAGTCTCACAGACAAACTTTTTGACGAGTGCAATAACCTAGCTCTTCTTGAAATGCTTGTTTTACATGCAAATCAATTTAAAAAACTTACCAAAGTGAGTTTCATGACCAGCCGCATGAAGTCTCTGAAAAATTTGGACATGAGCCAGAATTTATTGCAATACGAAGCCCAGGAGAAAGGGTGCCGCTGGGGTGAAAATCTGGTTGAACTGAATTTGTCATCGAACCTGTTGTCCGATTCGGTCTTTCACTGTTTGCCAGTCAACCTTCAAAAGCTTGATCTACAAAACAACCTAATTGCCAGCATCCCCAAA
Organism: Sphaerodactylus townsendi; assembly: GCF_021028975.2. Taxonomy (NCBI): domain Eukaryota; kingdom Metazoa; phylum Chordata; class Lepidosauria; order Squamata; family Sphaerodactylidae; genus Sphaerodactylus; species Sphaerodactylus townsendi. The sequence goes on from NC_059434.1 coordinate 12,406,552, forward strand.
GAGACGGTTGAGCTCAGAGCTTTGGAAGAATTGAATCTGGCTTTTAATCGGCTGTCTGATCTTCCTGGATGTGGTCAGTTTAGAAGTCTGAGACTACTGAATACAGAGATGAATTCAATCGTTGCACCATCTCCTGAATTCTACCGTACCTGTCAAAACATCAGAGAAGTCAAAGCAGAGCACAACCCCTTCAGGTGTTCCTGTGAAATAAGAGAGTTCGTGGACCTTAGCAAACAAGGGTTAATGGTCTTGGTTGGCTGGCCTGAGTCTTATTTGTGTGAATACCCAGAAGATGTAAGAGGAATCCAGTTAGAGGAATTTCATGTCCCTGAACTTGTCTGCAACACCACGCTTTTGGTTGCCGTGGTTCTAGTCATTACAGTGGTCTTTGTGGCTGTCGTTTGTGGCCTGTGCATCTATTTGGACATCCCTTGGTATCTGAAGATGATATGGCAGTGGACTCAAGTGAAACACAGGATTTGGAAAAATAAGCCTGGAAAGAGATGTTCTTGGATCATCTCGAGATTCCACGCCTTTATCCTCGCATAGTGAGCACCGATCTCGGACTGGGTGAAGAATGTCTTGATTCCCAACTTGGAGAAGGAGGATGGTTCTATTCAGATCTGCCAACATGAGAGGAACTTCATTGCAGGCAAGAGCATCGTAGAGAACATCATAGACTGCATTGAGAAAAGTTACAGATCCATCTCTTTGTGTTGTCTCCCAATTTTGTGCAGAGCGAATGGTGTCATTATGAGCTCTACTTTGCCCATCACAAGCTATTCCAAGAAAACGCCAACAACTTAATCCTGCTCGTGCTAGAACCAATCCCACCCTACATCATTCCCGCAAAGTATTACAAACTAAAAGCTCTCATGGCCAAGAGAACCTACTTGGAGTGGCCTGCAGAGAAAAGCAAGCAAGGACTTTTCTGGGCGAATCTTAGGGCTGCTATTCAAATTAAACTTTCACGTAACAAAGGAATAAATGAACTGTAGATGTAAAGTCAATTTTCAATTGCAAAAGGCTATTAAGTGATGTGATAAAGTTTTTTTATTCCAAAGGAACAGATGTATTAAATAAATTGGAAAACTGTAGCATCCATTACAAACATTTTCTATGCAAACTGGACACCATGATTAGAACAATTAGCAATACTCAAAGAAGCACAGAAGCCTCCAAGTTGGTAGAAAATAAGTTATTCATGATGTCATATGATAAGACCTATGTTTATAAGACATTGGCCTGTTTTTATATAGCTTGTTTTCTTTTTCTCTACCTTCTAAGTTGCCTAGTCATATCGTATGAAGTCAAGGGACTATGTAACATAAAGGCTCAGGCACATGAATCAAAATTATCTCTTCATACATTCATGAATGCATCATATTCATTAATACATCATATTCATTAATGAAGTAAAGGTAAAGTTTCCCCTTCAGTCGTGTCCGACCCTATAGAGGGTACCACTGCGAGCAGTGATTTCATTGGCAAGCCTCTTTTGTGGGGTAGTTTGCCATTGCTTTCTCCCCGGCTATTCTTTACCCCCTAGCTATGAGCTAGGTACTCATTTACTGACCAAGAAATGGATGGATGGCTGAGTTGACCATGAGCCAGCAGCCAGGATATCTGACCCACAGGGGGCTCGAACACCTGACCCCTGTGGAGTGGCCAGTGCAAGCATCTCTAACCCAAAGCCGATTCTCAACCAGGGTACTGCGGGTGGAGCATGTCCCCAGGGGTACTCACGGGCAAGCACTACCCCCCCCTTTCCTCATTTTTTGTGGTGTGTCTCCCCACCGAGCGCCAGCAAGGACATGGGAGCTGGCCCATGGGCAGGGCCCGCAAGCCACACAAGGTCAGCAGCCACCCCCCCCCCCGTGCTTCCCTTCACCCTGGGAGGTGAAGGTGGGGTGTGTGGCAAGCAGGGGCAATGGGAGGGGAAGATGGAGGGTGGTGGCAAAGGTACCGTGAGATATGAAGAGTGAGGTCAAGGGTACCCTGACCTCGAAAAGGTTGGGAAACACTGACTTAACCACTATGCCACGTGGCTCCTTATATTCATTAATATAATTAAAACAAAACGAGTTTTTAACCCTCTAGTCATTTATATTCAGAGTCCATAGAATCTTTTCTGTACTGCTATGTGCTTGTAGCAAAAAAATCATAGAATCATAATGTTGGAAGAAATCACAAAGGCCATCGAGTTCGACTCCTTGAAATGCAGGAATGCACAATCAAAGCATGTTTGACAGATGGCCATCCAACCTCTAGTTGAAAATCTCCAAAGAAGGAGTCTCCACGATCCTGTGAGGCAGAGTATTCCACTGTTGAGCAGCCCTTACTGTCAGGAAGTTCTTCCTAATGTTTAGGTGGAATCTCTTTTCCTCTACCTTGAATCCATTACTCCTTGTCCTAGTCTCTGGAGTAGCAGAAAACAAGCTTGCTCCCTCTTCAACATGACATCCCTTCAAATATTTAAACATGGCAATCATGTCACCCCTTAACCTTCTCTTCTCCAGACTAAACAAGCTCTCCTCATAAGGCAGGAATCCAGAACTTTGGTTGCCCTGCTTAGGACAAGTTCCAGCTTGTCAATATCCTTTTTGAATTGCAGTGACCAGAACAGGACACAGTATTCCAGGTGAGGTCAGACCAATGCAGAATAGAGTAGTAGTATGTCCCTCACTCTATACTGTTGATGCAACCCAGAATTACACTGTTGACTCATGTTGAGCTCAGCTGGGTGAATGGAGGAGAGACTTTGGAGTCTTTGGAGCAACGAAACTGGCTTTTGTGATAAACCCTTCGCGGTTAGAAAACCACAACCCAAAGCGGTTTGGCTAAGCGTTTTCGAAGCACTGTCCGCAATCCTCAAACAGAGACATGCTTGCCCGGTGCCAGTGGCTAGCTGTCGCCTTTTGCAGGACCTGCCTCCGCCGAGCAACTTTCGCTGGCTTCTCTCTCCACTGAATTTACCCAAAAGCAAGGCCCGCTAGTTTCAATGGCACGTCTTTCTGGGTAAGTGTGCCAGCTAGACAGCTTGTGCCTTGTGGACCACCATACAGAGTGGGCGGGGCTTACTAATCAGGCACCCCATGTGACTAAAAATGTCTGCGCCTTGGGCAACAGCTCACTTTGCCCAATGGGTGGTGCACCTCTGGGAGAGACACAAGCAAAATGTAACAGTTCAAAAACAAGGTTTATTGCTTAGAAGAATTGAGACCCTAACTCCGCCCAGGGTCTGACTAAGATAAGGTACTTGCTTGACTGGAACAGTTTGAAGCTTGAGACTTTTGTTCTTTCTTTGACTGTTTCCAAGAAAGTCCACTTTGTCTGTGCTTCTTCTAGGTTCCTTGAGTGACCTTTATCTGGATTCTACTTTTTGTGCACCTTTGTGCTCTCTCTATACACCATAGACGTAACAGATATTGCAGCCTTCCAACTACCCTAGGCACCTTAGACTGACTGAGCTAAACTGAGCTGAGCTAAGCAGGGGGATTACTGGGTAATAACAGGAAGACTGCCTCTAGGGAAATTTCTTAAAGGGACAGGGGCTAACTAAATTCCCTCCCTTTGAACACTGTACAAGGAACTGAGCCCATTGTAGCTATTGTGAAACTTATGCTTAATAGGAAAATAACAAAAGCTTCTCTGGGGCCATGACAGGAAGGTACATATATATGTAACTAAAATTGATGGATTTTTATGCACAGGTTTAATATTTTCAACGTATTTAAATATTCTTTAATTTTATATAATTTTAGATTTTGAGGGGAATTGACTTTGCTATTTCAGTATACAAAGTTTTTCTTTTTTCAACTTCCTTGATTACCTGCTGCATGGGATCTTTTAATAGAGATTTGGCACCCTCTGCTGGTGATTAGTATAACAAGACTTTCTACGTTGGTAAATTGGAAAGCAATGGCTTGCTCAGGAAGCATGAGTAAAAATGAGCACTGAGTAGATTTAATACGGACCATGATGAATACATAATTACTATGAGCGGTGGTTCATGGATCCTAGGTGCAGAAACAGGAAGTATGCCCTGGGAAAGGCCACATAAGCTGAAGACACAGCACCACATCCCGCTTCCAAAATGTCCTAGTGTAAGCAGTATGGTACAACAGCTTGTTGGATGTGGAATGGTATAGTATAGCCCAGTGATGGCGAACCTTTTTGAGACCGAGTGCCCAAAGAGCAACCCAAAACCTACTTATTTATCGCAAAGTGCCAAAGCAAGAATTTAACTTGAATAACCCCCTCGAGCAGGGGCCAGCCTGCTGTAGCCTCCAGGAAGTCCCACATGCGCCACTCTGCACCTCTCTAGCATCTCTGCTGCCTCCCCTACCCCCCGGCTGGCAGCAGCCACCTGGAGCACAGGCACCAGGCCCGCCAGCCGAGTCCTCCCTGCTCGCTGAGGTGCATGCACATCAAGTCCAGCAGCCCAGGCCAGCCTAGATGTGTGTGTGTGTGTGGGGGGGCGCGATTCCCCCCCACATGACAAACTCTGCACGCGTGCCCACAGAGAGGGCTCTGAGTGCCACCTCTGGCACCCGTGCCATAGGTTCGCCACCACTGGTATAGCCTGATTTCACCAGATCTCAGAAGCTAAGCTGGGTCAGTAGCTGGAAGGGAGACCTCCAAAGAAGACTCTGCAGAGGAAAGCAATGACAAATGACCTCTTTAATCACCTGCTTTGAAAACACTGCCAGAGTTGGCTGTGATTTGAAAGTGCCCCCCCCTCTCTCACACACACAGCATCTTGAGGCTCTAGCAGGAGTTAAAGTAACTTGGAATTCCTTACTGGTAGGGTCTCCTTTGTGTATTTGTGAGGTGGTTGTCTTGAAGTAGAAGATAGGAAGGTCTGACTTCAGTCCCTTTCTTACTGGATCTCTATACTGGCTTAGCGTAGCAATCCCTTCTCCATCCCCCCTTCTCTTCCTGCTCATGCTTCGAAGAAGATGGATGTTGGGAGAAAGAAATGGTGAAAAGCTCTACTGACCCCACAGCATCCAAACAAATTCCCTGAACTGTACTAGGTAAAGTTCAAGTTCAACCTTTATTAGGCATAAATATCAAAACAATTGGCAGAACAATGGCACAAAATTTTAAAATTCTCTGGATGAGAGCACCTGCAAGGGTTATTCCCTAAAATCTCAACATCATTACTATTTAGTAAGTGAACTGTACTCTATGTGATCCAAAAGTAATGCTTATATCACCCCTTGCACTTTGCAACCCACTTTTATTGCACTGTTTACTTTGTTACATTTTTTTTTTATGGTATTGTGATTTTAAAACAAATGTAAAAGTCTTCCAGGATGTGCATTTAGCAACCCCTTGTACTGTTTCATCCTTCAAGAGAGTAAGATCCACAACCACCTATTCCTGGGCTGTTTCAGTGGCGGATATTTAGAAGAGCCTTCAGCTACGAGAATGAGTGATTTTTAAACTTTTGGGCTCAGAGGGCAACCTCTTGGATGCTATCCTAAATCTGCTCTTGCAGGCTGTTTTAATGGAGAGTCTTTGATGTTTTTATGATGTGTTGGTTTTACTGTCATTGCCAGCCTTGGTCTCAGTTTTTTAAAAGAAAGGTAGATCTATACATGTTTTACAGAAAAAAAAATGAATTGAGCCTGAAAAGATTTAGATGACAAGCAGTGCACTCGTATGCAGAGTTACTCCATCTTAAGCCCATAAAAATAAATGGGCTGAGACTAGAGTAAGTCTCTTCAGGATTGCACTAAAAGGGTGTGGTAAACATATGAAAAAGCTTGCTAGCAAGAATGGAAACTTCTGCCAGGACACGGCTCTTTCAGAACATGCTGCCCTCCCTTCAGCTGGCGGAGCCTCCGCAGGGTGCCCTTCATCCTGGCTGAAGGAGCAGCCGAGCGGGGCTGGGCCGAGGGGGGGAAGGAGGAGGGATGTGTGGGGCAATTTCCCACCCCCCATGTGACCGGATGGCAGCTGCCTGGGGTATTTGTCCCCAGGTGGCCCTGTTGAAGCTCTGCCTCACTGACACCCAAGTAATCAGTGGCATCCTTCGTGAACTCTGAGGAAGGAGGCTGAGCTTGGCCTTTCCTAGTGGGTGGGGGCAGCACCTAGAACATAAGAAGAAGAAGAAGAAGAAGAAGAAGAAGAAGAAGAAGAAGAAGAAGAAGAAGAAGAAGAAGAAGAAGAAGAAGAAGAAGAAGAGTTTGGATTTATATCCCCCCTTTCTCTCCTGCAGGAGACTCAAAGGGGCTGACAATCTCCCTTGCCACTTCCCCCCCCCTCACAACAAACACCCTGTGAGGAGTAGGTGGGGCTGAGAGGCCTCCCAAGAAGCTGTGATCCTAGCCCAAGGTCGCCCAGCTGGTGTGTGTGGAGTGCACAGGCTTGCGCGATCTGAATTCCCCAGATAAGAGCTCCGACAACTCAAGTGGCAAAGAGCTAGGAGGAATCAAAACCTCGGTCTCCTCCCAGATCACCAGAGTGCACCTGCTCTTCCAGCCACTGTTCTTAGCCACCACGCCCACTGCTGAATCAGACCACAGAGTCCCATCTAGTCCAGCACTCTGGCATACTGCCAGTGGCCCACCAGGTGCCTTTGGGAGCTCACGATGCAGGATGTGAAAGCAATGGCCTTCTGCTGCTGCTGCTCCCGAGCACCTGGTCTGCTCAGGCATTTGCAATCTGAGATCAAGGAGGATCAAGATTGGTAGCCATAGATCGGCTTCTCCTCCATAAATCTGTCCAAGCCTTTTTAAAGCTATCCAGGTTAGTGGCCATCACCACCTCCTGTGGCAGCATATTCCAAACACCAATCACACGTTGTGTGAAGAAGTGTTTCCTTTTATTAGTCCTAATTCTTCCCCTCAGCATTTTCAATGAAAACATAAGAACTAGCCTATTTCCAGGCAACCCCTCACTCTTGCACCTCTGCACCCTCCTCCGCCCTTCTCCCCCTCCAGTATGTTCAGAAGCAGGCAGAGTGAATGGCCAGAGCTTGGGAATGCGAATGCTGGCGCAAGGAGCAGGCAGCGGAGGAAGCCCACCAGCAAGAAAGCAGCTGTCAAGCCAAGCGAGAGAAGAGGCGGGACTGTCTCACCAACTGTAGACACTCCAGTGCTGAACTGCCGTTGAACCGGGTGGTAATAGCTCAGGCTGGCAAGGTTTCACAAAGGGATGGCCATCCGCTTTCCCACTGGGACTGCATGGCACGTGCTGATCACCTGATGCTGCAGATACCCCCGCAAGGCTTCCACCAGGTCCATGGAGGTGCACTTAGTCATTTGCAAGTTGGCTAGCCACTGTTCATCACCCTAAAATACCATCAAGTGGTTGTGTCACCACTGAGTACTCCTGGGGTACACCCAGTAGTGAGGCTGGTTGGCTGTGCTTGCCAGGGCAAACCAACTATGCTTGGGTCTCTGAGATGAGCGGTGGCGGCGTCTGGCAGCAACAAGAGCCCTCATTGCTCTGACAATCAGCCTGATACCTGGAGACCTTGGTGAAGTCAGCAGCTGCATCCGGTGATAGAACTCCATACACACGTGCAGACTCTCCTACATCAGAAGCAGCAAAAGCAGATCTTCCTGCCCCATTTCCCCAAAACAGTGCAAAGAACTGTTATACGCTGAGAATGGGCGAATATGGCGCCTGGAAAGGCAACAGGAAGCTGATTTGACAAATCACTTTTGCTTTGTGCATGCGCTGACCAATAGAACTGAGGGAGGTGGTCAGCAACACTCACATCCAATGAGATTGTGGGGGATGGTAACGTCCAATCAGAGGGTGGGAAAATTGCCCAGAGAGTGGGAAAATCACCGTGGTTGTGGGGATTCATATCTCCGTATCTTTGAATCAGCATATGCCTAATAATAATAATAAGCGGCACCCTGGGTGCCTTCCCAAAAACACTAGGGCAGCACTTGAAACATCTTCAAATCGACAGAATTAACATTTGTCAGATTCAGAAGGCAGCCCTGCTGGGATCCACACGAATACTATGCCGATACATTACAACTTCCTAGGCCTCTGGGTGAGGCTCGAATGGTAATGAAGGCCAACAACCAGCTAAAGAACTGGCAGCTGTGAAATCAACCAATAATAATAATAAAAAGCTGGCAAAAGGATGATTTAACAGGCACAATGAGGAAGCTAGCCAGAAGCTGCCTCTTTTTAAGACATCCCCCGAACATCTTATTTTGGGTGTGTGGAGTGAAAAGAAGGCGCCTCATTTTAAGATATTCCACAGATGTCTTTTTTGTGTGTGTGTTGTGTGAAACGGATCGAGATCAGGCTAGCCTGGAGCTATCCAGGTCAGGGCTGATCTTGAATAAAAGGAGTTCCTTAAAAAGATTCAGATGGGCAGCAACATCTTGGAAGGGTATTACACTTTCTATTGACTACGGGAGGGGTCATGGCAGCTGTGTTATTGATAGCGGAGCCGGAAGTGAAATTCCTCCACTTCTGGACTGTGTTCGAATTAAAGGTTAAATTTGTCTTACTTCTCTGTGTTAGCCAGGTAGAAATCAACTGTATTAGCTAGGAAGATAGGATTTGTAAGTTTCTTTGTATTTGTGACTGTATGGAACCTCCTTGGCCCAAGGCAGAGAGCCAAAAAATCTCCACTCACACCCGGGCCCATCCTATTCACGCAAAATTAAAGAAAGTTCCTGATGCATGCGGACAAAGGAAGACCCTTCAGTCGAAGCTACCTAAGCTTCTGCCCTAATCCTGTCAGGGCAGGCAGATAAGGGAAGCTCCCTCGTCATCACCCTCTGCTATCCTGACCCCGGACACCTGGGGAAACCTTCTGCAATGATTTTCCCGCCAGTGGACACGCCAGACGCCGCCCTGCTACTCTGGCCTTCGAAACTCCAAGAAGGGAATGCTTATCGAACTCTGATTGGTTCCTGCATGTTGCAAATGAATGATTGGTTGTTTTGAATTCTGTTAATGAATGGTGGTGGGCTGTCTTTGATTCTCCCGGGCTCCCGACGGGAGAAAGTGTACTTAAGGGATTGTAAGGCTGCTAGGCAGCGCAGTGTTTGTGCGGAAGGGAGGTGCTGACACTTAGGTCAGCATCTCAATAAATCACTTTTATTTATCCAAGCCTTGTCGGGTCTTGCTTGGGTTCCTGGGCGCTGCCGAGAGCGGGATACCTCTGGAACGGAAAGTGTTATCCTGAGCAGCGCGGTAACATTATCTGAAAGCAACAAAAACACTTTTTTTCATATGCAAACACGATCATTAATTGAATTGCACACAGTTAGCCAATTACAGTTACAGCCCCATAATACATTTGCTTGTTTGTTCAACTCATGACCTGCCCTTTAAGTTTCTTGGAGTGCTACAGGGGCTGTGAAGTACTTTGTTTTCACTGACCACTATGCTGTAAAATACACTGCTGTGCAACAAAAAACATCTTTTTCATTATCGTTTTCACAGCCATAGGGGAAGATGCAGAGGTGGGATCCAGCAGGTTCTCACAGGTTCCCGAGAGTAGGTTACTAATTATTTGTGTGTGCCGAGAGGGGGTTACTAATTGGTGATTTTGCCATGTGATTTTTGCCTTAGTTACGCCCCTCCTCTCAGCAGTAGCGCGCAGAACTTGAAGCAGTCTAGCAGGAGATGCACCGGCGCACATGGCAGCCTGCGCCTGTGTGCACTCGTTTCCCGCCTAAGGACCGGTGCAGCAGCTGCGTCCTTGCCACAGTCCCGCCCAGGAATGCCCCGCCCCCGGAATGCCCGGCCACGTCCCCGTCGTGCCCCGCCCAGCCCCATTGGCGCTACGCCACAGTTTGAATCCCACCACCATGGGAAACTGTTACTAAAATTTTTGGATCCCACCACTGGGAAGACGCATTTGTTAACAGTTTTCCATGTACATCTTAAAAGAACCCTGATGTCCATTCCAAAGGCTGCTTGTCTTTGAGTCCTGCTGTGACCGCTCCTTTTATAATTTTAAAAATACTCTTCATTCACTCAAAAGTCAGTCAGGTTGCTTTTTATTCACTGTGTTCCTTTTATACAGGAAGAAAAATCCAACATTTACGTAACGCGACGGCAGGGCTATTTGCTTGGCAGCAAGTCCCATTTTATTCACTGGCTTACTTATGAGTAAACGTGCACAGAAAGCTATAAGATGGCTATCTGCCATTATAAAGCACACACAAAGGCTGAAATACTACCCTGTTTCCCCCAATATAAGACATCCCCGAAAAATAAGACGTAGTAGAGGTTTTGCTGACGTGCAAAATATAAGGCATCCCCCAAAAGTAAGACGTAGCAAAGTTTTTGTTTGGAAGCATGCCCAACAAACAGAACATAGAAATATAAGACATCCCCTGAAAATAAGACACAGCGCATCTTTGGGAGCAAAAATTAATATAAGGCACTGTCTTATTTTCGGGGAAACACGGTAAGAACACGTTCCTGGGAGTGAAATGGGACTTACTTTTGAGTAGACCTACTAAGGATTGCTCTCAGTAAGGTCTCCTTAATTTCTCTCTCCTTGTCATTTCTGGGTTCTACAAAGCAGGAAGTATCGACGTTCACCATTTCAACACTGGTGCCATGTTACAAACTCCGTGTTTGGCTTGAAAATGTACAATTAAATAAACATACAGAAGACATCCAATATCTTCATGCCTTAACTTAGAACAAGAGCTACACCCAAAATATTCTTTTTCGGGAAAATTTTGTATTTAGCATTATCAAAACATAGTCAATTTCTCTTGTGGCCTTATATAACCCTACCCTGTACTTAGTACAACTGCATTCTCCAGTGAAAGCATTAAGGAGATTTTAAGGGAACAGCTCCAATAAGAGTTGATTACCGAGGTGAAGTTGCTTAACATTTTTCAACACTTATTAATTATACTGTTAAAGAAAACAGGCCATAAATCTCCAGCAAACACTGCTCTATGTTGATTATGCCACAAATATTTCCAGGTAGATTCAGAATATTTATGAGTAGTTACAGTAGTTACTTTAGTTGGAAAGAAGGGGGAAAGACCCCAAGACCTGTGAACTGGGTCAAGGCGGCAAAAGCGGCATAAGATCAGAAAACCCTGCTGTTATTCTCCTAAACAAGGAAGCCCGCTAATTGTGAACACTGTACAAACTATTGAACTGGAGAAAAGTCCAGAAACCTATATTACCAAGGCCCCTTCCGCACATGGAGAATAATGCACTTTCAATCCACTTTCACAATTGTTTGCAAGTGGATTTTGTTATTCTGCACAGTAAAATCTAGCTGCAAAGTGCATTGAAAGTGGATTGAAAGTGCATTATTCCGCATGTGCGGAAGAGTCTTGCATTTCCACCAGCCTCATTTTTAGGCAGCATTCTCAAGTGGCAGACTAGGCTTGGACTGCTATGTCTTCAGACTGCAACAGAAAGGAGGTGTTTTCTGCCACTACTCAGTTGGATGGTGGCAGTGTGGAAATGATGGAGAGGATGTCAGCAGCGTTGGTCACACAAAGTGCTAACTTCATTGTGCACTGGGAAGGGATGCCATGTCACCACATTGTGGTGAGATGCCGGGCATGCTCCAGGCAAAATATACCATTGATGGTGCCAATGTCACTTCCAGTGCACACAGGAAATGATGCTAGCATGTTGTCCTTGATGGCTCCCACCACCTGGTAAGTGCCTGTCACCCCTGCTGGTTGCCAAGGGGGCTAGCAAATTCCAGGAGAACTGCAGACACCAGCTGGAGGTTGGTAATTCCAGGTAAAGTTGGCTTTCAGTCCTGACAGAAGTCAGTTTTAGGTAGCTGGCTCAAGGTTGACTCAGCCTTCCATGCATCTGATGTCAGAAAAATGAGTACTAGATTGCTGGGGGTAAATTTTAGATGCCTGGGGAAGGCAGTGGCAAACCGCCTCATGAATACCTGTAAACGTTGTGATGTGGTGTTACTCCACGGATCAGTAATGACCTGGTGCTTTACCTTTATGAAATAAACACCAGTTCACATGTGACACTCTTTCCTTACATATTGATAGGGCTGTATTAATCACCATTCATGTATACACAGTTTAGGATTAATAACTAACATTAGCCATTATCATCTATACAAGCTCAGGAGATCCAGTCACTGAATTTAAGTATCCTCAGACCTATATATCTAATAGCGATGTGTGACTATCCCCTGCCCCATATGCATATACCTAAATGTGTGAATCAGGGTCACACTGACATTAAACACATTTTTCTTCACATTTAGGAGACCTACCATGTTTGTGGAAAAATCTGAAATCAACAACAACATATAACTTCACAGACAACCAGAACAAAATGGAACAAATAGAACCATTCAGGGTCCAACTGAGCAGACGCCAGGAGCCACTCAGCACGCAACCATGGTGATGGAGGATGGAGGCAACCATACTGGGATGGCAGCTCCCCTGGGCTTAGAAGCTGTGGTCAACATTGGCAGCTATGCTAGGCTTGACAATGGGGGGGGGGAATATATGGGATTCCCCTCTGTGAGTTTCCTACCCCCCCCCCCCACTGATTTTGGACCAGTCAGATAGTTTCATTCTAACCCATTTCACAGGGTTGTTGTGAGGTTAAAAAGCAGGAGAGGGGGAATAATGTCAGCTGAACTGTGGAAAAATTTGTATATAAATTAAATAATAAATGTATCTGAAGATGGGAGGCAGATAAAAGGTAAGTTGGGGGGGATGGCTGAGAAGGAGAGAATGAGACGGGGAAAGGGGTGAGGGTATTGGGGTTGTCAAAAGAAAAAGGAAATAATATGGGAAAGGGGATAGAAGGGAAAGTGAGGTGCCCCCAAATTTTTGAGGATTCCCTATTATGCACGTGAGTTTTGCCAAGTTGCCAGCACCGCAGAATTGTGTCAGGTAGATGGTGTGTGTGTGTGTGTGTTTGTGTGTAAGGGGGGGGGGACTTAAGACAGAGGGACAAATAGATGTAGGTTGGCTATCAAAAAGAGAGCAGGAAGCAAGAAAAGGGAAGGGGTCTATGGAGGCTTTCGGGAAAGGGAAAATAGTGTGCGAGTGGAAATGAGATGCCTCCCGCATCCTAATTGTATATTTCAATAGCAAAGGCAGTCAGATCTGAGGATAGTTAAATCCAGAGATTGGACCAAGATGGCCAAGATAGGTGCTCTACAAACCTGAACAATGTCTGCAGAAAAGTCTGAAGTTTAAAATAAAACAAAAAACCTAACAGGTAAGACCAAGATAGATCATTCATAGCACCTGGATGCTTCTTGGTAGACTGATGGCCTCCCACCTACACCTGGATTGGTCAGTCCTCGTACAGTAGAACGTGGCCCACTCAAGGCCAGGCAGACACTGGCACTTGGAACCAACTAAGCCCCATGCAAGATGAAACAGATGGCAGCACCCAGCCGGGCCATGCCCTGCCTGAGGCGAGGCAGATGGGCGGTGCCAAGCTGGGCCTGTGCAAGTCGAGGCAGATGAGTGGAATGCAGCCGGGCCCAGCATGAGGCAAAGCAGATGGTGGCACCTTACCGGGCCCCACATAAGGCAAGGCAAATGGTGGCACTCAAACTAGCCAAGATGGTGACATCAGGCTGAGCCGCACGAGAGGGAAGGCAGACTCGGTGCAGTCGAGTCCAGCACAAGACAAAAGTGAGGCAGACCTTGATCCCTGCTGATCCCTGCACAAGGCAAAGAGAGGCAGATGGTGACCCCAGGCCAAGTCCCATACAAAGTGAGACAAGGCAGATGTTGGCACTCCACTTGGTTGAGCTCCACCAACACAAGATGAGGCATCTTAGTGATTTCCGCAGGGCCTGTAAGACCGAATTGTTCCACCGGGCTTTTGGGGAGGCCAGCCACAGATTGGATGTCCCTGTGTTGCGTGCTGTACCATCATTGGCACTACCGGTGTGACATCTTTCGGTATTGTCTGTCCCCTCCCGGCCTTGGGACTGGGAGCCATCATTAGTATTATTAATATTGTTTTACTGGGTTTTAGAATGCTGCTTATTCTGAGTTATGTATTTTAACTATTTATCACTTATTTATTGGGCACATTGTTTTAGTTGTGGTTTTGCTGTACACTGCCCAGAGCCCTTCGGGGGTGAGCGGTTTATCAAATTTAATAAATAATAATAATAGTAGTAGTAATAATAATAATAATAATAATAATAGTAATAATAATAATAATAATATAGCAATGCCTGGCCTGGCCAAACGGACATGAAGTGAGGCAGAGGGTGGTGCTTGGCTGAAGACTTTGCAAATCGAGGCAGTGGTGGTGTCCCTCCCAGCTAAGCCCCACATGAAGCAAGGCAGGGGATACCATCCAGCCAAACCCCACAAAAGACGAGGCAAGGCAGAAGGAAGCATCTGGCTAAACCCCGTGCAAGGTAGAGGGCGGGGCCTGGCTCAGCCTGGTCACACGTGAGGGAGGTGATCTGTCAAAATGAGGGAGACAGGGCCCAGCCCATGTGAAGGAAGGGAAGCAGTGTCTGTCCTGCCTGAGGTAAGGAAAACAGCACCTGGCCGGTTAGGTAAGCTGCATCCTTCCGTCCTCCTCTTGGGGAAGGAGAACCAAGGGCAGGCAGACTGCCACTCCACCCTCCTTTCTTTGGGGGTGGAGCTGGGGCAAAATGGGGGAGGCGCCTTTTCCCAGTTCTTTTCACTCTCAGTTAAGCAGGGGTTCAAATCTCCATTTATGCCCTGGAAGTTCACTGGGTGACCTTGAGTCAGTCACACTCTCTTCCTAACCTACTTCACAGGGTGGTTGTGACGATAACATGGAGAAGAGAATGATGTAAAGTGTCTTGGACCTGCACTGGGAAAAAAGGCAGGGTACAACCGAAATAAATAAATTTTCAACAGCTTTCTGCCTCTCCCACAAGTAAAAGTCCCTCTTGAAAATCCGTTGGGGCTTGCAATGGCTGGTACTACAAATGGAAATCTGATTGTTCATTTTGGTACAGGCAGAAAAAATGATACATTGCTACAAAGACCCATCTGTAGCTGCAGGCTGAATCAATTATTGTTAGTGTACCATGCTAACATTTGTTTGAAAATATGGTTTTAATAATTAAGCTGACATCCACTCTGATTTCCACTCAGCAAGAAAACAGTTTACCTATTCCAGATTGTGAGCGTGCATTTGAATTCTTTGCTAAATATGTATCTCAATACACATTATGAAATCCACGGATAACGTATGCATTTGATTATGCATCTGATTCCCATGCACAGCAAATGAAATATTTGCAGAAGCCAGCTTCTACGCATGGGCCGCACGGGATCAGACTAGAATTCAGTGGTGGCGAACCTTTGGCACTCCAGATGTTATGGACTACAATTCCCATCAGCCCCAGCCAGCATGGCCAATTGGCTGGCTGGGGCTGATGGGAAATGTAGTCCATAACATCTGGAGTGCCAAAGGTTTGCCACCATGGGACTAGATGTTCCCAAGGGTAATTGCTCTGGTGCTGAAGATTACAGCACTACAATCAAGTGGCAGCTGACTTATGGGGCCCCCACATGGGTCTCAAGGAAAGAGATGAAGAGATGGTTTTCCATCCAAATACTACCCAGGGCCCACCCTGCTTAGCTTGTTGTGGGGAGAGGAAGGGAAAGGAGCTTGTCAGCCACCTTGAGTCTCCTTACAGGAGAGAAAGATGGAACATAAATGGGATATAAATCCAAACTCTTCTTCTTTTTCTAAGATCTGGCCACCTAACGTGGAGCATCAAAGGCCCTTTCCACATGGGCGGTTTATGGCGGCCTGGGGACGGCAAAAACGCTGTCCCCAGGGAGCCATTCGCACAGGGGGTGCAGCTGCTTTGCAGCCGCGCCGCCCGACCGGCGCAAAGCCGCCGTTTCCCAACCTCGCTTGGCAAGCGAGGTTGTTGGGAAACGGTGGCTTCCAGGCGCCTTCCCTCCCCCCCGACCGGGCGACTCACCTGTCCTGTGGCCCTCCGGCGCGTCGCCGAG